>NC_086103.1:184752617-185094045 GCF_963921235.1 Mobula hypostoma
AATACTCACTGCCTCCCACCCCCACCCACACTGTACGGTCAATAGCGTCTATCTGTGGGATCTCACTGTGCACCGATTGGCCGTTGTGTTGTCTACATTTGACTGGTGGTCACTCTGTGAAGACCCTCCAGCCACGGTGAAGTTCCTCAGGACTTTCCGGAGGAGGTGGAAGTGGCGCTGTCGGGTTTGTGAGTCCATGACCGTCTGCTCGGACGCTGTCCGCCTGAAGCCGCTGACTGGAGACCGAAGCTGGTTGAATCGTGTGCGCACTGGGGCTCAGGTGTGCAAAAGCAAGTCCTCAGGGGGACAGCCCGTCCACAGTCCCTCCCTGCGGTTCGTTCTGGGATCTAGGACAAGGCTCGAGCAAGGAGGAGTGGCAGCAAGACCAGATGACACGGGGAGACAGATCTCGAAGCCGATATCAGCCCCTTCTGAATAGCGTAGTACCGCGCCACCTCCTCGTTGGGGTTTGGCTTCACACCCGCGTCGAACCACAGGACGATACACTTCCCGCTCCCCCGATCGTGCGAGGTGTACTTGTAGGATTTGCTCCACACATTCTCACAGAGGTCCCGGGGAGTCGGGAACATATCTGAAAACTTCACACACTTGGAGTCTTCCGGACAGATGTTGGTGCCTGACGAGAGAGTCAACAAAGATGAATGAGGAGACTGAGACAAAAACTCACGCACACGCACACACCATACACACGTACACATGTATACCACAGGTACACGCACATCACATGCACATACACACACCACACACACATGTATATACACGTACCACACACACACACACACACACACACACACACACACCATACCAATGTATTCACACACCATACATACTTACAGTGCCTATAGAATGTATTCACCCCCTCTTGGAAATTTCATGTTTTATTGTTTTACAACATTGAATCACAGTAGATTTAATTTGGCTCTTTTGACACTGATCAACACAAAAGACTTTTTTCGTGTCAAAGTGAAAACAGATCTTGACAATTAATTACAAATATAAAACATAAAATAATTGATTGCATAAGTATTCACCTCCTTCAAGTCAGTAATTAGTAGATGCACCTTTGGCAGCAATTACAGTCTGTGTGGATAGATCTCTATCTGCTTTGCACATCTGGACACTGCAATTTTTCCCCATTCTTCTTTACAGAACTGCTTAAGCTCTGTCAGATTGCATGGGGATCATGAGTGAACAGCCCTTTTCAAGTCCAGCCACAAATTCTCAGTTGGACTGAGGTCTGGACTCTGACTTGGCCACTCCAGGACATTAACTTTGTTGTCTTTAAGCCATACCTCCATACCTGTGTAGATTTGGCTTTATGCTTGGGGTTACTGTCTTGCTGGAAAACAAATCTTCTCCCAATCACAGTTCTCTTGCAGACTGCATCAGGTTTTCCTCCAGGATTTCCCTGTATTTTGCTGCATTCATTTTACCCTCTAGCTTCACAAGCCTTCCAGGGTCTGCTGCAGTGAAGCATCCCCACAGCAAGATGCAAGCATGCTTCACGGTGGGGATGGTGTGTTTTTGATGATGTCTGGTGTTTGGCTTACACCAAACATAGCGTTTAGTCTGATGGCCAAAAAGCTTAATTTTGGTTTCATCAAACCAGAGGATCTTCTTCCAGCTGACTTCAGAGTCTCCCACATGCCTTCAGGCAAATTCTAGCCGAGATTTCATGTCAGTTTTTTTCAACAGTGGCTTTCTCTTTACCATACACCCATAAAGCTGTGACTGGTGAAGCATCTGGGCAACAGTTGTTGTGTGTACAGTCTCTCCCATCTCAGCCATTGAAGTTTGTAACTCCTCCAGAGTTGTCGTAGGTCTCTTGGTGACCTCCCTCACTAGCCCCCTTCTTGCGCAGTCACTCAGTTTTTGAGGACGGCCTGCTCTCGGCAGATTTACAGCTGTACCATATTCTTTCCAATTCTTGATGATTGACTGAACTTATTCCAAGAGAAATTCATTGACTTGTAAATTCCCTTATATCCATCTCCTGACTTGTGCTTTTCAATAACCTTTTCGCAGAGTTGCTTGGAGTGTTCTTTTGTCTTCATGGTGTAATTTTTGCCAGGATACTGACTCACCAGCAGTTGGACCTTCCAGATACACCTTGACTGCTTAATTAATTAAGTGACTTCTAAAACTAATTGGCTGCACCAGTGATGATTTGATGTGACATATTAAAGGCGGTGAATACTGGCAATCAATTATTTTGTGTTTTAAATTTGTAATTAATTTATATCACTTTGTAGAGATCTGTTTCACTTTGACACAAAAGAGTCTTTTTCTATTGATCAGTGTCAAAAAAAAGCCAGATTAAATCCATTGTGATTCAATGTTGTAAAACAATAAAACATCAAGGATTGTATTATTACAGACCACCCAATAGACAACGAGAATTGGAAGAGCGAATCTGCAGAGAGATAGCAGGCAACTGCAGGAAACATAAAGTTGTGGTGGTAGGGGATTTTAATTTTCCATACATTGATTGGGACTCCCATACTGTTAGGGGTCTAGATAGTTTAGAGTTTGTAAAATGTGTTCAGGAAAGTTTTCTAAATCAATATGTAGAGGGACCAACTAGAGGGGATGCAATATTGGATCTCCTGTTAGGAAACGAGTTAGGACAAGTGACGGAAGTCTGTGTAGGGAAGCACTTTGGTTCCAGTGATCATAACACCATTAGTTTCAATTTGATCATGGACAAGGATAGATCTGGTCCTAGGGTTGAGGTTCTGAACTGGAAGAAGGCCAAATTTGAAGAAATGAGAAAGGATCTAAAAAGTGTGGATTGGGACAGGTTGTTCTCCGGCAAGGGTGTGATTGGTAGGTGGGAAGCCTTCAAAGGGGAAATATTGAGAGTGCAGAGTTTGTATGTTCCTGTCAGGATTAAAGGCAAATTGAATAGGAATAAGGAACCTTGGTTCTCAAGAGATATTGCAACTCTGATAAAGAAGAAGAGGGAGTTGTATGAAATGTATAGGAAACAGGGGGTAAATCAGGTGCTTGAGGAGTATAAGAAGTGCAAGAAAATACTTAAGAAAGTAATCAGAAGGGCTAAAAGAAGACATGAGGTTGCCTTGGCAGTCAAAGTGAAGGATAATCCAAAGAGCTTTTACAGGTATATTAAGAGCAAAAGGATTGTAAGGGATAAAATTGGTCCTCTTGAAGATCAGAGTGGTCGGCTATGTGTGGAACCAAAGGAAATGGGAGAGATCTTAAATAGGTTTTTTGCTTCTGTATTTACTAAGGAAACTGGCATGAAGTCTATGGAATTGAGGGAAACAAGCAGTGAGATCATGGAAACTGTACAGATTGAAAAGGAGGAGGTGCTTGCTGTCTTGAGGAAAATTAAAGTGGATAAATCCCCAGGACCTGACAGAGTGTTCCCTCGGACCTTGAAGGAGACTAGTGTTGAAATTGCAGGGGCCCTGGCAGAAATATTTAAAATGTCGCTGTCTACGGGTGAGGTGCCGGAGGATTGGAGAGTGGCTCATGTTGTTCCGTTGTTTAAAAAAGGATCGAAAAGTAATCCGGGAAATTATAGGCCGGTGAGTTTAACATCGGTAGTGGGTAAGTTATTGGAAGGAGTACTAAGAGACAGAATCTACAAGCATTTGGATAGGCAGGGACTTATTAGGGAGAGTCAACATGGCTTTGTGTGTGGTAGGTCATGTTTGACCAATCTGTTGGAGTTTTTCGAGGAGTTTGCCAGGAAAGTGGATGAAGGGAAGGCAGTGGATATTGTCTACATGGATTTCAGTAAGGCCTTTGACAAAGCCCCACACGGGAGGTTAGTTAGGAAAATTCAGTCGCTAGGTATACATGGAGAGGTGGTAAATTGGATCAGACATTAGCTCAATGGAAGAAGCCAAAGAGTGGTGGTAGAGAATTGCTTCTCTGAGTGGAGGCCTGTGACTAGTGGTGTGCCACAGGGGTCAGTGCTGGGTCCATTGTTATTTGTCATCTATATCAATGATCTGGATGATAATGGGGTAAATTGGATCAGCAAATTTGCTGATAATACAAAGATTGGAGGTGTAGTAGACAGTGAGGAAGGTTTTCAGAGCCTGCAGAGGGACTTGGACCAGCTGGAAAAACGGGCTGAAAAATGGCAGATGGAGTTTAATACAGACAATTGTGAGGTATTGCACATTGGAAGGACAAACCAAGGTCGAACATACAGGGTTAATGGTAAGGCACTGAGGAGTGCAGTAGAACAGAGAGATCTGGGAATACAGATACAAAATTCCCTAAAAGTGGCGTCACAAGTAGATAGGGTCGTAAAGAGAGCTTTTGGTACATTGGCCTTTATTAATCAAAGTATTGAGTATAAGAGCTGGAATGTTATGATGAGGTTGTATAAGGCATTGGTGAGGCCAAATCTGGAGTATTGTGTTCAGTTTTGGTCACCAAATTACAGAAAGGATATAAATAAGGTTGAAAGAGTGCAGAGAAGGTTTACAAGGATGTTGCCGGGACTTGAGAAACTCAGTTACAGAGAAAGGTTGAATAGGTTAGGACTTTATTCCCTGGAGCGTAGAAGAATGAGGAGAGATTTGATAGAGGTATATAAAATTATGATGGGTATAGATAGAGTGAATGCAAGCAGGCTTTTTCCACTGAGGCAAGGGGAGAAAAAAACCAGAGGACATGGGTTAAGGGTGAGGGGGGAAAAGTTTAAAGGGAACATTAGTGGGGGCTTCTTCACACAGAGAGTGGTGGGAGTATGGAATGAGCTGCCAGACGAGGTGGTAAATGCGGGTTCTTTTTTAACATTTAAGAATAAATTGGACAGATACATGGATGGGAGGTGTATGGAGGGATATGGTCCGTGTGCAGGTCAGTGGGACTAGGCAGAAAATGGTTCAGCACAGCCAAGAAGGGCCAAAAGGCCTGTTTCTGTGCTGTAGTTTCTATGGTTTCTATCAAAACTTCCAAGGGGGAGGAAATATTTTTTATAGGCACTGTATATACACACACAGACACACACACACACACACACACACACACACACACGCATGTATACACACAGACAGAAACATGTGCAAGCCCACAGTACTGGAGAACCAGTTACCAAGATGAATGTGTAAGATTTTTACAGCGCCTGCTGGGGCACAGGTGACTCTGACTGTACAATATAAAATTGTTACGAGTGCCCGGTGGGGCATACAGTAACCCCGTTATACCCACTGGCCGTACAATATGGAGCCAGGACACCTAGGAGAACTGACAACACAGACAAGGTGATGAAGGAGGTCTTTGTCACAACTGCCTTCATTCAGTTCAAGATTTGGGACGTCATGTTACACTGTACAAACGTTTGGTGAGATTATACGACATAGGAACAGAGTTAGGCCATTCCGCTCATTGAGACTGACCCACCATTCTATCATGGCTGATTTATATTCCATTCTCCTGCCATCTCACCTTAAACTTTGACTTCCTGACTAATCATGAACCTATCAACCTCCACTTTAAATACACCCAATGTGGCACCTCTGTGGCAACGAATTCCACCCACTGGTTAAAGAAATTCCTCATCATCTCTGAGGCTGTGCCATCTGGTCCTGGACTCCTCCACTCTAAGAAAGATTTTCTACACACCACTCTTTCTAGGCCTTTCAATATGCAGTCAGTTTTGCTGAGATCCCCCTCATTGGTCTGAACTCCAGAGAACACGAGCTCAGAGCCATTAAATGCTTCTCATACATTAACCCTTTCATCCCTAGGCTCATTCTCATGAACCTCCTCTGGGCCATCTCCAATGCTGGCATGTTCTTCCTTAGAAATGGGCCCCAAACTTCTCACAATGCTGCAAATGTGGTCTGACCAATTCGTTATAAAGCCTCAGCATTACGTCCTTGCTTTTATATTCTAGTCATCTCGAAATGAATGCTAACATTGCATTTGCCTTCCTCACCACAGACTCAAACTGTAAAGTTAACATTCAGGGAATCATGCACAAGGACTCCCAAGATCCTCTGAATCTTTAATTTCTGAATTTTCTTCCCATTTATAAAATAGAACATGCCTTTTTCTTTTGCTAAGGTGCATGACCATACATACACTTCCCTGTACGGTAATGCACACAAGAAGTAACCTGGAGAGGCTGCAGAAAAGATTCACCGGGATTTGCCAAGCCTGGACGGCTTGAGTAATTGGGAAGGACTGGACAGGGTGGGACTGTTTTCCCTGGAGTCGAGACTGAGGGGTGACCCATTGAGATTTTTAAAATTATGATGGGTACAGGTAGGATAGGTAGTCTCTGTCAAAGGTTAGGTGAGTCCAAAGTAGAGGCAAAGGTTTACGTTACGAGGAGAAAGAATGAAAGGGGCCTGAGGGGCAAGTTGTTCCGGCAGGTTTGGGCTCCATATCTCACAAAGGATGTGGAGAGGGTCATAGAACATAGAACATAGAATAAGTACAGCACAGTACAGGCCCTTTGGCCCACAATGTTGTGCCAACCCTCAAACCCTGCCTCCCATATAATCCCCCACCTTAAATTCCTCCATATACCTGTCTAGTAGTCTCTTAAATTTCACTAGTGCATCCAGAGGGTCCAGAGGAGGTTCACAAGAACATGGAAGTGGTTAAGGTTGATACAATTCCAATGTTTAAAAGATACTTGGACAGGTACGTGTAACGGAAGGTCTGTGGGGATTTGGAATGGCACTGGTTCAGATGGGAAGCTTGGCCACCTCTACTCTGTTAGAAACTTTCTGCAGGTTCGGCAAGTCACCAAAGACTTTGACAAAGTTCTGTAGATGTATAGTGGAAAGTATCCTGACTGACTGCACCATGACCTGTTATGGAAACATCAATGCCCTTGAATGGAAAATCCTACAAGAAGTAGTGGATACGGCCCAGTCCATCATGGGTAAAGCCCTCCCACCATTGAGCAAATCTACACGTAGCGCTGATGCAGGAAAGCAGCATCCATCATCAAGTCCCCACCATTCAGCTGGAGTTACCGGAACTCCAGCCCGGGATGCTCACCAGAGGACTGACACTACGTTCAAAGCTAGGATACTCACCAGTGCCCCAGTCCAGGACACTCACCAAAATCCAGTCCGGGATACTCACCAGAGTCCAGTCCAGGACACTCACTAAAATCCAGTCCGGGACACTCACTGAAATCCAGTCCAGGACACTCACTGAAATCCAGTCCGGGACACTCACTAAAATCCAGTCCAGGACACTCACTGAAATCCAGTCCGGGACACTCACTGAAATCCAGTCCGGGATACTCACCAGAGTCCAGTCCAGGACACTCACTGAAATCCAGTCCGGGACACTCACTGAAATCCAGTCCGGGACACTCACTGAAATCCAGTCCGGGACACTCACTGAAATCCAGTCCGGGACACTCACTAAAATCCAGTCCGGGACACTCACTGAAATCCAGTCCGGGACACTCACTGAAATCCAGTCCGGGATACTCACTGAAATCCAGTCCAGGACACTCACTAAAATCCAGTCCAGGATACTCACCAGAGACCAGTCCAGGACACTCACTAAAATCCAGTCCGTGACACTCACTGGAGTCCGGTCCGGGATACTCACCAGAGGACCAGTCCCATCCCTTGTGCCAGTTGGATTTGCAGGTGTAGTCCTGTCCACAGTCGTTCCACCACTCTTCGCAGTCACTCTTACAGATCGGAACATCCAGGATTCGCTCTTTCCTCCAAGACTGATCGACCTGTCACGGACACAGAGAAATGACGCGCTACTCCTCGCAAACACTGCGCTTCCCGAGAGAGAGACAATGACCTGACGGCTGATGGAACTAATTCCAACTTTCCCTAATTTCAAGTTCCTGGATGTCAGCATCTCTGAAGGTTTGTCCTGAGCCCAATATATTGATGCAATTACAAAGAAGGCACGACTGTGGCTGGATCTCATTGGGAGTTTGAGGAGATTTGGAATGTCAACAACGACACTGGAAAATTTCTACAGATGCACCGTTGAGAGCATTCTAACTGGTCGCATCGCCATCTGGCACGGAGGGGTGACTGCAAGGGATCGGGAAAAGGTACAGAAAGTTACAAACTCAGTCAGATCCATCATGGGCACCAAGGCTCCTCCGCATCGAGGACGCCTTCGATAGACGATGCCTCAGAAAAATGGGGTCCATCATTAAGGGCCCTCATCACCAGAGAGGAGCTACAGAAGCCTTAAGTGTCTTAGGCAGCACACACAAAATGCTGGAGGAACTCAGCGGCCAGGAAAAGAGTACAGTCGACGTTTCGGGCCGAGACCTTGGAAGGGTTTCCAGCATTGTGTGTGTGTGTTGTTTAAATTTCCAGCATCTGAAGATTTTCTCTTCTTTGGTCTATAATTTCCTTTCTTCTGCCTCTCTCCCTTCTTAAAGAGTGAAGTGACATTTGCAATTTTCCAGTCCTTCAGAACCATTCCAGAAATTACAAATATCTGCACAATCTCTTTAGCCACCCCTTTCAGAACTCTGGGGTGTAGTCCATCTGGTCTGTACATCGACCGTACTCTCTTCATGGCCTGCTGAGTTGCTCCAGCATTGTGCGTGTGTTGCTCGGATTTCCAGCATCTGCAGACCTTCTCTTGTGTATTAAGTGTCCCCCTCATTTGACGGCGCCAGCAAACAACACAACCAAGCGCAACATCGAGCAAGGGAAAACCGCTGCCGAAGGGTCTCGGCTGGAAACGTCGACCGGACTTTTTCCCATGGATGCTGCCTGACCTGCTGAGTTGCTCCAGCATTCTGTGTGTGTTGCTAGAAAATCTGGGGTGGCAGGAGAAGGGGGTGAGGGCAGACGTGCAGGTGAGGCCAGCGTTGATGGTGCAGGACGGGAAGCCCCTTTCTTTGCAGAAGGGTGACGTCCTCAGACGGTTCACAAAACAACTTCTTTTGCTTCTTTTACATCTTTCTTTCAAATGTGGTTCTGCTGCTGTCAGGGTCTGTGTTCTACAGTTTGATAGTGTGTTTTCAGACCGATTGAGCGATCTGGTGCTTTGCTCTTTCTGAGGGTGTTTGGTGAAGCCAAGAAGCCTGGAGACGGGCACAGGCATCTATTTATCTCTCTCTCTCTCTCCCCCCACTCTCTCTCCTCCCTCTCTCCCCTCCACCCTTCCTCTCTCTCCCCTCCCTCCTCCCCTTCCCCCTCCCCCTCTCCCTCCCTCTCTCCCCCGCCACCTCTCTCTCCTCCCTCTCTCACCCTTCCCCTCTCCCCCTCACTCTCTCCCCCTCCCCCTCTCCTCTGTCTCCTCCCTTCCTCTCTCTCCCCTCCACCCTCCCTCTCTCTCCCCTCCCCCTCCCTCCTCCCCTTCCCCCTCCCCCTCTCCCTCCCTCTCCCCTCCCCCTCTTCCCCTCCCCTCCCCCTCTCCCCCTCCCCTCCTCTCCCTCTCCCCCTCTCCCTCGCCCCTCTCCTCCCCTCCACCTCTCTCTCCTCCCCTCCACCTCTCTCTCCTCCCTCTCTCCCCTCCCCCTCTCACCCTTTCCCCTCCCCCTCTCACCCCTCCCCTCTCTCTCCTCCCTTCCTCTCTCTCCCCTCCCCCTCCCTCCTCTCCTTCCCCTCCCCCTCTTCCTCCCTCTCCCCCTCTCCCTCCCCTCTTTCTCTCCTCCCTCTCTCCCCCTCCACCTCTCTCCTCCCTCTCTCCCCTCCCCCTCTCACCCTTTCCCCTCCCCTCTCCCTCTCACCCCTCCCCTCTCCTCCCTTCCTCTCTCCCCTCCACCCTCCCTCTCTCTCCCCTCCCCTCCCTCCTCCCCTTCCCCCTCTCCCTCCCTCTCCCCTCCCCCTCCCCTCCCCTCTCCCTCCCCTCCCTCTCTCCCCTCCTCTCCCTCTCCCCTCTCTCTCTCCTCCCTCTCCTCCTCCACCTCTCTCTCCTCCCCCTCTCCCCCTTTCCCCTCTCCCCCTCCCCCTCCCCCTCCCCCTCCCCCTCTCACCCCTCCCCTCTCTCTCCTCCCTTCCTCTCTCTCCCCTCCCCCTCCCTCCTCCCCTTCCCCCTCCCCCTCTCCCTCCCTCTCCCCCTCCCCTCTCCCTCCCTCTCCCCCTCCCCCTCTCCCTCCCTCTCCCCCTCCCCTCTCCCCCCTCTCCCCTCCCCCTCCCCTCTCCCCCTCTCCCCTCCCTCTCTCCCCTCCTCTCCCTCTCCCCTCTCTCTCTCCTCCCTCTCCTCCTCTACCTCTCTCTCCTCCCCCTCTCACCCTTCCCCTCTCCCCCTCCCCCCTCCCCCTCTCACCCCTCCCCTCTCTCTCCTCCCTTCCTCTCTCTCCCCCTCTCTCTCCCCTCTCTCTCCCACCCTCTCCCCCTCTCTCGATGCTGCTGGAGTCCGGGTGTTAGGTGAGGTTTAGCCGGCGCGATTTGTCCATTGGGCTCCGCAGTTCACGTGACAATTGTTTCTGGTTTCCTGATCGCTCCTTTATTTGTTCCATTCCGTGTGGGGAGCCTTGCGGGTAACGAACGACGAAGTGAATTTGCCTGGACTCTTTCGGTGACTTTGTGGGTTGGTATTTTATATTCCGTTTCTCGCTTACTTTTTTTGTCCTTTGAGTGATTTTTTATTTGTGCGTGGGGTTTGATGTTTTCCTTTGAACAGGCCCCTCGGTTCCCTTTGTTTCAGGTGTAACACATCCCTCTTGCACAGGTCATAACCTCCCCCCGAGGAGATCCCAATGATCCAGAAATCATTGCACCATTTCCTCAGCCATCATTCGTCTGTACCATCATCCTGTTCATGCCCTGACTAGCAGGTGGCGCTGGGAGTAATCCAGAGATTACTACATTGGAGGACCTGCTCCTCAGTCTCTTCCTGCTCTCCTATACTGACTGCCCAGGACCCCTTCCCCCTTTCTGCCTACGTCACTGGTGCCCACCCCCAATCCCCACCCCCACACCCCAATCCCCAATCCCCCACCCCCAATCCCAAATCCCCAATCTTCAATCCCCACCCCAATCCTCAATCCCCACCCCCACCCCAATCCCCACCCCCACACCCCAATCTCCAATCCCCCACCCCAATCCCAAATCCCCAATCCCCACCCCCAATCCTCAATCCCCACCCCCACCCCCAATCCCCAGCCCGCACCCCCAATCCCAATCCCCACCCCCCACACCCCAATCCCCACCCCGCACCCCCAATCCCAATCCCCAATTCCCACCCCCCACACCCCAATCCCCAATCCCCCACCCAAATCCCAAATCCCCAATCCCCAATCCCCACCCCACCCCACAATCCACACCCCGTACCCCCCAATCCCAATCCCCAATCCCCCTATCCCCAATCCCCTCATCCCCAATCTCCAATCCCCACCCCCAATCCCCTCATCCCCACCCTGCACCCACAATTCCCACCCCCACCCCCCAATCCCCAATCCCCTCATCCCCTCCCAGCAGCATCCAAATGTGTATAATTGCTGCGGAGGGATACAGCCACAGAGGAACTCTACACTGACTGCTTCCTTACTCCCTTTATTTCTCCTGGTGGTCTCCCATCTACTCCCTGAAGCCTGCGCTCTGGCTGTGATCATCTCAGTAACAAACTCATCTCTGAAGTTTTCAGCCTTCTCACAGGAGGAGCCCTCCACTGCCCGAACTACACTGGCTATGCTTCTAACTTCTCAAACTTAAGTTCTAGCCTGTACCTGTTTTTGCCCGAGCCTGACCACTCTAACACTGTCCACTCACAACTCCAACAATGGCCGCTCCGGTAAACCCTGCTCCTCTTTTATTGGCCCTTGTTACTGTTCATCCAAGCAATCTCCCACTCTGCAGAAAGTGCCAATTTGCTTATTAAAGCAGGCACGTAAAGTCCACAAGGAACAGTCTCCAACTCACTCCACAATCTCCCATTCTACAGACAAGTCCCAACAGACCCCGCTCTCTCTTTAAAGCTGTTCCCTTCCATGTCGTTTCTTGTCTGTTTTTTTACGAGGCTGAGTTGCTAGCTCGACGTTCAGGTGGAAAGCGTGCAAGGAGCCGGCCAGGTTCAAACCCGAGACCGCTCGCTTCAAAGTCCAGTGCCTATGCCAATACGCCACTGGCCAGCTCTTGCTTTTTGTAAGTGGTGCATAAAGACCACAAGGAATCCGAGCTGTAACCCTCCTTTAATCCTGAGGACCATCACAGGCATCTCACCGGCTGAATCCAGGGGCCGAGGTTGGGGGAGCACTCGTAAAGACAGGTGTCCTGGATGAAGTGCCTCTTGCATCTCTCTGTCATGATGCCACAGTGATTCCAGTTGAAGTTGTAGAGGTAGGACTGGTCATTGTGTGCCTCTATGCTGGTGTTGGCTGTACAACAGGCGTTCTCTCTCCATGGCTCACACTGCAGGCACACAGATACAAGACAGCAAGGTCACTGGATATTCGGCAGGGCGAGGCATCACAGGTGGACACCCAGACTATAGGATCAGCTTTATTCTCCATATGTATTTACATGTACAGTGATTCTGCTTAATTGGGACACATGGGGACCAGTGCATTTTGGCCCAATTAAGCAGCTGCCTCATTTAGCTGAAGTCTCATGGAAATAGTTAAAAAGGAATAAGAAAGACAAACTTCCATTTAACTGAGTAACAAATTATGTATTTAAATGAAAAACCGAACACTATCAATACCAGTTCAGTACTATAAAACAAGTATTAGTTCCTAATAATTATCGTCGGAGGAACTCATCCAGTGTACCCTGTCGAGCTCTTTTAATTGACTCTAAATGAACAAAATCAGTGCAGACCCTTCAGGTAAGTTTTTTCAGCTGGTGTCAATTTTTTTTTTGTGGCATCTTGGCAAGGGTCTGAAGTTTTTAAAAGCCAAAAATTATCTAGGAGCCAAGCAGGAGTGAGATAGATCAGCTGGTTAGGTGGTGCTGCAGCAACATCCTTGCCCTGAATGTCAGTAAGGCCCAAGGAGTGATTGTGGACTCAAGTCAGGGTAAGACTGGGGAACACACACACCAATCTTCAGGTGGGTCAGTAGTGAAAAGGGTGAGCAGTTTCAGGTTCCTGGGTGCCTAGCATATCAATGCAGTCACAAAAAAGGCACGACAGCTGCTATATTTCGATAGGAGTTTGAGAAGATTTGGTTTGTCACCAGAACACTGGCAAATATCTACCACAGAGAGCATTCTAACTGGCTGCAACACTATCTGGTATGGAGGGTCCACTGCACAGGATTGAAATACCTGCAAGGAGTTGTAAACTTAGCCAGCTCCATCACGGGCACCAGCCTCCATTGTACCCAAGACACCTCCAAGGAGCGATGCCTCAAAAAGGCGGCATCCATCATTAAGGACCCCCAACACCCAGGACATGCCTTCTTCTCATTGTCACCATCAGGAAGGAGGTACAGGAGCCTGAAGGCACACACTCAATGTTTTAGGAACAGCTTCTTCCCCTCTGATAAATGGTATCATCAGGATACCATGACTGTAACTTGTTAATTTTTGCTTTTGCTTTCTGCAGTGCTTCAGTTATATTCAAACAATTTTCTGAAGGAGTTTACAAAGAGATGCTGGATCTTCTAAAACTTCGTTCAGGACAGTTAATGCTACTCGATATTGTGGATTGGTCAGTATTTGCTGATTGGACCATTAAATTCATTTACCAAGCACATCTCTCCCTCCCCCCACTTTCTGCTTTCTGCAGGGATTGCTCCCTACGTGACTCCTTTGTCCACTTGGCAGGTGGAGTTCAACCCAGATAAATGTGAGGTGGTTCATTTCGGTCGGTCAAATATGATGGCAGAATATAGTATTAATGGTAAGACTCTTGACAGTGTGGAGAATCAGAGGGATCTTGGGGTCTGTGTCCATAGGACACTCAAAGCAACTGCGCAGGTTGGCTGTGTGGTTAAGAAGGCATACGGTGTATTGGCCTTCATCAATTGTGGGATTGAGTTTAAGAGCCAAGAGGTAATGTTGCAGCTATATAGGACCCTGGTCAGACCCCACTTGGAGTACTGTGCTCAGTTCTGGTCACCTCACTACAGGAAGGATGTGGAAACTATAGAAAAGGTGCAGAGGAGATTTACAAGGATGTTGTCTGGATTGGGGAGCATGCCTTATGAGAATAGGTTGAGTGAACTTGGCCTTTTCTCCTGGGGGCAACAGAGGATGAGGGGTAACCTGATAGAGGTGTACAAGATAATGACAGGCATTGATCATGTGGATAGTCAGAGGCTTTTCCCCAGGGTTGAAATGGCTGCCACAAGAGGGCACAGTTTAAAGGTGCTTGGAAGTGGATAAAGAGGAGATGTCAGGGGTAAGTTTTTTTATGCAGAGTGGTGAGCGCATGTAATGGGCTGCCAGTGACAGTGGTGGAGGTGGATATGATAGGGTCTTTTTAAGAGACTCCTGGACAGGTACATGGAGCTTAGAGAAATAGAGGGCTATGGGTAACCCCAGGTAATTTTTAAATTAAGTACAAGTTTGGCACAGCATTGTGGGCCGAAAGACCTGTGTTGTGCTGTAGATTTTCTATATTTCTATGTTTGTCCCTCCCCTCCAGGCACCTATCCTTGCAAGTGAAACAAGTGCCACACCTGCCCCTACATGTTCTCCCTCAATACCATTCAGGACCCCAAACAGTCCTTTCAGGTGAGGTGACACTTCTCCTGTGAGTCTGTTGGGGTCACTTACTGTGTTCGGTGCTCCCGGTGTGGCCTCCTGTATATTGGTGGGACCTGACATAGACTGGGACACCACTTTGCTGAGCATCTACACTCCATCCGGATTTCCCATTTTAATTCCACTTCCCATTCCCAGTCCGATATGTCACACCATGGCCTCCTCCACTGTCGTGATGAGGCCACAGCCAGGTTGGTGGAACAACACTACATATTCAATTTGGGTAGCCTCCAACCTGATGGGTGGGCACGTGGCCAAGTGGTTAAGGCGTTCGACTAGTGATCCGAAGGTCATGAGTTCGAGCCCCAGCCGAGGCAGTGTGTTGTGTCCTTGAGCAAGGCACTTAACCACACAGTGCTCTGCGACGACACCGCTGCCAAGCTGTATGGGTCCTAATGCCCTTCCCTTGGACAACATTGGTGTTGTGGAGAGGGGAGACTTGCAGCATGGGCAACTGCCGGTCTTCCATACAACCTTGCCCAGGCCTGCGACCTGGAGAGTGAAGACTTTCCAGGCGCAGATCCATGGTCTGGCAAGACTAACGGATGCCAACCTGATGGTATGAACATCAATTTCTCAAACTTCCAGTACTGCCCCCCAGCACCACCCCCCCTCCATCTCCCATCCCGCTCACCTCATCTCACCAATCAACTTTCCAGCTCTTTACTTCATCCCTCCCGCTCCAAGTTTCAATTGTCACCTGGTGATTTTCTCTCCCCTCCCCCCACCTTTTAAATCTACTCCTCAGCTTTTTTTCTGCAATCCTGCCAAAGGGTTTCGGTCCAAAACGTCGATAGTACTTTTTTTTTCCCATAGATGCTGCCTGGCCTGCTGAGTTCCTCCAGCATTTTGTGTGCGTTGCATTAAATTCATTAACTTGCTCCTTGCAACACTGGATCAAAACTTCGTAAATCTTCATTAAAACAGTAGCAGCAGAAAGTCCTGACACCCATCTTACTTTGCTTACTGGTATAAATGACACAACACCACATTCGCTAATTCTTCTAGCTTTTCTTCTTTAATGAAAGACCTGCTGAACATTGTATATACCGTTCATCGTCCTGTTTCTACATCCTGCACAATTGATACTTTTTTTCTGATTAGTAACATAAATTCAAAAATTGTATAGAAAATTCCAACTGCATGGCAACGAAGGCTATGTGCGTGGGAGCATTTCAGTTATTGCACAGCCATGCATCTTACAGGGAACAGTGGTTCAAGGTGAGAAAGGGATTTACCAGGAACTATCCACTCAGAAGGTGGTGAATAAATGGAATGAGCTGCCAGAGGAAGTGGCTGAGGCAGATACATTAACATTTAGAAGACATTCGATAGGTACATGGATGGAGATGAGATTCTGCAGATGCTGGAAATCCAAGCAACACACACACAAAATGCTGGAGGAACTCTGCAGGTCAGGCAGCATCTATGGAGGGGAATAAATAGTCAACATTTCAGGCGGAAACCCTTCATCGGGACTGGAAAGGAAGGAGGAAGACACCAGAAGAAGAAGGAGGTGGGTGGAGGGGAAAGAGGACAAGTTAGAAGGTGACAGGTGAAGCCAGGTGGGTGGGTGGGGGGGGGGATGAAGTAAGAAGGTGATAGGTGAAGGAGGTAACGGGCTGAAGAAGGAGGAATCTGGTAGGAGAGGACAGTAGACCATGGAAGAAAGAGAAGAAGGAGGGGCACCAGAGGAAAATGGAAGGCAGGTGAGAAGAAGAGGTAAGCGGTCAGAGTGGGGAATAGAAGAATAGGGAAAGAGTAGGGGAAAAGGGATACCAATGGGTTAGAACGATGTGGCCCAAATGCAGACAAGTGGGACTAACTTAGATGGGCATTTGGTCAGCATTAAGTAGATGGGCTGAAGGGCCTGTTTCTCTCCTCTATGATTCAGTCTGTACTTTGAAGAATAGAATATTCTCCCAGGACTAAGTAGTATTTAACCTTCAAGCACCCGCAGGATATTACCTGGTGTTGCACAGAGCTCCTTTCAGACTTGTGGAGCGGAATGATGGGGCAGCAGTTAGCGTGGCGCTGTTACAGCTTGGGGCGTCAGAGTTCAGAGTTCAATTCCGGTGTCCTCTGTAAGCAAGTCTCTACATTCCATCCCGTGTGTGTGTGTGTTTCCTCAGGGTGCTCCAGTTTCCTCCCACAGTCCAAAGACGTACCAGTTAGTAGGTAGGTTACTGGGTCATTGTAAATTGTCCTGTGATTAGGTTAGGGTTAAATCCATGGGTTGCTGGGCGGTGCCGGTCATTGGGGTGAAAGGGCCTGTTCCGTGCTGTATCTCAATAAATTAATAAATATTCTACATTCTGCTGTGGTTTTATCTCCTGCTACCCTAGCTACGTGCTAATGAGGCCAGCACTGGGAAGATTATACAGTTTAACACGTGGCTAAGGTGTGGGTGTGGGAGGGAGGGCTTTAGACTTTTGGATCATTGGCCTCTCTTTTAGGGAAGGTGGGACCTGTACAGAAGGGACGGTTCGCAGCTGAACTGGAGGGGGGCTAATACCCTAGTGGGGAGGTTTGCTGCACGGGCGGGGGGGGGGGGTGCGGGTTGAAACTAGAGTCGCAGGGGGGTGGGAACCAGAGCGCCAGAACAGTTGGTGGAGAGGTTGTGGAGGCAGATATTGGTAAGACCTCAGACAGAGTCAGGAATCAAAAGGTGCGACTAGTGTTCTGAGCTGCGTATATTTCAATGCAAGAAGTGTCGCAGGAAAGCAGGATGAGCTCAGGGCCTGATCAACAATTGGAACTGTGACGTTGTGGCCATTAGTGAGAGTTGGTTGCAGGAGGAACAAGACTGGCAAGTCAATATTCCGAGATTCCATTGTTTTAGACGTGGCAGTGCGGGAGGGGTTGAAGGAGGAGGGGTGGCGTTACTAGTCAGGGAAAATATCACGGCAGTGCTCCCTCAGAACGGACTGGAGAACTCGTCTGATGAAGCGTTACGGCTGGAACTGAGAAGTAACCATTAATGGGGCTACATTACAGACCACCCAACAGCTCTGGGGATTTAGAGGAACAAATCTGTAAAGAGATCGCAGACTATTGCAAGAAGTATAAGGTGGTTATAGTAGGTGATTTTAACTTTCCACGTATTGACAGGGACTCCCATACTGTAAAAGGATTAGATGGGATAGAGTTTGTCAAATGTGTTCAGGAAATTTTCCTCAATCAGCACACAGAACTCTCAACAAGAGAATGTGCGATACTGGGTCTGCTGTTGGGAAATGCGTCAGGGCAGGTGACAGAGATCTGTAGGTAAACTCTTTGCATCCAGTGATCACAATGCCATTAGTTTAAAAGTAAATATGGAAAAAGATGGGACTGGTCTGCAGGTTGAGATTCTAATTTGGAGAAAGGCCATTTTTGATATTATCGGACTATCGGGAAGGATCTAGCCGGTGGATTGGGATAGGCTGTTTTCTGGCAAAGGAGTATTTGGTAAGTGGGAGTCCTTCAAAAATGACATCTTGAGAGTTTGAAGCTTGTACGTGCCCGTCAGAATAAAAGGCAAGGATAACAAGTGTAGGGAATCCTGGTTTTCAAGAGACATCGAGGCCCTGGTTAAGAAAAAAAGGAGGTGGATAGCAGATTTACACAGGCCGGAACAAATGAGGTGCTTATGGAGTATAAGAGAACACTTAAAGAAATCAGGAAGGCTAAAAAAAGGCATGAAGTACCCTAGCAAATAACATCGAGGAGGATCCTAGGGGATTCTGCAGATACAGTATGTTAAGAGCAAAAAGATCGTAAGGGACAAAATCCTCAGTTCTCAGTGGACAAAGTATGTCCGTGTTAGTTTAACATTAACCCATTACGTGCTGAAATCATGAACATTAACCTTCTGAGTACAACATGCTTAGCAAGCAATCAGTGCTGTGATTTCAATCTGGACAGATTAACCATGTGACTATCAATACAACTTTACAACCAGACCAAACGAACCATCTAATCAGCTAGCGTCATTTCAGGGAGTGGCAGCCAAATCGGCTCAGTTTTCCCTCCGACATCAGATTTCTGAACGGTCCCAGGAACACGACCTCGCTTCTCCTCTCCCTTTGTGCTACTTATTTATTGTTTATATTTCTTCTACCGTACACATTGGCTGGGTTTGTATTCAGACTGGACGAGGCTGAGGGCTGACTGATTGGATGTAGATAGAGTAAATAGTGGGAATCCTTTCCCCTATGGCAGGGGTTTCCAACATTTTTTTATGCCATGGACCAATGCCAATAAGTGAGGGGTCCATGCACCCCAGGTTGGGAACCCCTGCTCTAAGAAGATGAGTCTACTATTGAAAAGCATAGGGTAATAGAGAAAGGTTGAATGGGTCAGGACTTTATCCCCTGGAGTGCAAGAGAACAAGGGGAGATTTGATAGAGGTATACAAAATTATGAGGGGTATAGATAGGGTAAATAGAAGCAAGCTTATTCCACTGACGTTGGGTGAGACTAGAACTAGAAGTCATGGGTTAAGGGTGAAAGGTGAAATATTTATGGTGAACTGTGGGGGGGATCGTCTTCGCTCAGGGGGAACTGCTGGTGTGGAATGAAACGTCAGAGGAAGCAGTGGATACGGATTTGTTTACAACATTTAAAAGAAGTTTGAATTAGTACGTGGACGGGAGGGTACCGAGCAGCTACAGTCTGGGTGCAGGTCAATGGGACTAGGCAGAGTAACAGTTTAGCATGAATTGGATGGGCCGAAAGGCCTGTTTCTGTGCTGTAGTGTTCGATGACTCTATAAGTATACCCAATGACTGTCTCCACAACCGTCTGTGGCAAAGGAGTCTGGCTAAAGCAATTCCTCCTCATCTCTCTTCTAAATGGACATCCCTCTATTCTGAGGCTGTGCCCTCTGGTCCTAGACTCCCTCACTAGAGGAAACATTCTCTCCATGTCCAGTCTATCTAGGCCTTTCGATATTCAATAGATTTCAATGAAATCACCCCCCTCATTCTTCTAAACTCCAGCAAGTACAGGCCCAGAGTCATCAAACACTCCTCATATATTTTCGGCAGGAGGAGAAGATGGCAGTGCGCGCAGCTCTCCGGTGAAATGATATTGTATCTGTTAAATAGGGGCTGTGGACAATTCTGATTTGATGGAGACAGACGTGAAAACACGGAGGAACATCTGGAGAAATTTCTGAAACGCCCGGTTCGCTGCCACTGCTACTGTGTGATCGAGAATCTCTGGAGGGAAGGCCCCAAAATCCCCGGCTTTGCCTGCTGCTGGTGACCGAGACTGAGGTCAAAGCGCTCGGATAGAGATGGTGCTCAGTACACGGTGTCGGAGGGCTGGTCGGAGGCTCGAAGTTTTCGGATGACTCAGAGTCGGACTGTGGTCGGGCATGGCAGGGAGAGTTTTCTTCCTTCTCCCGTCTGCGTGAGATGTGGAACATTCGAGAGACTTCGAACTTTTTTACTGTGCCATGGCCTGTTCTTCATCAAGTTATGGTACTGTTGCACTGTTGTAACTATATGTTATAATTATGTGGTTTTTGTTAGTTTTTCAGTCTTGGTCTGTCCTGTGTTTCTGTGATATCACAACGGAGGAATATTATATCATTTCTTAATGCATGCATTACTAAATGACAATAAAAGAGGACTGTGTGTCATCATAATCTAATAATCTAATCTATATTAACCCTGTCATTCCTGTGAACCTCCTCTGGACCCTCTCCAATTCCAACACCTCCTTTCGTAGATACTGACCACCTGGGATATGTCAGCAATGCAGTTCAGAGAAAGAGAGAAAATAAAGAATAAGATCTACATCAAAGTGCTCAGGAGGTCTGGCAGCATCTGTGGAGGAAGCACCTGCCACAAGTATCAGCTACCTCAACGGACGCAGCTGCCCAGGGGAGGAGAACGCCGGAGGTGCTGTGGGTGCGTTGGATTCCTTGCTGGGTTGGGGACTGACCCCATCCATCGGTGCTGCTCACTCAGTGTTTGCACCATCAATCTTCTGCCATGACACTCAGGGACCTGCACTGTGTACGTGATCGCTATAGTAACTAGGTGTACTATGCGTGCTGTGTGTGCTGTGTGCTGCGCATTGGCTCTGGAGGAACACTCTTTCGTTTGGCTGTGTTCATGTGTAATGTTGAATGGCAATCAAACTTGAACTTGGACAATGACCTGGAGAGCGATGCTGGCTGGAGTCTGGGCTTTGTGCTTTAGCTCTTGGTAGGGTTACCCATGCCAAACAGGTCAAGGGGTAGAGGCCGGATCAAGAGTGGATCACTGGTCCTCCAGGTTCGGGGGTTCAGCTCAGGGCTAATAACCCTGACTGGTAACAGCAATGAAGAATCCTTCATCTGAGTGTGACGGTATTCCTGAGTCTCCACCCGGGACTTGCATGGCTGACAGTAGTGAAAACCCAGAGGAAGCTCCTGAGATGATGATGGAAGCCCCGAACTGCTAGAGATGGAGGACCTAAGGCAGGGACGGCCAGCCTACGACGCATGCACCAAAACTGGCACATTGGATGATTAGAACTGGCGCATTGCACCCCAGTGATGATAATAAAAAAGTAAGCCTACTCATGCAAAAAGTATTAACCAAAAACCGATTTGTAGAAAAAAAATCTATAACAGGAATCCAAGTAGTTTAGAGCTAGAAATGGGTTTTACTGAGAATAAATCTAAAACTTAGCAATTATTTTTAGCGATTTATTATTTCGTGCACATCTTTTGGCGAATGTTATCTTCTTTCACATTAAAGCAACACACATCAAAGTTGCTGGTGAACGCTTTAATTTCCAGCATCTGCAGAATTCCTGTTGTTTGCGTTTCTTTCACATTAATCTGTTTTCAATTTTTTAAAAAATGTTCAATGAGTCAAACCAGGAAAGAAAGACTTTTGTTCTGCAGTCGTTCCATAACTGTTCAATAGACGTTTGATACTTGTTTGATCCTGAGGCGCCGGGCGTCTGCACCAGGTTTTTGCCAGTCAGTTTACAATTGACACTCGTGCGCTACGGAGTTGTGCTTTGTTCGTCCTTTGTGAACACTTGCAGTTTTGTACTTTTTCGAAAATTGTTTTTACATTAGTTACCCATCACAGTGCAAAAGGAAAGCAGAAAGTGGTAGTAAGCGTGAATTCAATGAACAGTGGGAAAATGAGTTCTTACTTATAGCGGGTCCGTCAGGAAAACCGTTGTGCATTGTTTGTGAAAACACTT
The DNA here is from genome assembly GCF_963921235.1 of Mobula hypostoma. Taxonomy (NCBI): domain Eukaryota; kingdom Metazoa; phylum Chordata; class Chondrichthyes; order Myliobatiformes; family Myliobatidae; genus Mobula; species Mobula hypostoma. The sequence continues at coordinate 184,774,433 of NC_086103.1, forward strand.
TCTCAAATAATAGAAGACATGATCTTAATGGACACTATAAAACACAACATCAGACTGAAATAGAAAGAAAACTGAAGCTAGTGCTTGGGTCTGAGTTACGGAAAGAATATGTGATTAAGAAAAAGGAAGAAATCAAAAGAAGACAAAATATATTTGTTAAAAGTCTCATTAAGGTAGGTAATGTTTATCTTGTTTTTATATTAAATCAATATATCATGTAAAAATGCTAAATATGTCTATATCAACATATTTTTACAAGAATTGAATGGGGGTACAAGAGTTGTATGGCGCATCCGAAAAAATGGAATGTCAAAGGTTGGCCACCCCTGTTCTAAGCCATAGGCAGTGATGTGGCTTTGTTGGTAATTGCATCTTCAGAAAGAGGTGACATTGGAGTGCTGGGAAGGTGGGTGTGCTTTAAAAGGAGCGCGGAGCGGGGACTCGGGACAGTGTGATCGCGGGACCGTCGCAGCAGGAGGAGGAACAAGGGGCTCAGGAGAGCGCTGACTGCTGGGAAGCAGCTGAGGAGCTGAGGTGAGTGTGCTTTAAAAGGAGCACGGAGGGCAACTGAAGGGTTAAACAGAGTGTTGATTAGTTGATTAGAGGGAGTGAGTACTTGAGATAATTGGCAGGGACAAATAAAAGGAGGGGTAACTGAAGAGGAGTGGCCAGTGTGTGAGTGGCTCAGGGTAGGAGTGGAGCCTTGTGGCTTTGGCTCGAGAGGCTTCAGCGAGCAGAGGCTGAGGACGAGCCTGCTCCCAGTGAGGTAAGGCCGGGTAAGTTCCTTTAATTAATTAACTTAGGAGTAAGTAATGGAGGCAGCAGTTAGGGCAGTTGAATGCTCTGTATGCAGTATGTGGGAAGTCAGAGACAGCACAATTGTCCCTGATGACGACACCTGTAAAAGGTGCATCCAGCTGCAGCTCCTGACAAACCGAGTTAGGGAACTGGAGCTGGAGATAGATGAACTTCGGATCATTCGGGAGGCAGAGGCAGAAATAGACAGGGGTTTCAGGGAGATAGTCACCCCTAAAAGTCGGGAGGCAGGAAGCTGTGTGACTGTCAGGAGAGGGAGGGGGAATAGACAGAAAGAGCAGAGCACCCCTGTGGCCGTTCCCATCAACAATAAGTATACCGTTTTGGATACTGTTGGTGGGGACGATCTACCAGGGACAAGTTGTAGTGGTCGCGTCTCTGGCACCGAGACCGGACCCTCAGCTCAGAAAGGAAAGAGGGAAAAGAGGAGAGCAGTTATGATAGGGGATTTGATAGTTAGGGGGCCAGATCAGAGGTTCTGTGAGAGAGATCGAGTATCCTGGATGGTCTGTTGCCTTGGGCCTGACATGATATTTCCTCGGACCTTGAGAGAGACTAGTGTAGAAATTGCAGGGGCCCTGGCAGAAATATTTAAAATGTCCTTAGCTGCGGGTGCAGTGCCGGAGGATTGGAGGGTAGCTCATGTTGTTCTGTTTAAAAAAGGCTCCAAAAGTAAACCAGGTAATTACAGGCCGGTGTGCCTTACATCAGTAGTAGGTAAACTATTGGAAGGTGTTCTGAGAGATCAGATATACAAGTATTTGGACAGCCAAGGGCTGATTAAGGATAGTCAGCATGGCTTTGTGCGTGGTAGATCGTGTTTAACGAATCTTGTGGAGTTTTTTGAGGAGGTTCCCAAGAAAGTAGATGAGGGAAAGGCTGTGGATGTTGTCTACATGGACGTTAGTAAGGCCTTTGACAAGGTCCCACAAGGAAGGTTAGTTCAGAAGGTTCAGACACTTGGTATCCATGGAGACGTTGTAAACGGGATTCGAAATTGGCTGTGTGGGAGAAGAAAGAGAGTGGTAATGGATGATTGCTTCTCAGACTGGAGACCTGTGACTAGTGGTGTGCTTCGGAGACTGTGCTGGGACCATTGTTGTTTGTTGTCTATATCAATGATCTAGATGATAGTGTGGTAAATTAGATCAGCAAGTTTGCTGATGACGCTAAGATTGGAGGCGTTGTGAACAGCGAGGAAGGCTTTCAAAGCTTGCAGAGGGATCTGGACCAAATGGAAAAATGGGCCAGAAAATGGCAGATGAAATTTAATGCAGACAAGTGTGAGGTGTTGCATTTTGGAAAGACAAATGAAGGTAGGACACACACAGTAAATGGTAGGGCACTGAGGAGTGTGGGGAACAAAGAGATCTGGGAGTTCAGATGCATAATTCCCTGAAAGTGGCGTCACAGGTAGACAGGGTTGTAAAGAAGGCTTTTGGCATCCTGGCATTCATAAATCAAAGTATTGAGTATAGGAGTTGGGATGTTATGGTGAGGTTGTATATGACATTGGTGAGGCCAAATTTGGAGTATCGTGTACAGTTCTGGTCACCTAACTATAGGAAGAATATCAGTAAGATTGAAAGAGTGCAGAGGAGATTTACTAGGATGTTGCTAGGTCTTCAGGAGTTGAGTTACAGGGAAAGATTGAACAGGTTAGGACTTTATTCCTTGGAGCATAGAAGAATGAAGGGAGATTTGATAGAGGTTTACAAAATTATGAGGGGCATTGAGAGAATAAATGCGAGTATGCTCTTTCCACTTAGATTAGGAGAGAAAAATACGAGAGGGTATGGCTTTAGGGTGAAAGGGGAAGAGTTTAGGGGGAACTTCTTCACTGAGAGAGTGGTGGGAGTGTGGAACGAGCGGCCATCTGACGTGGTAAATGTGGGCTCACTCTTAAGTTTTGAGAATAAATTGGATAGGTACATGGATGGGAGCGGTCTGGAGGGTTATGGACTGGATGCAGGTCAATGGGACTAGCCGGAATAAAGTTTCAGCACAGACTAGAAGGGCCAAATGGCCTGTTTTCTGTGCTGTAGTGTTCTATGGTTCTAGGGTCTGAGAATATTAAATCTTTGTGGGTGGAGTTAAGAAACTGCAAGGGTAAAAAAACCATTATCGGTATTGTATATAGGCCTCCAAATAGTAGCCAAGATGTGGGGTTGAGATTGCAAAGGGAGCTGGAAAAGGCCTGTAATAAGAGTAATGTCATAATTGTAATGGGGGACTTCAAAATGCAAGGGGATTAGGGAAAATCAGGTTGGTGTTGGATCGCAAGAGAGGGAATTTGTTGAATGCCTATGAGATGGCTTTTTAGAGCAGCTTGTGCTTGAGTCTACTCGGGGAAAGGCTATCTTAGATTGAGTGTTGTGTAATAACCCAGATCTTATCAGGGAGCTTAACATAAAGGAACCCTTAGGAGGCAGTGATCATAATATGATTCAATTCATACTGCGGTTTGAGAGGAAGGAACATAAATCACATGTATCAATATTGCAATGGAATAATGGGAATTGCAGAGGCATGAGAGAGGAGCTTGCCTAGGTGGATTGGAGGAGGATACTGGCAGGGATGACAGCAGAGCAGAGATGGCTGAAGTTTCTGGAAATAGTTCACAAGACGCAGGAGAGATATGTCCCAAGAGGAAGAAGTTCTCAAATGGCAGGGGTCGGCAACCATGCTGACAAAGGAAGTTAAGGACTGTGTAAAAGCCAAGGAAGGGGCGTATAAGATAGCAAAAGTCAATGGGAAGTTGAATGATTGGGAAGCTTTTCAAATACAATAAAAGGCAATGAAAATAAGCTATAAGAAGGGAAAAGATGAAATATGAGGGCAGACTAGCCAATAATATAAAGCAAGATACCAAAAGTTTTTTCAGTTATGTAAAGAGTAAAAGGGAGGTGAGAGTTTATATCAGACCACTGGAAATTGATGCTGGTGAGGTAGTAATAGGGGCAAAGAAATGACAGATGAACTTAATGGGTACATTGCATCTGTCTTCACTGTGGTAGACACGAGCAGTGTGCCTGAGGTCTGAGTGTCTGGGAGCAGGAGTGAGTGTCATTGCTATTACAAAGGAAAAAGTGCTAGGCAAACTCAAAGGTCTTAAGGTGGATAAGTCACCTGGACCAGATGGACTACATCCCAGAGTCCTGAAAGAGGTTGCTGAAGAGATAATGGATGTATTGGTCATGATCTTTCAAGACTCACTTGATTCTGGCATGGGCCCGGAGGACTGGAAGATTGCAAATGTCACTCCACTCTTTCAGAAGGGAGGAAGGCAAAAGAAAGGAAATTATAGACAGTTAGCCAAACCTCAGTGGTTGGGAAGGTGTTGGAATCTATTATTAAGGATGGGGTTTCAAGGTGCTCGGAGACTAATGATAAAATACGTCAGAGTCAACATGGTTTCTATCAAGGGAAATCTTGCCTGACAAATCTGTTAGAGTTCTTCAAGGAAGTTACAAGCAGGGTGACAAAGGAGACCGAACTAAGGACTTAGACTTGTTTGGGCCTGAAGAGAGACGAGTATATCTGTCTGGTATTTCCCACTTGTCGGGAGCCCCGCCTTCCTTTTCGGCAAAGTTCCAAAGGCTGTAGCCACCCGAAACACCAAGTCCAGCAGCCCCTCTGGCACTAAAAGTAATAGACGCAAAACTATGGGCTCCACACAAGACGCATATGGGCAGGGTGCTCACTGCAAGAGACCATTGTATCACACTGAAGAAGAATGCAGTCTTACCATGTATCAGTCAATACCGACCGGCCCCTGAGGCAGAAGAGGACATTGCCCCTGTGATAGGTTCACTGCTCCAACAAGGGGCTGTGAAACCTACTGTTAGCCCCTGTAACACACCCATACTGCCCATACCTAAAGTCGGACGACCCAATGAGTGGCGTTTTGTGCAAGACTTAGAGCCGTCAATAATATTGTGATTCCAGTAGTACCTGATGTCAATATGATTCTCTCGTCCATTCCCGCCAATGCTAAAGTATATACAGTGGTTGACCTGTGTTCCACCTTTTTCTCCATCCAGACGGTCAATATCTGTTTGCCTTTACTTATAAAGGACAGCAATATACTGGGACTCGATTCCCCCAGGGGTACACCGAAAGTCCAGCCATGTATGCAGCAGCGGTTAAGCATGATTTGGACAAGTGTCAACTAGGAAGAGAATCCACTTTGCTACAATGTGCTGATGATCTCTTGGCAGCATCTTCTACTCTATCAGTCTGCTTAGAAGACTCGATAACTTTGCTCCAGTTTCCAGCCGCTCGCGGACATTGCGTGTCAAGATCGAAGCTACAATTCTGCCAGTCATGGGTGCAATACCTTGGTGTCCGCTTGAAGGCTGGAGTTCGGGAGATCGGGCCGGACCGTATACAGGCCATCTTGCGAATGCCACCGCCTTAGACAAAGAAGGAAGTCCTTTCCTTCCTGGGAACGTTCGGCTACTGCCGTCAGTGGATCCACGATTACCGTCTACATGATGCCACCCTCCACGCCGCAGCTACCAGGAACGCACCCGGGCAAGTGGAATAAACCCCCAAGTGAAACGATACATTTCAAGCTCTCAAAATGGCGATGATGACTGCCCCAGCATTGGGCCTCCCCAATTACGCGCGCCCCTTTCAGTTACATGTCTGTGAGAAGGGAGAGTTTGCTACCGGGTGCTTACACAGACCACGGAGGGGGAGGGAGACCTGTTGCCTACTAATCCACGGCCCTCCCCGCGGTTGTGTTGGTTGCCTGCTTATCTCCACACTGTCGCAGCAAAGGCCATCGTGGTCGAGAATTCCCTTCCTCTAGTTCTCGATCATCCCCGTGAAGTATAGGCGCCTCACGCTGTTACGCTGCTTTTAAATTCAGCCGCAACACAACATTTCCCTGCCTCTCGACATACAGGATACGAGGTAATCCTGTTATCGCACCCCAACTATACTTACCACCGATCACCTGTTGTAAACCCCGTCACTACTGCGCGGAGACTGACATGAGTGCCTTGCAGTAGTACAACATTCCACTTCCCCACGAGTGGATTTACCAACAGACCCTCTTCCGAATCCGGGATTTGATCCTCTTCACGGACGGGTCATCACACAGGCCAAGAGACGACTCACTCTCAGCAGGTTATGCCATAGATCTATATCAGACAGTGGAAGCCTGTGCACTATCCCCAGGAACTTGAGCTTTTTGCACTCACCCGAGCTTGTATATTGGCCGGGAATCAGGTGGCCAATATATATACGGACTCTCGTTACGCCTTTGGGGTGGTGCATGATTTTGTCCAAATATGGAAAAATAGGGGTTTCGTTACCTCAGCGGGAAAGTCCATAAAACATTCACGACTAGTATTGAATCTTCTCGAAGCTATTCAACTGCCTGGGCAGCTGGGAATGATCAAATGTCAGGCACACACCAATGCTGCAGATGAAAATGCCAGCATCGGGGTATAAATACAAGCTAGTGATAGTTGACATGTTCACTCGATGGGTGGAGGCCCATCCCACATGAAAGGATGATGCTCGAACAGTGGTAAAAATATTCTGGAGGGAAATAATACCCCGGTACGGGATACCCATGGGAATAAACAGTGATAGGGAAACACACTTCACGGGTCGAATCGTGACAGATTTGGTGCAGGCCATGGGGTTCCAATAGAAATTACATACCCCTGATCAGCATCAGTCCTCAGAGATAGTAGAGAGGACGAATGGGGAATTGAAAGTAGCCCTGTCTAAAGTATGCCAGGGCAATATGCTAGCCTGGCCAGAGCCTCTCCCTATAGCGTTATATTCTGTGTGGAACAGGGAAAAATAGGGCCACTGGTCTGACCCCTCATGAAATCCTTATGGGGTGCCCCATGACTACTGGGATTCGACCCCCTGTCACCACTGAGAGACTGGCCCCGATCTGGAATGATGAACAGACCTTAGCGTATGACCAAGCATTGTGCAAAACGGCCGCCGAGCTGCATGAGTGAGACAGGCGCAGGCCCCGTGGGAAGCGAGAATATGCATCCTTTCCAACCCGGTGATGGACTCTCTTTCTCCTAGGTGGAAGGGCCCTTACCCAGTGCTGCTAACCACCCAAACCGCAGTGAAGGTTGAAAGAAAAGGAGAATGGATTCACGCTACTAGGTGAAAACTGCACCAGGAGTGGGAAGAAAAGAAAGCATGAAGCTGACAAGCCGGATGCTTTTATGGGCACTGATATTCGGGGGAGTTAGTGTGGCCTCGTCCAAACATACCTTTTTGTTTTGTGTCGCACTTATGCCAAGCACCAAAGTGAAGAGTTGAACTCTTGTTGGGTGTGTGTAAAGATACCTCAGCATGCCGCCCAGGTAATGTCCCTGGAGGGGGTCCCCCAGAATGGATGGAAATGCTGTCCATGTACTTTATGAACCAAAACAACAAATTCTCAAACAACCTTAGACCAAGAGATCGGCAGAAGCTGATAAAGGACTGTAATGTCAGCAAAGGGGATTGTGGATGTACCTGTTTCAAAGGATGGTACCTCCGTACCCCGACAGAGGGAAAAAGGATGCCCTCCTTTGAGTTAGTAAATGCACAGAAAACTGTAAATGGAATTTGTTATTGTAATGCGGTGGGGGGAAATGGAACATTTTTGACTAATACTTCTTGTACTGGACAGAGCAGCACACATAAAAGTTGCTGGTGAACGCAGCAGGCCAGGCAGCATCTATTGGAAGAGGTACAGTCGACGCTTCCAATAGATGCTGCCTGGCCTGCTGTGTTCACCAGCAACTTTTATGTGTGTTGCTTGAAATCCCAGCATCTGCAGATTTCCTCGTGTTTGCGTACTGAACAGAGGGCGGGTCCTCTTCGACATACCCCTAATGGGACTTACTGGGTATGTGGGGAAAGAGCTTATCTCTGGCTTCCAGGGCCGCCAGGCAAAAATGGGAATGTGTCCTCAGGAAATTAGATGGGCTGCCGTTACCTGGCCCATATAGTGCCCTCCATGCATCCTATAAAAGATATATCGCAACACCCTTATTTAAGGTGAAGTAAGCGAGGGATAATGGAAAGTGGATTGTTTTGGATGATAGCATTTCCCGCATAAGGCGTGGCCCGAAATTCGCCAGAAATTATTAATATGGCAGCCGCTGTAGGGAAATTGGCCAATGACACTGCTGATGCCCTAACTGACGTGCAGACGCAAGTGAAAGACCTAACAACAGAGGTAGTTGCCCTTAGGATGGTAGCCTTGCAAAATAGAATGGCCCTGGCCCTGCTCCTAGCCGGCAAAGGAGGGACATGCGCCGTGGTAGGGCAGGAATGTTGTACTTATATTCCCGATGCCTCAGAAAGCATAACTGACCTCAGTCAACACATAAGGGGAAAGATTGAGGAGATTAGGAAGATAGGGGAACAGTTTAAGAATTTTGGTTCAGGAACAAAATGGTGGGAGATAATAGAGGAATGGTTTTCTGGCTGGGGAAGCCGGATTACCCATGGGATAATTATAGAGGTAATGATATGTGTCCTAGGGTGCTATGTATGTGGAGCATTACGACTGTGTTGTTACCAGTTAATGAAAAGAGCCTTACTCTGACCTGAAAATGTCCCCATGGTACCCCAGACGGTGAAAGAAATGAGCAGTAGGTGGGGAGAGAAGGTACACCCTGGAAAAGAAAGACCCTTTCTGGAGGGATATGCACCCCCCCCCCCATGGGGAAGAGGAGGAAATACCTCATGAGGAGTGTTGATCTGAAAGGATCAACAAGGAGGGAATGGTGGAAGAATTTAAGTCTCTTTGGATATGTAGGGGTTAACCTAATCGCTCGTGAATGTTCCTAAGATTTATCCAAAATCAGCAAGAAGGAGGTTGCAGCGCTGGCTGAAATGCGACCAAAATGTTATGATTTAGTTCAAAGTTCAAAGTCTTGTAATGTTCTTGTTTGTTGCAATCTAGTTCTAAGTTCAAAGTCAAGCAACGTTCTTGTTAAGTGCTTTTAGTTACGTATGCTGTGTCTATTTAATGAAGTGTGTCTGCAAGCAAAGCAGAGCCTCTAAACACGGCTGTTAAGTGCGGAGGCTCTCCACCGTGATACCATGTATAATAAAGTCCTTTAGTCTGAACCAGTTCTCTGAGTCGGCCTGATTTGTTTTGTCTGCCGCTCCTGAGATTTACCCGCAACAGGAGGGGTAGGTGGTTCTGAGGAGGCAATGCGATTACAGCAGGACTTAGACAAATTAGAAGAATGGGCAAAAGAGTGGCAGATGGATGATAATGCATTTTGGTGAAAGGAACAATAGTGTTGACTATTACTTAAATGGAAAGGAGGGTGCAGAGGGACTTGGGAGTCCTCGTGCAAGACTCCCAGAAGGTTAATTTACAGGTTGAGTCCGTGGTAAAGAAAGCAAATGCAATGTTTGCATTTATTTCAAGAGGAATAGAATATAAATGCAAGGAGATGATGCTGAGCCTTTATAAGACACTAGTCAGGCCGCACTTGGAGTATTGTCAACAGCTTTGGGCCCCATATCTCAGAATGGATGTGTTGTCATTGGAGAGAGTCCACAGGAGGTTCATGAGGATGATTCTGCAAATGAAGGGGTTAACCTATGAGGAGCTTTTGGCAGCCTTGGGCCTGTACTCACTGGAATTTAGAAGAGTGCGGGGGGATTTCATTGAAACCTACCAAATGTTGAAAGGACTAGATAGGGCGGATGTGGAGAGGTTGTTTCCCATGGTGGGAGTGTCCAGAATGAGAGAGCATAGCCTCAAAATTGAGAGGTGACCCTTTAGAACAGATGTAATAAGGAATTTTTTTAGCCAAAGAGTAGTAAATCTGTGGAGTGCTCCGCCACAGACTGTATATTTAAGGTAGAAGTTGATCGATTCCTGATCGATCAGGGCATCAAAGGATATGGCGAGAAGGCGGGTGTATGGGGTTAAGTGGGATCCAGGATCAGCCATGATGAAATGATGGAGCAGACTCGATGGGCTGAATGGCCTACTTCTGCTCCAATGGCTCATGGTCTGATGGACTTCCATTGCTGCCCTAAATGCCAGTGATGCAACAGGCAACGTTGCTGCTTGGGCACCATTACACCGCGGGGCACTGGAGTTCAGGGTTCAATCCCAGCGCCCTCTGTAAGGCATTTGTACATCCTCCCCGTGGAATGCATGGGTTTTCCCCTGGGCGTTCCAGTCTCCTCCCACAGTCCAAAGGTGTGCTGGCTAGTAGATTAATTGGCCATTGTAAAAATCATCCTCTGATTAGGGGAGGGTTCAATCAGGGGTCGCTGGCAGCACGGCTTAAAGAGCCTGTTCCATGCTGAATTTCTAAATAAATCAATCAATCAATAAAACAATCTCTGCATGTCCCCCTCCCCCGTCCCCTGTTTACCTGACGATAGAGTTTCCCCTCGAAGCCCGGCTTTGTCTTGTGGTGTTTTCCATCCATGCAGATGTTGAGGACGTCCCTGTCTGCTGCCAGAGTTAGTGGCAGAACCAAGACCAGCAATGCCAGCATCTCCCTGCACAGAGAGTCACACTGGGGTCATTGTCATCTGCACAAGTCCATGTGCTCAGGTATACGGAAAAACATCACAGGCACAGAGCATCAGATAACCGTGTGCACAAGAAAAGCAAAACTAAACATGAATTATACACACTTTGCTTCAGAACATAGAACATAGAACAATACAGCACATTACAGGCCCTTTGGCCCACAATGTTCTGCCGACCCTCAAACCCTGCCTCCCATATAAGCCCCCACCTTAAATTCCTCCATATAACCTGTCTAGAAGTCTCTTAAACTTCACGAGTGTATCTGCCTCCACCACTGACTCAGGCAGTGCATTCCACGCACCAACCACTCTCTGAGTAAAAACCTTCCTCTAATATCCCCCTTGAACTTCCCACCCCTTACCTTAAAGCCATGTCCTCTTGTATTGAGCAGTGGTGCCCTGGGGAAGAGGCACTGGCTATCCACTCTATCTATTCCTCTTACTATCTTGTACACCTCTATCATGTCTCCTCTCATCCTCCTTCTCTACAGAGAGTAAAGCCCTAGCTCCCTTAATCTCTGATCATAATGCATACTCTCTAAACCAGGCAGCATCCTGGTAAATCTCCTCTGTACCCTTTCCAATGCTTCCACATCCTTCCTATAGTGAGGTGACCAGAACTGGACACAGTACTCCAAGTATGACCTAACCAGAGCTTTATAGAGCTGCATCATTACATTGGGACTCTTAAACTCTATCCCTCAACTTATGAAAGCTAACACCCCATAAGCTTTCTTAACTACCCTATCTACCTGTGAGGCAACTTTCAGGGATCTGTGGACATGTACTCCCAGATCCCTCTGCTCCTCCACACTACCAAGTATCCTGCCATTTACTTTGTACTCTGCCTTGGAGTTTGTCCTTCCAAAATGTACCACCTCACACTTCTCCGGGTTGAACTCCATCTGCCACTTCTCAGCCCACTTCTGCATCCTATCAATGTCTCTCTGCAATCTTCGACAATCCTCTACACTATCTACAACACCACCAACCTTTGTGTCATCTGCAAACTTGCCAACCCACCACTCTACCCCCACATCCAGGTCGTTAATAAAAATCATGAAAAGTAGAGGTCCCAGAACAGATCCTTGTGGAACACCACTAGTCACAATCCTCCAATCCGAATGTACTCCCTCCACCACGACCCTCTGCCTTCTGCAGGCAAGCTAATTCTGAATCCACCTGGCCAAACTTCCCTGGATCCCATGCCTTCTGACTTTCTGAATAAGCCTACCGTGTGGAACCTTGTAAATGCCTTACTAAAATCCATATAGATCACATCCACTGCACTACCCTCATCTATATGCCTGGTCACCTCCTCAAAGAACTCTATCAGGCTTGTTAGACATGATCTGCCCTTCACAAAGCCATGCTGACTGTCCCTGATCAGACCATGATTCTCTAAATGCCCAGAGATCCTATCTCTAAGAATCTTTTCCAACAGCTTTCCCACCACAGATGTAAGGCTCACTGGTCTATAATTACCCGGACTAACCCTACTACCTTTTTTGAACAAGGGGACAACATTCGCCTCCCTCCAATCCTCTGGTACCATTCCCGTGGACAATGAGGACATAAAGATCCTAGCCAGAGGCTCAGCAATCTCTTCCCTCACCTCATGGAGCAGCCTGGGGAATATTCCGTCAGGCCCCGGGGACTTATCTGTCCTAATGTATTTTAACAACTCCAACACCTCCTCTCCCTTAATATCAACATGCTCCAGAACATCAACCTCACTCATATTGTCCTCACCATCATCAAGTTCCCTCTCATTGGTGAATACCGAAGAGAAGTATTCACTGAGCAGTGGTGCCCTGGGGAAGAGGCACTGGCTATCCACTCTATCTATTCCTCTTATAGCTGAGCTCCCAAAGAGTAACACCTCACATTTGCAGATAAAACTCCATCTGCTATTTCTCCCCACATACCTGCAACTGATTTGGCAACCTTCTACATCTTCCACACCAAAAATGTATTGTCTGTGAAATATCCCCCCATTTGAATGCTCAGTCCTCAAAACTGAGACTCTGGCTTCCGAAGTACGCGGTTCCTCAGGCGGGCAGACATCATCCACACCGCTGAGTGCGCTAAGAATTCAGTGTCGTTCTACACATGCGCAGGACAGAGCATCCTAACAGGCTGCATCACTGCCTGGTACAGAAACCGCACTGCAGCAGACAGGAACAATCTACAAACGGTAGTCAAAACTGCCCAACACATCGCTGGCACCAAACTACCCACCATCAAGGACAAACAAACCAAAAGGTGCTGGAAAAGGGCCAGTAATCTCGCAAAGGATCCCACCCACCCTGCTCACGGACTGTTTGTCCCACTCCCATCAGGGAGGAGGCCACGTAGCATCCACACCAGGACCACCAGACTCAAAAACAGTAGCTCTCCCCAAGCAGTAAGGCTGATCAACACCTCCACCCACTAACCCACCCCTCCACACCCCCAACCACCACTACTTTAACATTCACAAAATGCTGGTGGAACGCGGCAGGTCAGGTAGACCTGAACTGTTGCTGCCCGGTCTGCTGCATTCCACCAGCATTTTGTGTGTCTTGCTTAAATTTCCAGCATCTGCAGATCTCCTCATGACTAACATTTATTGTCAGAGTCACCTTGAGTACAGACACTCCTGTGCCCAGCGTCACTTTATGGACACACAATCACTCGATGCATATAAGCTATCTCACCTATTTATATTTATTGTGTTTTTTTTATTGTGTTCTTTATCTTATTGTGTTTTTTTGTGTCTTATCTAATGGAAATGACATTAAACAATCTTGAATAAAAATTCTGTGGCATTTCAACGAGGTTGTTCCATTGTTGTGTGTTTAATATATCAGTAATATCTGAGTAAAATTACTGATATGTGAATGACTTTGGGCCCTGTGATGTTCACTCCGCTACGTGATGAGCTGAGGCCGAGACTACAGGCCTGCTGTGGCTGCTCCATGCTTCACCTCCGAGGATTCACTTTCATTCTAAAAGCTGTTTCCTTACTTTTATCGTTTGCACAATTTGTTTTTTTTCTCTCTCTCTCTCTCTCTCTCTGCACATGAGGTGTATGTTGGTCTTTTTTTAATGGCTTCTTTCGGATTTTTTGTTTTGTGACTGCCTGTAAGCAGACAAATCTCAAAGATGTATAATAAGTGCATACTCTGATAATAAAAGTACTTTGACCTTTTGAAATCTTTTGTTTGATTCAGCATTCCTTGTTTGAATAATTCATTAAAGTTGTATCTACAAAGTACGTGAATGGCATACGTCACCACGCTCGCTTAACGTAAAAAAAAATAAAACTAAGACCCGTTCTCTTGGGCTGTTTAATTGTCCAATTAGTCTAATGTTTTGGAGTCGCAGAATGCAACAGTGACAACGAGATTTTTTTTTAAACGAACCCGAGACGACTACCTACCTGTTGAAATGCAGCGAGATGTTCGAATTTTAAAAATACGCAGTGAGAAATGGTCGAGCAAAAAAAAAGGCAGAGCAGCTTATGTTTTTCCAGAGGAGATGTTCGAGTTTGAAAGAGGGCAGGAAATGGCCAGTTTCATGGGTTCAGGAACAGTGAATACCAGGTGATAATAATCATAAATGTTTAAAAAAGCAGAAATGGTTGATTACATCAGAAGATGCACACGTCCCATTGCACAAGAGATAACTGGACTATGTACACTCAACGGATTGAGCAATATTTTACGGCAAATGAATTACCCAATGAGAAACAAGTACCAGTTTTGCTGAGTGCATTCAGTTTGCCCCAACTAAACCAGCCAAAATTAGCTTTGCTGACATAGTGAAAGTAACACAGGAACACTTGAAACCAAAAACACTGCTAATTGCAGATTACTTTAGGTTTCATAAGCAGAATCAAAAGGAAGGGAAGCCCATTTCAGCTCACGTGGCTGAATTGTAGAAATTGAGCATCGTCAGGTCAGTAAACACGAGGAATTCTGCAGACGCTGGAAATTCAAACAACACACATCAAAGTTGCTGCTGAACGCAGCAGGCCAGGCAGCATCTCTAGGAAGAGGTACAGTTGACGTTTCGGGCCGAGACCCTTCATAGCTCTTCTTTCAGTCAGTCCTGACGAAGGGTCTCAGCCCAAAACGTCAACTGTACCTCTTCCTAGAGATGCTGCCTGGCCTGCTGCGTTCACCAGCAACTTTGATGTGTGTTGATTTTCAGGTCAGTGATGGGTTTAATGATACACTTAAAGATCATTCATTTTGTGGAATCTGACAAGGAAGCATTCAAACAGGGCTCCTAAATGAAGCACAACTGACATTTAAAAGAGCAGTTGAAATCACTGTATCAATGGAAACAGCACTCAGAGATGCAGTTGAGGAGTTGCAGTCAGGAATGGATGTGAACAAAATTGCAACGTCTAAACAGAAACCTGCTTGGCTCAATAAATTGTGTTACCATTATGGCAAGGCCCACATACACCAGACCAATACAGGTTTAAAGGTGAAACTTGCAGAAAATGCAACAAAGTAGGACACATACAAAGAGCATGTTGGGCAGACAAAAATAAATGGACTGCACAGGGAAGAGAAAAACATATAAAGTCAAGTTGCAGTCAAGCACTAATCTGCATGCTGTTGATGAGAAATCTGATAATGATGATAGTGACATGACTAGGTAGCCTCAAGATTTACTAAGTGAAAACTAACAATAGACAAGCAATACGACTCACATCGGAAGTGAATGGCAAATTCATTAAAATGGAATTGGACACTGTTTCCGTCATTCCACAAAATGAATTTGAGCAGCATTTCAAAGATACTGAACTGAAGTCTGCAGATATTTAACTAAGTACTTATCCTGATGAAAAGGTAGTCATAGTCATACTTTATTGATCCCAGGGGAAATTGGTTTTTGTTACAGTTGCACCATAAATAATAAATAGTAATAGAACCATAAATAGTTAAATAGTAATATGTAAATTATGCCAGTAAATTATGAAATAAGTCCAGGACCAGCCTATCGGCTCAGGGTGTCTGACCCTCCAAGGGAGGAATTGTAAAGTTTGATGGCCACAGGCAGGAATGACTTCCTATGACGCTCAGTGCTGCATCTCGGTGGAATGAGTCTCTGGCTGAATGTACTCCTGTGCCCACCCAGTACATTATGTAGTGGATGGGAGACATTGTCCAAGATGGCATGCAATTTAGACAGCATCCTCTTTTCAGACACCACCATCAGAGAGTCCAGTTCCATCCCCACAACATCACTGGCCTTACGGATGAGTTTGTTGACTCTGTTGGTGTCTGCTACCCTCAGCCTGCTGCCCCAGCACACAACAGCAAACATGATCGCACTGGCCACCACAGACTCGTAGACATCCTCAGCATCGTCCGGCAGATGTTAAAGGACCTCAGTCTCCTCAGGAAACAGAGACGGCTCTGACCCTTCTTGTAGACAACCTCAGTGTTCTTTGACCACTCCAGTTTATTGTCAATTCGTATCCCCAGGTATTTGTAATCCTCCATCATGTCCATACTGACCCCCTGGATGGAAACAGGGGTCACCGGTGCCTTAGCTCTCCTCAGATCTACCACCAGCTTCTTAGTCTTTTTCACATTAAGCTGCAGATAATTCTGCTTACACCATGTGACAAAGTTTCCTACCGTAGCCCTGTACTCAGCCTCATCTCCCTTGCTGATGCATCCAACTATGGCAGAGTCATCTGAAAACTTCTGAAGATGACAAGACTCTGTGCAGTAGTTGAAGTCCGAGGTGTAAATGGTGAAGAGAAAGGGAGACAAGACAGTCCCCTGTGGAGCCCCAGTGCTGCTGATCACTCTGTCGGACACACAGTGTTGCAAGCACACGTACCGTGGTCTGACTATGACTATGACTATCACATACCCTCCAATAGAAACAACTGGAAGTGAATTAAGAAAGGTACTGGATGATGCCACAGCAGTGGTGTAGGGTGGCATTGGAAAACTAAACATATCAGGGGTAAAATAGTGTTAAATGAAAATGCAGCATACAAATTTTCCAAAGCCCATCTGGGTCCTTATACCACCTGTGATAAAGTAGCCAGTGAGCTCGATCGCATGGAGACTGAAGGAATTCTTTCCAAGGTTGAGTGGAGCCCTTGGACAATGTCAGTGACTCAAGTAACCAAAAAGAATGGGTCTGTCAGCATCTGTGGTGACTTTAAGCTCACCATCTACCCAGTACTGAAAGTAGATCAATACCCTCTGCCCAGAATAGAGGACACCTTTGCAAACCTTTCTGGAAGAAAACACTTCAGCAAATTGGACCTAGCTGAGGACTACCTGCAGATGGAGATGGAAGAAGAGATTCTCAGCATAAACTCTCAGAAAGAGCTTTATCGGTATAATAGGCTGATTTTTGGAGTAGCACCCGCACCTGCACTCTGGCAGAAAGCTAAAGACCAGGTGTTGCAAGGTTGCCCAGGCACTCAGTGTTACCTGGATGGCATCATTGTTACCGGTGACAATTACAAGGAACATCTCCAAAATCTCAAGTCCATGTTAAAAAGATCAGAAGATATGGGCTCTTTAAACCAAGCACCACTTACTGTGGTCACACCATTGACACACAAGGATTACACAAGTGTGTTGAGAAAATACAAGCAGTGGTGGATGCCGCAAGGCCAAAGCGCATGTCACAGTTACAGTCCTTTTAGGATTTGTCCATTACAATAACAGGTGCCTGCCAAACTTGAACTCTACCCCTGGAACTCATTACTACACATCAGGAAGAAATGGCAATGGACAACGCAGGGTGAGGTGGCTTTCCAAAAGGTAAAGGAAATGGTGACGTCAGACTCACACATTATGATCCACATCGTCCAGTGAAGCTTGCCGTGCACCGTTCAGGATGCCAACACGTCCAGAAAAATGGTATCCCAAGCCAGCAGAACCACTGTCTGCAGTCCCAGGGTCAACACCTACAACCACTGTGGAGGAGGCCCCAGAACCTGAGATTGTTCACAGCCACAAGTCTCTCCTGCCAAGCAGAGTGATCCCCCTTGTCAGGAAAGACGTTATCCCACAAAAGTAAGAAATACTTCATAGTGATTAAATCTCGAGGCCTGAATGGAACAGTTTAAAATGTACTTTTCTGTGGATGTCTATATAGTAGTTGTATTATGTAGTATAGTGTGTATACTGTGTATTCTCTATTGAGTTGGGGTTTACAGCTAAGCAGGGAGGAGTGTCGTGTATTTAATAGAAGAAGAAGAAAGCCCTTAACTCCGAGTGGGGTCATCAGGATGCCATCATGATGGCATTTTTTAGCAGGCTTTCTTATTTTTACGAGGCCGAGTTGAAAACTCGATGCTCAACCCAGCATGGATGGAAAGCGTGCAAGGGAGCCAGCTGGATTCGAACTCGGAAGCCTTCGCTCCGAAGTCCGGTGCTGATGCCGCTATGTCACCAGCCGGCTTTGTGTATTTAATATTTGAGTAATATTGTAAATACATCGTTTGATTAAGCATTCTTTGTTGTTGAAATAATTCATTATGGTTATATGTATGAAGTAGGTAAATGGCAAACGTCAGCACGGCACCACGTCATATGCGTATGCCTTGCTTAAAGTGAAAAATGAAATTAAGACCCGTTCTCTGTGCTCCATCTTTCCTTGCAATTAGTTTAATGGTTTGGAGATACAAAAAGAAACACTCATTCCTCTGAACCACAAGCAATTCCCATCTTTCTCATTACTCCGATATACAGAGAACAAAGTTTCAAGTGAATTTATTGTCAAAGTATATGTGCAGTGCCTGTAGAAAGTATTCACCCCGTCCTGGGAAATTTTCATGTTTTATTGTTTTACAACATTGAATCACAGCAGATTTAATTTGGCTTTTTTGAAACTGATCAACAGAAAAAGACTTCTGTCAAAGTGAAAATGGATCTCTACAAAGTGATCTAAATTAATTACAAATATAAAACTCTAAATAATTGATTGCATAAGTATTCCCCCCCCCCCCTTAATGTGACACACCAAATCATCACTGGTGCAGCCAACTGGTTTTAGAAATCACATCATGAGTTAAATGGAGATGCAAGTCAAGGTGTTTCAACTGATTGTAGTAAAAATACACCTGTATCTAGAAGGTCCAACTGCTGGTGAGTCAGTATCCTGGCAAAAACTACACCATGAAGACAAAAGAACACTCCAAGCAACTCCACAAAAAAGTTATTGAAAAGCAGGAGATGGATACAAGGAAATTTCCAAGGCACTGAATATCCCTTGGAGTACAGTTAAGTCAATCATCAAGAAACAGGAAGAATATGGTACAGCTGTAAATCTGCCTAGAGCAGACCGACCTCAAAACCTAAGTGACTGTGCAAGAAGGGGACTAGTGAAGGAAGCCATCAAGAGACCCATGACAACTCTGGAGGAGTCAAGCTTCAGTGGCTGAGATGGGAGAGACTGTGCGTACACCAACTGTTGCCCGGGTGCTTCACCAGTCACAGCTTTATGGGAGAGTGGCAAAGAGAAAGTCACTGTTTCAAAAAACTCACATGAAATCTCAGCTAGAATTTGCCAGAAGGCATGTCGGAGACTCTGAAGTCAGCTGAAGAAGGTTCTATGGTTTGATGAAACCAAAATTAAGCTTTTTGGCCATCAGACTGAACACATCATCAAAAACACACCATCCCTACCATGAAGCATGGTGGCGGCTGCATCATGCTGTGGGGATGTTTCACCGTGCAGACTCTGGAAAGCTTGTGAAGGTAGAGGGTAAAATGAATGCAGGAAAGTACAGGGAAATCCTGGATGCAGTCTGCAAGAGAACTGCAATTTGGGAGAAGATTTGTTTTCCAGCAAGACAATGACCCCAAGCATAAAGCCAAAGCTACACAGAAATGGCCTAAAAACAACAAAGTTAATGTCCTGGAGTGGCCAAGTCAGAGTCCAGACCTCAACCCAACTGAGAATTTGTGGCTGGGTATGAAAAAGGGCTGTTCACTCACGATCCCCATGCAATCTGACAGAGTTTGAGCAGTTTTGTAAAGAAGAATGGGGAAAACCTGCAGTGCCCAGATGTGCAAAGCTGATAGAGACCTAACCACATAGACTCAAGGCTGTAATTACTGCCAAAGGTGCATCCACTAAATACTGAATTAAGGTGCTGAACACTTATGCAATCAATTATTTTGTGTTTGATATCTGTAATTAATTTAGATCACTTTGTAGAGATCTGTTTTCACTTGACACAAGAGTATTTTTCTGTTGATCAGTGTCAAAAAAAGCCAAATTAAATTCACTGTGTTTCAATGCTGTAAGACAATAAAAAATGAGAACTTCTGGGGCAGGGAGGGGTAAATACTTTTTACAGGCACTGTATGTCACCATATACAATCCCAAGATTCATTTCCTTGCGGGCATACTCAATAAATATATAGAGTAACAACCATTACAGGATCAATGGGCGTTCAAACAGAGTGCAGAAGACAACAAACTGTGCAAATACAAAAAGAAAGAACTAATAATAATAAACAACTGAGCAATAAATATCATGAACATGAGATGAAGAGACCTTGTGCAGTACAGAGATGAGAACTCCTGTCTCTCAGCTTATCATTGTGATGTCTGGTTAGTGATGTCCTTGTGCAGATCTACACAGTTTCACTGAACTACATTACAGTAAGTCATCGCAGACCGAACGACAGAGATCTAATCAAAACGTGTGTACGAGCTATCTTATGTATTCATATTTATTGTGTTATTTTCAATATTGTGTTCTTCATCTTATTGTGATTTTTTTTGTGCTGCATCAGATCCGGAGAGACAATTATTTCATTCTCCTTTACACCTGCGTGATGGAAATGGCTTAAACAACCTTGAATGACAATTACTGCACCGTCAGTGTTCAGTAACTATTCTGATCAAGGTGACAATCATCAGTGGATTGATCAGGTTCAATCTTCAGTCCCAAGTACAGCAGAGATTAGTTGAAGTTCCCTTTGCCTTGATACTCCCAGGACACGGTGTTCTGCTGTATTGTTAACCTACCCCAAAATCAATCTAACCCCTCCCTCCCACGCAACCCTCCATTTTTCCATCATCCGTGTGCCTGCCTCCGAGTTACTGAAATGTCCCGAATGTCAACTCAAGAGACGCTGCCGACGCTGGAAATCCAGAGCAATGCACACAAAATGCTGGAGGAACTCAGCACATTTATGGAGGGGAGTAAACGGTCGACATTCAGAGCTCATCAGCACTCGTGAGCGATGAAGGGCCTCAGCCCAGAATGTTTTCCCCTCCATTGATGCTGTCTGAGCTGCTGAGTTCCTCCAGCATTTTGTGTAGCTCCCCTCACGTACCTGCCGCTACTGTTCCTAAACCCCGACAGCGCGTTCCAGACACACACACACACACCACTCTCTGTGTAAACAAACCTACCTCTGACATCCCCCTACACTTCCTCCAAACACCTTAAAATCATGCCCCTCGTATTAGCCATACCTTCCCTGGGAAAATGTCTCTGGCTCTTAACCCTCCTGCTCACCTCCCTCTGGTTCCTCTCCACCTTCCCTTTCTTCCATGGTCTATTTCCCTTCCTATCAGATTTGTTCTTCTTCAGTCCTCCACTGGTTCCACTTATCACCTCCCTACTCCTCACTTCAATCCACCCCTCACCTGGTCTCACCTATCACCCCTCCACCTTCCTTCCCCCTCACCTATCACCCCTCCACCCTCCTTCCCCCTCACCTATCACCCCTCCAACCTCCTTTCCCCCTCACCTATCACCCCTCCACCCTCCTTCTCCCCTCACCTATCACCCCTCCACCCTCCTTCTCCCCTCACCTATCACCCCTCCACCCTCCTTCTCCCCTCACCTATCACCCCTCCACCCTCCTTCCCCCTCACCTATCACCCTTCCACCCTCCTTTCCCCCTCACCTATCACCCCTCCACCCTCCTTCTCCCCTCACCTATCACCCCTCCACCCTCCTTCCCCCTCACCTATCACCCTTCCACCCTCCTTTCCCCCTCACCTATCACCCATCCACCCTCCTTCCCACTCACCTATCACCCCTCCACCTTCCTTCCCCCTCACCTATCACCCCTCCACCCTCCTTCCCCCTCACCTATCACCCCTCCACCTTCCTTCCCCCTCACCTATCACCCCTCCAACCTCCTTTCCCCCTCACCTATCACCCTTCCACCCTCCTTTCCCCCTCACCTATCACCCCTCCACCCTCCTTCTCCCCTCACCTATCACCCCTCCACCCTCCTTCTCCCCTCACCTATCACCCCTCCACCCTCCTTCCCCCTCACCTATCACCCCTCCACCCTCCTTGCCCCCTCACCTATCACCCCTCCACCCTCCTCCGCCTCACCTATCACCCCTCCACCCTCCTTCTCCCTTCACCTATCACCCCTCCACCCTCCTTCCCCCTCACCTATCACCCCTCCACCCTCCTTCTCCCCTCACCTATCACCCCTCCACCCTCCTTCTCCCCTCACCTATCACCCCTCCACCCTCCTTCCCCCTCACCTATCACCCCTCCACCCTCCTTGCCCCCTCACCTATCACCCCTCCACCCTCCTCCGCCTCACCTATCACCCCTCCACCCTCCTTCTCCCTTCACCTATCACCCCTCCACCCTCCTTCCCCCTCACCTATCACCCCTCCACCCTCCTTGCCCCCTCACCTATCACCCCTCCACCCTCCTTCTCCCCTCACCTATCACCCCTCCACCCTCCTTTCCCCCTCACCTATCACCCCTCCACCCTCCTTCTCCCCTCACCTATCACCCCTCCACCCTCCTTCCCCCTCACCTATCACCCTTCCACCCTCCTTTCCCCCTCACCTATCACCCCTCCACCCTCCTTCTCCCCTCACCTATCACCCCTCCACCCTCCTTCTCCCCTCACCTATCACCCCTCCACCCTCCTTCCCCCTCACCTATCACCCCTCCACCCTCCTTGCCCCCTCACCTATCACCCCTCCACCCTCCTCCGCCTCACCTATCACCCCTCCACCCTCCTTCTCCCTTCACCTATCACCCCTCCACCCTCCTTCCCCCTCACCTATCACCCCTCCACCCTCCTTGCCCCCTCACCTATCACCCCTCCACCCTCCTTCTCCCCTCACCTATCACCCCTCCACCCTCCTTTCCCCCTCACCTATCACCCCTCCACCCTCCTTCTCCCCTCACCTATCACCCCTCCACCCTCCTTCCCCCTCACCTATCACCCTTCCACCCTCCTTTCCCCCTCACCTATCACCCCTCCACCCTCCTTCTCCCCTCACCTATCACCCCTCCACCCTCCTTCTCCCCTCACCTATCACCCCTCCACCCTCCTTCCCCCTCACCTATCACCCCTCCACCCTCCTTGCCCCCTCACCTATCACCCCTCCACCCTCCTCCGCCTCACCTATCACCCCTCCACCCTCCTTCTCCCTTCACCTATCACCCCTCCACCCTCCTTCCCCCTCACCTATCACCCCTCCACCCTCCTTGCCCCCTCACCTATCACCCCTCCACCCTCCTCCGCCTCACCTATCACCCCTCCACCCTCCTTCTCCCTTCACCTATCACCCCTCCACCCTCCTCCCCCTCACCTATCACCCCTCCACCCTCCTTCTCTCCTCACCTATCACCCCTCCACCCTCCTTCTCCCCACACCTATCACCCCTCCACCCTCCTCCCCCTGACCTATCACCCCTTCACCCTCTTCCCCTGACCTATCACCCCTTCACCCTCTTCCCCTGACCTATCACCCCTCCACCCTCCTTTCCTCCTCACCTATCACCCCTCCATCTTTCCCCCTCACCTATCACCCCTCCACCCTCCTTCTCCCTCACCTATCACCCCTCCACCCTCCTTCCCCCTCACCTATCACCCCTTCGCCCTCCTTTCCTACCTCACCTATCATCCCTCCACCCTCCTTCCCCCTCACCTATCACCCCTCCACCCTCCTTGCCCCCTCACCTATCACCCCTCCACCCTCCTTCCCCCTCACCTATCACCCCTCCACCCTCCTTCCCCCTCACCTATCACCCCTCCACCCTCCTTCCCCCTCACCTATCACCCCTCCACCCTCCTTGCCCCCTCACCTATCACCCCTCCACCCTCCTTCCCCCTCACCTATCACCCCTCCACCCTCCTTCCCCCTCACCTGGTCTCACCTATCCCCTGTCAGCTTGTACTCTCCCCCAGAACCACCCCCCACCCTCTTATTCTGACTTCTTTCCTCTTCCTCTCTGGTCCCGATAAAGGGTCCCGGTCCAAAACATCAACTGTTTTATTCCCTTCCCTAGCTCCTGCCTGACCTGCTGAGTTCCTCCAGCATTTTGTGTGTGTGTGTGTGTGTGTTGCTCCCTGGACAGAGGGGAAAGGCAAGGTTTAAAAAGGAGAGAGAGCAGTGCCATCACTCAGAGAGACAGAAAGCAGGAGTGACCATCATTCTGAAAAGCCTTTGGTAAGGAAACCTCGCCATGGACGGTCCCACGCCCGCCTGTGAAAGGAGGAGGGCTAGCAGCCTCATTCTGTGAAACAGTCAGAGCCACGGGAACACCAGCAGAAGCTCCAAAGACTTCATCCCTGGAAGAGGAAGGATCTTCAACGATGGGCTCCACCTGGGGACAACTTGAAATACGATCCCAGGACGGGGGTCTCTGGTGAGCTGCTGTCAGTGGCCTCTGCCCTGGAGGAGAGGGGCTTCGGTAAGTAAGTTTGAAAAGGAGGGAGTGCGATGCGTGCACATACCTGTCAGTGTCTCCGGTTTGTGGACAAACGTCACGCACACTCTGAGCTCTCCTTCCCCAGCCTCCGCTCCCGCACACCGAGAAGAACGAGCTGAAGCTGGAGATGTGATGTCCCTGCACTTAACCCCACCTCTCTCTCTCTCACTGTCTGCATCAGCAGTTCCTGGCAGCCTTCCACGGCGAAGACTTAGCCGACACCAGGCTGCGTCCAAAGTGCAAAAGCCACTCACCTTAACCCCTTAATGATCAAACCCAACTTCAGATCATCAGCAAACACGAGAACATTTGCAGATGCTTGTATGTGTTGCTTCAGATAATCTGCTGGAGGAACTCAGCAGGTTGAGCAGCATCTGTGGGGTGGGGGGGCTTGGGGGGTGGGGAAGGAGTGGTCGAGGTTTCAGGTTGAGAGGGTCCTGACAAGATGAATCACTGCACGGTATGGAAGGCGCAAACTGACCAACCCATCTCCGGCACCAGCCTGCCCGCCAACAAGGACATCTATACAGAAAAGGTGACGGAAAGTGGCCAGTATCATCGTGAAGGACCCCACTCACCTTTGCAGTGGCTGCACCGAGCACGTCCCTCAGCACTCCTGCAGCCCAGAACTTGTAAGTCGGCAACATTCTTCCACAGACGTCTCGATGCGTGGTCAGACCAACACGTTTTGGGCTGACCAAAGGGAGTCTTTCATCGAGCTGATGGTCTGCCAGCAGCACTTGATGTCCATCGCCGTGTGTCTCACCCTAGAAACAGCCCATAGTTCAGAGAGTCAAGTCGCTTTTTATTGTCATCTTGACCATAAGCTGCTGGTACAGTACACAGTAAAAACGAAACAACGTTCGTCCAGGACCCTGGTGCTACATGAAACAACACAAAACTACACTAGACCATGTGAGACAGCACAAGGCTACACTGGACTATGTAAAACAACATAAAAACTACATTAGACTACAGACCTGCACAGGACTACATAAAGTGCACAAAACAGTGCAGGGCAGTACAATAATTAATAAACAAGACAATAGGCACAGTAGAGGACAAATTACAATATAATAATAAATGATGTAGATGTCAGTCCAGGCTCTGGGTATTGAGGAGTCTGATGGCTGGGGGAAGAAACTGTTGCACAGTCTGATCGTGAGAGCCCGAATGCTTTGGTACCTTTTGCCAGATGGCAGGAGGGAGAAGAGTTTGTATGAGGGATGCGTGCAGCTACCTGGGGTGAATCATGACACAGGCCCTTGCAACTGTCACCACACCCTTGTCACCAGCCCACAGTCCACAAAGAGGTGAGCTACTATCTTCCCCACTACAGTCATCCTGTGGACACCAGGAGCTCCACTGAGAAAGAGATGACCACAAGACCATAAGATATAGGAGCAGAATTAGGTCATTTGGCCCATTGAGTCTGCTCCGCCATTTCATCATGGCTGATCATTTTCTCTCTCAGCCCCAGTCTCTTGTCTTCTCCCTGTATCCCTTCATGCCCTGAACAAATAAGAATCGATCAACCTCTGCCTTAAATGTACCCAAAGACCTGGCCTCCACAGCTGCCTGTGACAAAGAATTCCACAGATTCACCAACCTCTGGCTAAAGAAATTCCTCCTCATCTCTGTTCTAAACGGATGTTTTTCTATTCTACTCTCTTGTTGGAAAATGCATGGTCATGCACTTTGGTAGTAGAAATAAATGTGCAGACTATTTTCTAAATGGGAAGAAAATCCAAAAATCTGACTTGGGAGTCCTCATGCAGAACACCTTAAAGATTAACTTGCAGGTAGAGTCAGTAATGAGGAAGGCAAATGTAATGTTAGCATTCATTTCAAGAGGTCTAGAATACAAAAGCAGGGATGTGATGCTGAGGCTTTATAAAGCACTGGTGAGGCCTCACCTTGAGTATTGTGAACAGTTTTGGGCTCTTCATCTCATAGAAGATGTGCTGGCGTTGGAGAGGGTTTGGAGGGGGTTCACAAGGATGATTCCAGGAATGAAAGGGTTATCATTCGAGGAATGTTTGATAGGTTTGGGTCTGTACTCACTGGAATTTAGAAGGATGAGAAGGGATCTCATTGAAATTTTTCAAATGTTGAAAGGCCTAGAATGAGTAGATGTGGAAAGGATGTTTCCCATGGTGGGGGAGTCTAGGACAAGAGGGCACAGCCTCAGGATAGAGGGGCATCCATTTAAAACAGAGATGCAGAGAAATTTCTTCAACCGAAGGATTAGATTAGATTAGATTATGAGGACACGTAGTCCTCTTTTATTGTCATTTAGTAATGCATGCATTAAGAAATGATACAATGTTCCTCCAGAATGATATCACAGAAACACAAGACAAACCAAGACTAAAAAACCTGACAAAAACCACATAATTATAACATATAGTTACAACAGTCCAAAGCAATACCGTAATTTGATAAAGAACGGACCATGGGCACGGTAAAAAAAAGTCTCAAAGTCTCTCGAAAGTCCCATCATCTCACGCAGACGGTAGAAGGAAGAAAACTCTCCCTGCCATGAACCTCCAGCGCCGCAAACTTGCCAATGCAGCACCCTGGAAGCACCCGACCACAGCCAACTCTTGAGTCCGTCCGAAAACTTCGAGCCTCTGACCAGCCCTCTGACACCGAGCACCGAACACCATCTCTGCCGAGCGCTTTGACCCCTGCCCCGGAAACAGGCAATTGGCAAAGCCGAGGATTTAGGGCCTTCCCCTCCGGAGATTCTCGATCGCACAGTAGCAACGGCAGCGAAGCGGGCATTTCAGAAGTTTCTCCAGATGTTCCTCTGCACTTCTCACGGCTATCTCCATCAAATCAGGATTGTGCACGGCCCCTACTTAACAAATACGATATCATTTCGGAGCGACCGCGCGCGCTGCGTCACGCTGCCATCTTCTCCTCCCCTCCAATGGTGAATTTGTGTAACTTATTACCACAGGTAGGTGTGGAGACCACATCGTTGGGTGTATTTAAGGCAGAGCTTGATCAGTTCTTGATTGGACAAGGCATCAAAGGTTACGGGGAGAAGGCCAGGGAGTGGAGTTGAGGAGGGAAAAAAGGATCAGCCATGATTGAGTGGCAAGGAATACTCGATGGGCCAAATGGCCTAAATCTGCTCTTATGTCTTATGGTCTTAACAATCATCTCCAACATCTTCCCAATCACTATGATCAATCTAATTGGTTTGTAATTTCCTTTCTTCTGCCTCTCTCCCTTCTTGAAGAGTGGTGTGACATTTGCAATTTTCCAGTCCTCCATAATCCAGTGATTCTTGAAAGATCATTACTAGTGCCTCCACAATCTCTTCAGCCACCTCTTTCAGAACCCTGGGGTGTACACCATCTGGTCCAAGTGACTTATATACCTTCAAGCAACACACATCAAAGTTGCTGGTGAATGCAGCAGGCCAGGCAACATCTCTAGGAAGAGGTACAGTCGACGTTTTGGGCCAAGACCCTTCGTCAGGCCTGCTGCGTTCACCAGGAACTTTGATGTGTGTTGCTTGAATTTCCAGCATCTGCAGAGTTCCTCGTGTGTGACTTATATACCTTAAGACCTTTCAGTTTCTCAAGAAACTTCTCCCTAGTAATGGTAACTTCATACTCTTCATGACCCCTGATACTCTCAAAATTCCAGCATACTGCTCGTGTCTTCCACAGTGAAGACTAATACAAAATACTTATCAGTTTGTCCGCTATTTCATTGTCCCCCCATTACTAGCTCTCCAGCATCATTTTCCAGCAGTCCAATATCCACTCTTGCCTCTCTTCTACACTTTATGTATCTGAAAGAACTCTTGGTATCCTCTTTAATATTGTTGCCAAGCTTACTTTTGTATTCCATCTTTTACTTCTTTATGACTTTTTTTAGTTGCCTTCTGTTGGTTTTTCATATATTTCCAATCCTCTAACTTCCCACTAATTTTTCCTGTATTATCTGCCTCTCTTTGGTTTTCATGTTGGCTTTGACTTCCTTCGTTAGCCGAGGTTGCATTCTCCTGCCTTTAGAACACTTCTTCTTCTTCTTCTTTTGGATGTATCTATCCTGCACCTTCCAAGTTGCTCCCAGAAGTTCCAGCCATTGTTGCTCTGCTGTCAACCCTGCTGTTGTCCTCTTCCAATCAGCTTTGTCCAGCTCCTCTTTCATGCCTATGTAATTCTCTTTTCTCCACTATAATACTGATATATCCGACTTTAGCTTCTCCTTCTCAAATTCTGTCATATTATGATCACTGGTCCCCAAGGATTCCTTTACCTTAAGCTCTCTAATCAATTCTGGTTCATTGCACAACACCCAATCCAGAATGGCTGATCCCCTAGTGGGCTCAACCACGAGCTGCTCTAAAAAGCCATCTCGTAGGCAATCTACAAATTCCCCCTCTTGGGATCCAGCATCAACCTGATTTACCCAATCTATCCCCTACATATTGAAACTATCATAACATTTCCCTTTTGATAAGCATTTTCCATCTCCTGTTGTAATTTGTAGACCACATCTTTACTACTGTATCCACAATGAATCAACACCTTCTGATCCTATGTCACCTCTTTCTAATGATATGATTTCATTTTTTATCAATGGCAATGCCACCCCCTCTGCCTTCCTGCTTGTCCTTTTGATACAACATGTATCCTTGGACGTTAAACTCCCAGCTGTAATCCGCTTTCAGCCATGACTCAGTGATGCCCACATCATACCTGCCAATCTGTAACTGTGCTACAAGTTCCGTACACTGCGTGCATTCAGATATAACACCTTCCCCCTTTTACACTGAAACTCATCCTGTTGACTGTAATTTTGCCTGACCTTCAGCCCCTCCTTGCTAGCAGTCTCACAACACACGGCCTCTGTTTGTAAACCAATCACCCTACCCTCAGCCCGATCATTCCCATTCCCATCCCCCTGCCAAATTAGTTTAAACCCTCCCAAACAACTCTATAAAATCTGCCCAGAATGATCCTGGTCCCCCTCGGGGTCAGGTGTAACCCGCCCCTTTTGTGCAGGTCATACCTTCCCCAGAAGAGATCCCAATGATCCATAAATCTGAACCCCTGTCCCCTGCACCAGTTCCTCAGCCACACATTTATCTGCCAAGTGCTCCTATTCTCACCCTCACTGGTTTGTGTCACAGGCAGCAATCCAGAGATTACTACCATGGAGGTCCCGTTTTTCAGCTTTCTACCTAGCTCCCTAAAATCTTTCTTCAGGACCTCCTCATCTTTCCTACCTCTGTCATTAATGCTAATATGTACCAAGATTTCTGGCTGCTCCCCGCCGCCCACCAGTAGAACGTTGTGGACCCGATCCGAGACACTCCTGACCCTGGCACCTGGGAGGCAACATATCATCCGGGTGTCTGTATCGCATCCACAGAATCTCGTCCCTATTCCTCTGACTATGGAATCTCTTATCACCACTGCAGTCCCCTTCACCTCTCTTCTCTTCCGAGGCACAGCACCAGACTCGGTGCCAGACCCGGTCGATGTGCACCCCCCCCCCAGTAGGTCGTCCCCCTCAACAGTATCCAAAATGGTATACTTATTATTGAGGGGAATAGTCACAGGGGTACTCTGTACTGGCAGCCCATTCCCTTCCTTCTCCTGACAGTCACCCTGCATCCTGCAACCCAGGGGTGACTACCGCCCTGCAGATCCTGTCTATCACTTCTTCAGCCTCCCGTATGAGCCGAAGGTCACCGAGCTGCAGCTCCAGTTTCTTAACACCTTCTCTGAGGAGCGGCAGCTCAGTGCAGATGTAGCTACTGAGAGCCTGGAGGTTCTCCCAGAGTTCCCACATCTCACACACAGAACACAACCCAGCCCCCAGAGCCATTCACTGTGCCCTAACAGACGAGGAATGAAGAATAAAGGGAAAAACACTTGGGAGAAGCTTACCTCACCCAAGCCACTCCAACATTGTAACTGATATGACGTATATGTCGAATGGTTTGGCCTGTAAACAGCAATGCCTGGTGACGTAGGCTTCGTGTCAGTTCTGCTCAGAGACCCCGGGGAGCAGAGAATGATCCCTGATGTGGCATGGGGGTATTCCCCTCAGAAGTGACGTGTAAAGAGTTCCCTGGACATTGAGTAATTAGAGATGCATTTGGACTGCTTGCAGTGCCCCTGCTGTCTGCTTGGTCTCATCCTCGGTGAAATCTCTTGGCCGAGGCATCAACGTAGTTGGTCGGAGGTTTTAGGGTCACACCTTGGAACTTGAAGCTCTCAGCTCTCTTGTCCTCAACACCGTTGAAGTAGACGGGAACGTGTGCACCACCCTCCCCCTTCCTGAAGTCAGTGACCAGCTCTTCAGGTTTGCTGCCTTTGAAGGAGAGGTTGTTGTCATGACAACATGTAACTTGTCTCTCCAGCTCCTCCCTGTACCCCAACTCATCATTTCCTGAGGTATGCTCTTCTACAGTGGCATCATCTGCAAACCTGTAGATGGGATTAGAGCTGAACGTGGCCACATGGCCATGAGTATTCAGGTAGTAGGGCAGGGGACTGAGGATGTAACCTCAGCAAGTGCCAATGTTCAGGGTAAACGGGGGTTTGAGATATTGCTGCCTCTCCTTGCTGATTGCGGTCTGTGGGTTAAGAGGTCAAAGTGCATGGTGATGGAGCTGGCAGAGTTTACAACGTTCTGCAGCGTTTCCCAGTCCTCTACAGTGGCCCCTCCACACCAGACGGTGATGCAACCAGTCAGAATGCTCTCCATGGTGCATCTGTAGAAATGTACAAGAGTCTTTGGTGACATTCCAAACCTCCTCAAACTCCTAATGAAGTAGAGCGGCTGTCTTAACAACTCACACAACATGCTGGAGGAACTCAGCAGGCCAGGCAGCATCTATGGAAAAGAGTACAGTCGACGTTTCGGGCCGAGACCCTTCAGCAGGGCTGGAGAAAAAAAGATGTGGAGTAGATTTTAAAGGTGGGGGAGGGAGGGAGAAACACAAGGTGACGGGTGAAACCGGGAGGGAGGGGTGAAGTAAAGAGCTGGGGAGTTGATTAGTGAAGGTGATACAGGGCTGGAGAAGGGGAAATCTAGTAAGAGAGGACAGAAGGCCATGGAAGAAAGAAAAGGGGGAGGAGCACCAGAGGAAGGTGATCGATAGGTAAGGAGAAAAGGTGAGAGAGGAAAAGGGGGATGGGGAATGGTGAAGGGGGTGACGGGCATTACTGGAAGTTCGAGAAATCGATTTTTATACCATCTGGTTGGAGGCTACCCAGACGGAATATAAGGTGTTGTTCCGCCAACCTGAGTGTGGCTTCATCTTGACAGTGGAGGAGGCTGTGGAATGGAAATGGGAAGTGGAATTAAAATGGATGGCCACTGGGATATCCCACTTCTTCCAGCAGACGGAGCATAGGAGCTCAGCAGAGAAGTCTCCCAATCTGCAAGGAGGAGAGGCACCCTATCTCTGCTAGGGTGGCGGGAGGATGGGGTGAGGGCAGACGTGTGTGAAATGGGGGAGATGCGGTTGAGGGCAGCGTTGATGCTGGAGGAAGGGAAGCCCCTTTCTGTGAAGGAGGAGGAGATTTCCTTCGTTCTGGAGTGAAAAGCCTCATCCTGAGAGCAGATGCAGCACAGACGGAGGAATTGAGGAAAAGGGATAGCATTTTTACAAGTAACAGAGTGGTAAGTTATCATCCAGGTAGCTCTGAGAGTCCGTGGGTTTATAATAGACATCAATAGATAAAGCTATCTCCAGAGATAGAGACAGTGAGATTGAGGAAGGGGAGGGAGGTATCAGAAATGGACCAGTAAATTTGAGGGAAGGGTGGAAGTTGGAGGCAAAGCTGATGAAGTCGACGAGTTCAGCATCGGTGCAGGAAGCAGCGCCAATGCAGTCATCGATGTAGTGTAGGAAAAGTGCGGAACAGTGACCAGTGCAGGCTTGGAACATAGACTGTTCCACGTAGCCGACAAACAGGCAGGCATAGCTGGGACTTATGCGAGTGCCCATGGCTGCACCTTTTGTTTGAAGGATGTGGGAAGAGCCAAAGGAGAAATTATTGAGAGTGAGAACAAGTTCCACTAGGTGGAGGAGAATGGTGGTGGAGGGCACCTGGTCGGGTCTGGTGTCCAGAAAGAAACGGAGAGCTTTGAGGCCTTCCTGGTGGGGATGGAGGTGTATAGGGACTCAACATCCATAGTGAAAATAAGATGATGGGGGCCAGGGAACCTGAAATCATTGAGAAGATCCAGAGTGTGTGAAGTGTCATGGATGTAGGTGGGAAGGGACTAAACCGGGGGATAAAACTGAGTCAGGGTTTGTGGATATGAGTTCAGTGGGGCAGGAACAAGCTGAAACAATGGGTCTACCTGGATAAGCAGGTTTGTGGATTTTGGGTGGGAGGTAGAAACGGGAGGTGCGGGGGTGTGGGAACTATGAGGTTGGTGGCAGTGGATGGGAGCTCCCCAGACCTAATAAGGTCAGTGATGGTGTGGGAGACAGTAGCCTGGTGCTCCTCAGTGGGATCCTGTTTGAAGGGTAGGTACGAGGAGGTGTCTGAGAGTTGTCCCTGGGCCTCAGCCAGGTAGGGGTCAGACCAGCACCCCCCCTCCCCATCTGCAGGCTTGGTGGTGAGGTTAGGATTAGTGTGGAGAGAGTGGAGAGCCTAGTGTTCGGAAGGAGTGAGGTTGCAATTGGAGAGAGCAGTGTTGAACTCAAGATGGCTGATGTCCCGTCAGTAGTTGGCAATGAAAATGTCCAGAGTAGGCAGATAACCAGGGCGGGGTCTCCAGGAAGAGGAGGGATGAAGACGGGAGAAGCTGCTGTCATGCCTTCTTAGTTCTTCAGAGATGGGGGAGAAGTGGAGATAATGGTTGATTAGGCTGAATGGGAGATTAAGGTGCAGCCTGCCGGCTGGTGACATAACAACATCAGGGCCAGACTTCGGAGTGAAGGCTCCCGAGTTCGAATCCAGCCGGCTCCCTTGCACACTTTCCATCCGTGCTGGGTGGCGCATCGAGCTAGCAACTCGGCCTCATAAAAATAAGAAAGCCTGCTAACAAAAACCCACCATCACGACAGCGTCCCAATGACTCCATTCGGAGTTAAGGGCTTTCTTCTTTCTGCTTCTGTTGGATGAGCAGGGACTCTCCACTCTGAAGGTCAAATCTGTGATCACCATGTCCTAGGGTCGATACCTAGAGAATGGTGAAGTCCAGAGGGCAAAGTGGAAGGTCGAAGGTCAATTACCTGTAAGGACTCTTGATCTCACAAACAACCTCCATATGATACTGGCATGGTGGAGCAATGGCTGATGGGCATTAGGCTGCCAGTGGGAATAAAAGGGGCCGCTTCTGGTTGACTGCCGGTGACTGCTGGTGTCGTTCAGTACTGGGACCGCTACTTTTCACTTCGTCAGCGATTTAGATAATGGAATTTTTGGTTTTGTGGCAAAGTTTGCGGATGATACGAAGATAGGTGGAGGGGTAGGTAGTGCTGAGGAAACAATGCGATTGCAGCAGGACTTAGACAAATTGGAAGAATGGGCAAAAAAGAGGCAGATAGAATAGTGTTGGGAAATGTATGATAATGCATTTTGGTAAAAGAAACAATAGTGTGGAATATTTTCTAAATGGGGAGAAAGCTCAAACATCAGAGGTGCAGAGGGACTTAGGAGTCCTTGTGCAAGACTCCCAAAAGTTTAATTTACAGGTTGAGTTAGTGGTAAAGAAGGCAAATGCAATGTTGGCATTTATTTCAAGGGGAATAGAATGTAAAAAACAAGGAGATAATGCTGAAGCTTTATAAGACACTAGTCAGGCCGCATTTGAAGTATTGTCAACAGGTTTGGGCCCCAGATCTTAGAAAGGATGTGTTGTCATTGGAGAGAGTCCAGAGGAGGTTCATGAGGATGATTCCAGGAATGAAGGGGTTAACATAAGAGGAGCATTTGGCAACTTTGGGCCTGTACACACTGGAATTTAGAAGAATGCGGGGGGATTTCATTGAAACCTACCGAATGTTGAAAGGATTAGATAGGGTGGATGTGGAGAGGATGTTTCCCATGGTGGGGGTGTCCAGAACTAGAGGGCACAGCCTCAGAATTGAGGGGCAACCCTTTAGAACAGAAATAAGGAGGATTTTTGTTTAGCCAGGGAGTGGTGAATCTGTGGAATGCTCTGCCACAGTCTGCGGTGGAGGGCAAGTCTGTGGGTATATTTAAGGCAGAAGTCGATAGATTCCTAATCAGTCAGGGCATCAGAGGATCTGGCGAGAAGACAGGTGTATGGGGTTGAGTGGGATCTGGGATCAGCCATGATGGAATGGGTGGAGCAGACTCGATGGGCTGAATGGGCTAATTCTGCTCCTGTGCTTTATGGTCTTAAAATACTACACCTTATTGTCTGCACTTTCTCCGTATTTGTAACACTTTTTTCTACATCGATACCTTAAGAAGTGTCTCTGCCCAAAATGTCCACTCTTTTATTCTCCTCCATTGATGCACCGGACCTGCTGAGTTCCTCCAGCATTTTGTGTGTGTGTTGCTCTGCATTTCCAGCATCTGCAAAATCTCTCGTGTAATTGAGGACCTCTGCTGGTCAGGGTCAACCATGGTTGTTGCATCTCCATGATAGGAGATATGGAGAATAAGCTGATGCCCATATGGCAGCCAGCATTCCCATGCCCCCCCCCCACACACACACACAGACACACACACACACACACACACACACACACACACTGTGAGGGGATCCAGGAGTGCCCCTATTAACTGTTTGAAGAGAGACAGAGAGAGACATTTATCATTGATGGTTTGTTTGGAAAGGAGAGAGAGACCAAGATTGACGGTTGGACTGACACAGGAGTTAACTTTGGAGTTTTACTTTGGAGATAAAATCTGAGCAGCTCCAAGGTTGCTATGTTGGACATAATTGATGTTACTTCCAAGGACTTGTTGCCCGCTCGCATTCCTTTACAGACAAAGGACGGAGGGACTCTTTGAATGACAGGTGATGCTCAGCACAGTGAGATAAATGGGAGGTCAGATGATACAGACCTCAGACACAGGATCTAGACACTGAATGAGCATTGTTGTGCCCGCACAGAAAGTGGATTTCGGAGGATCGATCAGGCGGATCGATCCAAATTGCTATTCCAGTGAAGGAGAAGGGGTTGACTGGTGGGGAGTTGTCTATGTGTCCACCCTTGCCGGGGTGATAGCTCCACCACAGGAAAACCGGTCTCCCTGGTTAAAGTCACAGTCGGTGAGTTGTAAAGGATTTCGGAGGACGACGAGAAGATCAACGGCATCAGCTCACCTGAAGACTCAACTCACTCTCTCTCTCTCCATCACTACTCAACTACATACCATGAACTGAACTGAACTTTACTCAACATCGTAAGACTGTACCTTTTTACCCCTAGACTTAAAGAAGCTTGGTTTTCATACATATATTTCCACACTTACTTTTATATATAATCATTGCTAACCTGTTTGATTTACTTACATTTATATTACTGTATTGCGTAGATACTAATAAGTATTAGTAGTGGAAGTGGAGACCAGCCACTGTGCCTGCCAGTGAGGATTGGGCTGTTGTGCATCAGGTAGTGGTTCCAATGGTTGACAGGGTTGAAATTTTAAACCTGGCCCACAAGATGCCTTTAGGGGGACATTTTGGAATAAAAAAGATGGTGCACAGGATCCTGAGGGAGTTTATTGGCCTAATGTGAGGAGAGATATTGTCAATTACTGTAGAGGGTGTCATATGTGTCAGGTAGTGGGAAAACCTAACCAGGCCATTCCAAAAGCCCCACTTCGGCCAATACCTGCATTTGGTGAACCTTTTTCCAGGGTCATAGTGGATTGTGTAGGCCCGTTGCCAAAGACTGCAGCTGGTCATCAGTACTTGTTAACAATAATGTCCGCTGCATCTAGGTCCCCTGAAGCTGTGCCCCTCAGAAACATCCAGGCCAAGACTGTGCTAAAAGCCCTCAGCAAGTTTTTCGCACTGGTAGGTTTACCTAAAGAAATTCAATCTGACCAGGGTAGCAACTTCACTTCCAAAATATTCCAGCAAGTAGTGTCTGAGCTGGGAGCTCAACAGATTGTGTCATCTGCCTACCACACAGAGTTTCAAGGGGCTTTGGAGAGGTTTCATTCCACTTTAAAAACCATGATTAAGACCGACTGCCATGAGAATGACAAGGACTGGGATGAGGGAATACACTTACTACTTTTTGCTGTGAGCGACACCGTTCAAGAGCCTTTGGGGTTCAGCCCGTTTGAGCTCATTTTTGGCCATAGGCCCAAAGGACCTTTGACCCTGCTCAGGGAGCAATGGTCTCACCCAGACGTGTTAGACTATGTTTTAAAATTCCGAGAAAGGCTTAACAAGGCCTGCGATCTTGCCAGGAAGAATCTGCGGCACTCCCAAATTAAAATGGAACAGTGGTTTGATAAGAGAGCGAGGGAGCAAGTGTTTGAAGTTGGAAACTGTTAGCATTTTTGCTTTGTCATCTGATGTTTTTTCCCTGTATTGTTTAAAACCCTGTGAAGGATTAAAATGGAACAGTGGTTTGATAAGAGAGCGAGGGAGCAAGTGTTTGAAGTTGGAAACTGTTAGCATTTTTGCTTTGTCATCTGATGTTTTTTCCCTGTATTGTTTAAAACCCTGTGAAGGACCTTTTTTAAAAAATCGTCATCGGCAATTTTTTTTTCCCCTGAGGAAGGGGAGTGTGAGGGGATCCAGGAGTGCCCCTATTAACTGTTTGAAGAGAGACAGAGAGAGACATTTATCATTGATGGTTTGTTTGGAAAGGAGAGAGAGATGAAGATTGACGGTTGGACTGACACAGGAGTTAACTTTGGATTTTTACTTTGGAGTTAAAATCTGAGCAGCTCCAAGGTTGCTATGGTGATTAACAGGACATTATTGATGTTACTTCCAAGGACTTGTTGCCTGCTTGCACTCCTTTACAGACAAAGGAAGGAGGGACTCTTTGAATGACAGGTGATGCTCAGCACGGTGAGATAAATAGGAGGTCAGATGATACAGACCTCAGACACATGATCTGGACACTGAATGAGCATTGTTGTGCCCGCAGAGGAAGTGGGTTTTGGAGGATCGATCAGGTGGATCGACCCAAATTGCTATTCCAGCAACTGTTGAAGCGGTTGACTGCTCTCCCCCCATCACTACTCAACTAAATACCAGGAACTGAACTGAACTTTACTCAACATCGTAAGACTGTATCTTTTTACCCCTAGACTTAAAGAAGCTTGGTTTTCATACATATATTTCCACACTTACTTTTATATATAATCATTGCTAACCTGTTTGATTTATCTACATTTATATTACTGTATTGTGTAGTTACTAATAAATATTAGTAGTTTGTAGCAATACGAGACTCCAAAGTGTTCTCTATTTCGGCTGGTTTCTTTATCCCCGTCACGGGGTACGTGACAACACACACACGCGTGCATGCGCACGCAGCTGATGAATCCGAAGGAAGTTCCTCCAGCATTTTGTTCGGGTTTCCAGCATCCGTAGAATCTTTTGAGAGTTCTCCAGGGAAGTTTGGCCAGGTGGATTCAGAATTGGCTTGCCTGCAGAAGGCAGAGGGTGGTGGTGGAGGGAGTACATTCAGATTGGAGGATTGTGACTAGTGGTGTCCCACAAGGATCTGTTCTGGGACCTCTACTTTTTGTGATTTTTATTAAAGACCTGGATGTGGGGGTACAAGGGTGGGCTGGCAAGTTTGCAGACGACACAAAGGTTGGTGGTGTTGTAGATAGTGTAGAGGATTGTCAAAGATTGCAGAGAGACATTGATAAGATGCAGAAGTGGGCTGAGAAGTGGCAGATGGAGTTCAACCCGGAGAAGTGTGAGGTGGTACACTTTGGAAGGACAAACTCCAAGGCAGAGTACAAAGTAAATGGCAGGATACTTGGTAGTGTGGAGGAGTAGAGGGATCTGGGGGTAAATGTCCACAGATCCCTGAAAGTTGCCTCACAGGTGGATAGGGTAGTTAAAAAAGCTTATGGGGTGTTAGCCTTCATAAGTCGAGGGATAGAGTTTAAGAGTTGCGATGTAATGATGCAGCTCTATAAAACTCTGGTTAGGCCACACTTGGAGTACTGTGTCCAGTTCTGGTCGCCTCACTATAGGAAGGATGTGGAAGCATTGGAAAGGGTACAGAGGAGATTTACCAGGATTCTGCCTGGTTTAGAGAGTATGCATTATGATCAGAGATTAAGGGAGATAGGGCTTTACTCTTTGGAGAGAAGGAGGATGAGAGGAGACATGATAGAGGTGTACAAGATAATAAGAGGAATAGATAGAGTGGATAGCCAGCGCTTCTTCCCCAGGGGCACCACTGCTCAATACAAGAGGACATGGCTTTAAGGTAAGTGGTGGGAAGTTCAAGGGGGATATTAGAGGAAGGTTTTTAACTCAGAGAGTGGTTGGTGCGTGGAATGAACTGCCTGAGTCAGTGGTGGAGGCAGATACCCTAGTGAAATTTAGGAGACTACTAGACAGGTATATGGAGGAATTTAAGGTGGAGGGTTATATGGGAGGCAGGGTTTAAGGGTCGGCACAACATTGTGGGCCGAAGGGCCTGTACTGTGCTGTACTATTCTATGTTCTATTATTTTGCATTGTTAACGTTTTCCCTCGTTCTACTCAATGCACTGTGTAATGATTTGATCTGTATGGAGTCTGCAAGATGCCTTTTTCACTGTGACGATAGTTACCAATTTACTAATCTTGGATCCAATTTGCCAACTTTCCCTGGGTGCCAGAGAGAGGCGGAAGAGAGGATCTGAGGAATATGTTTTTTTACCCAAAGGGTGATTGAAACTCTTATTACACTTATTGACAGTCCCACAAACTGCTGGAGGAACTCAGCAGGTCAGGCAGCATCTATGGAGGGTATGGAATAAACAGTCCACGTTTCGGACTCTTCAATAGGATCGAGAAGTCTCTGCCCAAAAAGTTGTCCAATATATTTATATTTATTGTGTTCTTCAGAAAGGGCAAGTGGAGGGAACACGAACCAATCCTCATAGAGGGATCAGGAGTAGAGAGGGCGAACAATTTCAAGCTTCTGAGTGTCAGCATCTCTGAGGATCTAACCTGCTCCCAACGTATCGATGCAGTTACAAAGAAGGCGAGACAGTGACTATACTTCATTACGAGTTTGAGATTTGGTTAGTCACATAAAACACTCAAAAACTTCTATACTTGTACCGTGGAGAGCATTCTGACAGGCTGCATCACTGTCTGGTGTGGAGGGGCTACTGCACAGGAACGAAAGAAGCTGCAGAAATTTGTAAAATTAGTCAGCTCCATCTTGGGCATCAGCCTCCATAGTATCCAAAAGATCTTCAAGGAACGGGTGCTGAAGAACGACAGCGTCCATTATTAAAGACCTCCAGCACCCAGGACATGCCCTTTTCTCACTGTTTCCATCAGGTAGGAGGTACAGAAGCCTGAAGACACACACTCAGCGATTCAGGAACAGCTTCTTCCCCTCTGCCATCCGATTCCTAAATGGACATTCAACCTGTGAACAATACCTCACTGTTATTTGTCTTTGCACTATTTTTAATTTAACTGTGTTACACATATGTGCTCACTGTAATTGATTCACTATTTACCTTTTCCCGATATTTTCATGCAGTGCATTTCCCGCGCTGGTGCCGCTAAATTAACACATTTCACACTTGCTGGTGATATTAAACCAGATTCTGATACGTTCTCATTGTGGGTTTTGTTTGTGCCGCATCAGATCCGGAGTAACAACTACTTCATTCTCTTTTACACGTGTGTACAGGAATTGACATTAAGCAACCTTAAATCTACCTCAATGCACCGTGTAAGGAGTAAGACAAGCTTTTCGCTGAATCTCGGTACGTGTGTCTATAAACATATTTACCTGGGCACACACATCAGCCACCAAAGTATCGAAGCCTGCAGACTGCGTCCTGGCCCGTGGGGTTAGCGTGGATAGTACGATGAGTAGCCCGGACACGACGGGCCAAAGGGCCTCTTTTTGGGTAGGCGATTCTCTGAACCTGACCCCTCAGTTTTCAGACACCTTGGCCCTGGGGTGTGGGGAACGCTTCCAACAGCCTCTCCTGTCCATGCCCCTGACTGAACGGAGCGACGGAGGCCACATACGGTGGCAGCCTCTTCGCACCACAACCATCGGGCAGCGGGTTCAGGAACAGTTATTACCCCACAGCCATCAGTCTTTTCAACCCGAGGAGATAACTTCAGTCAGCCTATCACTGAACTGTTCCCACCACCAATGCACTCAGTTTCAATGGCTCGTGTTCTCGATATTTGTTAATTTATTGTTTTGTGTTTTTTTTAGTACTTGCATATTTTGTTATCTTTTACACATTGGTTGTCTGTCCCGTTGTGTGCGTTTTTTCATTGATTCTGTTGTGTTGTTTGTATTTGCTGAGCATGTCCGCATTAAAATGAACCTCAGGGTTATATATGGTGGCATTAATAATCAATCTACTTTGAGCCTTTCGTTCATTAACATCGGCGGACAATCTTGCACCGGGCAGACGCTGCTTTTCAAGAAACCATTTATTTCAGTTGCGTTCGAGAGCAAAAGCGACAGGTGGGAAGTGAAATGTAGACACATTGTGCATCACAGTAAGGAGCTTCGGCACTTACTGGCGATGGATGAGAGCGTTAATATGTTAGAGGTTGCATTAAATGGTCTCAAAATATTAAAATACTCCCATCAAATGTTATCATATTATGCAGCATTTTAACGGAACGAACATCGGAATAGCCCGTCCGCTACCTAAAGATTAAAGCTCAGTTTGTTCGTCACCTGCTCGGTGAAACGAACCGGCCAGCGCTGCAGCGCGGCGCCCCTGCTCGGCCCGGTACTGCCCCCTAGCGCTCAAGCAGCAGAATGACAGGCACACCGCGGGTAATCTGTGCAATCAATTTGCAGGACATCTTGCTCAGGACAATACCTTTGTTTGTTTTTTGCTCGCTATTTTGAATGCGCTGTTCTATGTTTTGCACCATGGCTCCACGCTGTTTCGTGCGGCTGTATTCACGTATGGTTGAATGGTAATTAAACTTGAATTTGATTTGATTCGATTCCAGATGTGAGGCTTCCATCTTCGACCAACACAGTCCGAGGATGCACTGGGGGCAGCCCGCAACCTACTGACTCTAAGCCGTACGTTTTTGGAGCGTGGGAGGAAACCCACGCGGTCACGGGGAGGCCTGCGAAACGTAATTGTGGCGGTAATACAGGGAATACCCCAGCCAATTTGTACACAGCAAGATCCCACAAACGGCAAAATGGCAATATTTCATGCAAAATAGAAACAGAATGCTGACAGCTGGGTGCCATGCAAGCTCGCAGTTGGCGCGACACTATTAAAGCTCGGGGCATCCCAGAATCTGGAGTTCAATTCAGAGAGGGCACAGTTTGGAGCTCAGTTGCAGCTCCGTCCCGTAAGGAGCCTCTCCCAGTGCTCCCCGTGAATGTGTGGGTTTCCTCAGGGTGCTCCGGTTTCCTCCCACAGTCCAAAGTCGTGCCAGGTAGGGTAACTGGTCATTGTAGGTTGTCCAGTGGTTAGGTTAGGGTTAATCATGTTTGTCAGGGGTTGTGGGGTCAGCGTAGCTCGAAGAGTCTTGGCCCAAAATGTCGACTGCACTCCTTTCCATAGATGCTGCCTGGCCTGCTGAGTTCCTCCAGCATTTCATGAGTGTTGCTGGGATTTACAGCATCTGCAGATTTTCTCTTGTTTCTGATTTGGGGCCTACTCTTCACTGTATCACTAAAAAAAAAACTCACTGGGTTAGGCAGCATCTGTGAAGAAAGGAGCTAGTCTCTCTAGTTGGAGAATTAGAACAAAGAATAGTACAGGCCCTTTGGCCAACAATGTTGTGCCAACATTTTAACCTACTGCAAGATCAATCTAACCCTTCCCTCCCACATAGCCTCCATTTTCCTATCATCCACGTGTCTATCCAGGAGTCGCCTACGTGCCCCTAATGTATCTGCCCCTACCACCATCCTGGCCACACCATCTCTAACTTCAGAGAATGTATTCTTCGCTCCCCATTCTATCCTGTTCCATTCCACTTTCTGATTCTCCTCTCATCCCTTCTCTTCACCTGCCCATCATCTCCCTCTGCCCTCTCTCCTCTCCTATCAGATTCATTCTTCTTCAGCTCTTTACCTCTTCCACCTATCACCTCCCAGCTTCTTACTTCATCCCCTCCCCCACCCATCCAGCTTCCCTCTCACCTGGCAGCTTGTACTTTCCCACTTCCATCTTATTCTGGCTTCTGCCCCCTTCCCCGCCAATCCTGAACTGTTGTTGGAAACCACTTCTTAATAAGATTTGTACTTTATGGAAGTACAAATGGAATTTATTGACACAGATGGCTGTGGAGACCAAGTCATTGAGTATATTTAAAGCAAAGATTGATAGGTTCTTGATTAGTCAGGGCATCAAAGGGTACAGGGAGAAGGCAGGAGAATGGGACTGAGAGGAATAATAAATCAGACATGATGGAATGGTGGAACCAGATACAAATCTACTCCTACGTCTTATGGAGTTTTACCAGAACTGGGATTGGGTGAGGAACCTGCAGAAGCTAAAAAATCTGAAACAAAATCCAGAAACATCCAGCAGATTAGGTAGCAACTATGGAGAGAAACAGGACCTAATCCCAGGTTGACGATACCCCAGCCTCTATGAAAGGTCACGAAACACAGATTCCATCTCCACCCGCTTCCAGAGTGACGGCACAACCCAGGAAGCACACCAGCCTCACCTGCTCTTCAACCGGAGATCGCCACTGCTGATGCACCATTGACTTCATTTATTGAGTCGCGAGGGCTGTAGGGCACCCAGGCCACAGCTGATCCTCGTGCCCATGTTGGGCTTCATTGGTACGATGTGGGAGGCAGCCATAGCTCAGTGGGGGAACGGAGCTGAAGGTTACTTCTGTACAGTGAACGCAGATACTCTGAAAGGTTGTTACCCGACCTGTGACGAGGGTCCCTGGCACAGGGGAGAACACTGGAGGGGTAGTGCTGAGGGAGAGGGGCACAGCTGGAGCAGGAGATCGAAATCTTTAGAGAGGGTGCAGAAAATGCTGCCTGCATTAGAAAGCATGTCTTTGGAGAATAGGCTGAGCAAGCTCAGACCTCTGTCTTTGGAGCAAAGAAGGATGAGAGTGACTTGACCAAGAGAAATACGATGATGAGGCAGAGATTGAGTGGACAGTCAGGCATTTTTCTAGGGTGGAAATGGCTAATACGGAGGGGTTTAGTTTTAAGGTGATGAAGGAATGTACACGGGGGGTGTCAGAGATTGTTTGTTTTTACACAGAGGGTGGCGGGTGTCTGGAACATACAGCCGGGGTGGTGGCCAAGGCAGATACATTAGGGACATTCAATAGATAGGTACATGGATGAAAGAGAAATGGAGGGTTATGTGGGAGGGAAGGGGTAGATTTATCTTGGAGTAGATTGAAAGGTCAGACAACACTGAGGGCCAAAGAGCCTGTGCTGTGCTTTGTTCTGTGCTCAATGGTTTTTATTTAGAGATACATTTCGGTAACAGGCCCCTTGACACACAATGTCATTCCAACGAGCCCACGCTGCCCAACGCACTGAACGTTGAAAGGATTGGATAGGGTGAACGTGGACAGGATACTCCTATGGTGGCGGTATCCAGACCTAGAAGGGCAACCCTTCAGAACGGAGGTAAGGAGGAATTCTTTTTTTTCCAGCCAGAGAGTAGTGAATCTGTGGAATGCTCTGCCACAGACTGTGGTGGAAGCCAAGTACACGGGTATATTGAAGCTGTAAGTTGATAAGTTTCCTGATCAGTCAGGACATTTAGGGACATGGCGAGAAGGCAGGAAATGGGGTTGAGTGGGATCCAGGATCAGCCATGGTGGAATGGCAGAGCAAACTCAATGGGCTGAATGGCCTATATCTGCTCTCGTGTCTATAGTCCACATCACAGCCATGTGATCAGTTAACCTGCTGACCCGTACCTCTTTGGAATAGGGGAGGAAACTGGGGCACCCGGAGAAAACTGACAGAGTCACAGGGAGACCTTACAAATTCCTTATCGACAGTGGCGAGAATAGGCCCCAGATCGCTGGGTGGGTGCGGAGAACTCCCTGCCGGGGTGGTGGAAGAGGCAGATACATTAGGGGCATTTAAGAGACTCTTAGAGAGGCACATGGGTGACAGAAGAACAGACAACTCTTTAAGAGGGAATGGTTAGAGTGATTTAAAGTAGTTTAAAGGGTTGGCACAACACTGTGGGCTGAAGGGCCTTTACTGTTCTGTGACTCTTCCTTAACAGATCCTTACACCGAGGAACATCAACCCTCTGGAACCAATCCCACAGACACCATCTGGAAAAACAAAGAGTGGGATACTCCCTAACATCCAGAATACTCACCACCCCCCATCAACACTGTACGGTCAATAGCGTCTATCTGTGGGATCTCACTGTGCACCGATTGGCCGTTGTGTTGTCTACATTTGACTGGTGGTCACTCTGTGAAGACCCTCCAGCCACGGTGAAGTTCCTCAGGACTTTCCGGAGGAGGTGGAAGTGGCGCTGTCGGGTTTGTGAGTCCACGACCGTCTGCTCGGACGCTGTCCGCCTGAAGCCGCTGACTGGAGACCGAAGCTGGTTGAATCGTGTGCGCACTGGGGCTCAGGTGTGCAAAAGCAAGTCCTCAGGGGGACAGCCCGTCCACAGTCCCTCCCTGCGGTTCGTTCTGGGATCTAGGACAAGGCTCGAGCAAGGAGGAGTGGCAGCAAGACCAGATGACACGGGGAGACAGATCTCGAAGCCGATATCAGCCCCTTCTGAATAGCGTAGTACCGCGCCACCTCCTCGTTGGGGTTTGGCTTCACACCC
This sequence comes from Mobula hypostoma, assembly GCF_963921235.1. NCBI lineage: Eukaryota > Metazoa > Chordata > Chondrichthyes > Myliobatiformes > Myliobatidae > Mobula > Mobula hypostoma. Next base: position 184,819,432 of record NC_086103.1, read on the forward strand.
GCGTCGAACCACAGGACGATACACTTCCCGCTCCCCCGATCGTGCGAGGTGTACTTGTAGGATTTGCTCCACACATTCTCACAGAGGTCCCGGGGAGTCGGGAACATATCTGAAAACTTCACACACTTGGAGTCTTCCGGACAGATGTTGGTGCCTGACGAGAGAGTCAACAAAGATGAATGAGGAGACTGAGACAAAAACTCACGCACACGCACACACCATACACACACACCATACACACGTACATACACACACACACACACCATACACACACACCATACACACGTACATACACACACACACACACATACACACACACACACATACACACACACACACCATACACACACACCATACACACGTACATACACACACACACCATACACACACACCATACACACACACACACACACACACCATACACACACACACCATACACACACACACACACATACACACACACCATACACACACACCATACACACACACCATACACACACACCATACACACACACACACACATACACACACACCATACACACACACCATACACACGTACATACACACACACACCATACACACACACCATACACACACACACACCATACACACACACACACACACACCATACACACACACACACATACACACACACACACACACGTACACACACACACGTACGTGCAACCACACAGAGCTGGAGAACCAATTACCAAGGTGAATGTATGAGTGCCTGGTGCCTGGTGGGGCACACGGAGACTCTGGCCAGACAATACAAGATTGTAAGATTGTTACGAGCACCCAGTGGGGCATATGGTAAACCCATTACCCCCACTGGCCATACAATCAAAAACCAGGAGGCGCAACAGATCTGACAACACCGACAGTATGGTGAAGGAGCTCGTCTCGCTTGCTTTCATTGGACGAGGCATCGATTACAACAGTAGGACGCCATGTTACATAGGAACAGATTCAGGCCCTTCGGTCCATCGAGTCTGCTCCACTATTCTATCATGACTGATTTATTTTCCCCCTCAACCCCCATTCTCCTGCCTTCTCCCCTTAAACTTTGACACCCTGACAATTCAAGAACCTATCAACCTCCACTTCAAATAAACCCAATGACTTGGCCTCCACAACTGCCTGTGGCAATGAATTCCACAGATTCATCATCCTCTGGCTCGAGAAACTCCTCCTCATCTCTGTTCTAGAGGGGCATCCCTCTATTATGAAACTGTGCCCTCTGGTCCTAGACTTCCCCACTAAAAGAAACATCTTCTCCAAGTCCACTCTCTCCAAGCCTTTCAATATTCAGTAGGTTTCACTGAGATCCCCCTCATTCTTCTAAACTCCACTGAGTACATGCTCAGAGCCATCAAACACTCCTCATACTTTTATTCCTGGGCTCAGTGTTGTGCATCTTTTCTGGACCCTCTCAATGCCAGTACATCCTTCCTTCGAAATGAGGCCCAAAACTGCTCACAATACTCCAATTTCTGACCAATGCCCTATAAAGCCTCAGCATCACTATCATCATCATCATCAGGTGCCGTGCCCAGTTTGAGCTTTGACTGCCATGGCCCACACACTCCTGTTTTGGGTCAAGTGGATCAATTCATTGGTATTCATTTCCAGTTCTCTGGCTGCTGTCTCCATCATCATTTGTCTTTGTCCTCCTTTTGCTTTCTTCCCTTCAATCTTTCCCATAATTACTGTGCATTCTAACTCCTCTTTCCTAATCACATGTCCAATGAAGTTACGTTGACTTTTCATGATCTCATACATTATTTCTCTTTTTGTGTTTGCTCTGTTCATGACATCCTCGTTAGATGTTCGTTTCGTCCATGATATTCTTTGCATCCTCCTCAAAAGCCACATCTCTGCTGCTTCAATTCATTTCCTCATGTTACTAGATACTGTCAATTCTGAGCCATATAACATAACTGGATAAACGTAACATTTCAGTATTCTGAGGCAGGTTGTCATGCCTAGTTTAGTATTGGTCAGTATACTCTTCATTCTCAAAAAGGTGTCTTTTGCCATCCCTATTCTTCTTTTGATGTCCATGTCGCACCTGCCGTCTGATGTCACCCAGCTTCCTAAGTAGCAAAAGTTCTGTACTTGTTTTATGTCTTCCCCATTTATTCTCAGCCTGCAGATAGGATTCTCCTTCTTTTTGGATATCACCATACATTGTCTTTTTGCAATTAATAGACCCATTTTTGCATTTTCTTCAACAACTATATCAATTAAGTTTTGTAGTTCTTCCTCCGTACTTGCAATTAACACAGTGTCATCTGCATATCTGAAACCATTGATGTTTTCACCGCCAACTTTGATTCCCAAGATGTCTCTTATTTTTTGTAATATTGTTTCACTGTACACATTAAACAAATCGGGGAGAAAACACACCACTATCCTTCCTCCACTATCAACTCTGCTCTTAAACACATCTCCCCCATTTCACGTACATCTGCTCTCACTCCATCCTCCCCGCCACCCCATTAGGAATAGGATTCCCCTGGTTCTCACCTACCACCCCACCAGCCTCCGGGTCCAACATATTATTCTCCGTAACTTCTGCCACCTCCAATGGGATCCCACCACTAAGCACATCTTTCCCTCCCCCCACTCTCTGCATTCTGCAGGGATCGCTCCCTACGCAACTCCCTTGTCCATTCATCCCCCCCATCCCTCCCCACTGATCTCCCTCCTGGCACTTATCCGTGTAAGCGGAACAAGTGCTACACATGCCCTTACACTTCCTCCCTTACCACCATTCAGGGCCCCAAACAGTCCTTCCAGGTGAGGCGACACTTCACCTGTGAATCGGCTGGGGTGATATACTGCGTCCGGTGCTCCCGATGTGGCCTTTTATATATTGGCGAGACCCAATGCAGACTGGGAGACCGCTTTGCTGAACACCTACGCTCTGTCCGCCAGAGAAAGCAGGATCTCCCAGTGGCCACACATTTTAATTCCACATTCCATTCCCATTCTGACATGTCTATCCAGGGCCTCCTCTACTGTAAAGATGAAGCCACACTCAGGTTGGAGAAACAACACCTTATATTCCATCTGGGTAGCCTCCAACCTGATGGAATGAACATTGACTTCTCTAATTTCCGCTAATGCCCCACCTCCCCCTCATACCCCATCTGTTACTTATTTTTATACACACATTCTTTCTCTCACTCTCCTTTTTCTCCCTCTGTCCCTCTGAATATACCCTTTGCCCATCCTCTGGGTTCCCCCCCACCTTGTCTTTCTTCCCGGACCTCCTGTCCCATGATCCCCTCATATCCCTTTTGCCAATCACCTGTCCAGCTCTTGGCTCCATCCATCCCCCTCCTGTCTTCTCCTATCATTTTGGATCTCCCCTTCCCCCTCCCACTTTCAAATCCCTTACTCACTCTTCCTTCAGTTAGTCCTGACGAAGGGTCTCGGCCTGAAACGTCAACTGTACCTCTTCCTAGAGATGCTGCCTGGCCTGCTGCGTTCACCAGCAACTTTTATGTGTGTTGCCTGAATTTCCAGCATCTGCAGAATTCCTGTTGTTTGGGAAAACACACCCTTGTCTAACTCCTCTCTTGATTTTCGTAAACTGACTCACTTCTCCATCTATTCTTACAGCGGCAGTTTGTTCCCAGTACAGATTTCTGATTAAGTGGAAGTCTTTCAAATCTAAATCTAGAGTTTCCTGTAATATTTCAATTAACTTATTGTGCTTCATTTTATCAAATGCTTTTGTGTAATCGATAAAACAAACAAATCTTTTTGCACTTGAATAGCTCGTTCTGATAGTATCCTTAACATCAATATCGTGTTTCTTGTACCTTTGTCTTTCACAAAACCACATTGTTCTTTACCTATTTCAGCTTGTATCTTACTTTTAGCTCTTGTCATCGAAACGCTAAGAAGTATCTTGGTGATATGACCCATTAAACTTATGGTCCTATGTAATTCACATTCTATTGCTCCAGGTTTCTTAGGAAGAGTGATTAATACTGATTTTTTCATCTCTTCTGGTATTATTCCAGTCTCATAAATGTCATTGATTAAATCAGTAAGTTTTTCAATTCCATAATCTTCAAGGGCGATAATTTGTTCTATTACTAATTAATCGGGACCTGCTGCCTTTCCTTTCTTCATCTTATTTATTGCATTACATCCTTGCTTTTATATTCTAGTCATCTCGAAATGAATGCTAACATTGCATTTGCCTTCCTCACCACAGACTCAAACCGTAAAGTTAACATTCAGAGAATCATGCACGAGGACTCCCAAGATCCTCTGAATCTTTAATTTCTGAATTTTCTCCCCATTTATAAACTAGAACATGCCTTTTGCTTTTGCTAAATTGCATGACCATACACTTCCCTGTACGGTAATGCACACAAGAAGTAATCTGGAGAGGCTGCAGAAAAGATTCACCGGGATTTGCCAAGACTGGACAGGGTGGGACTGTTTTCCCTGGAGTCGAGACTGAGGGGTGACCCATTGAGATTTTTTAAATTATGATGGGTACAGGTAGGATAGGTAGTCTCTGTCAAAGGTTAGGTGAGTCCAAAGTAGAGGCAAAGGTTTACGTTACGAGGAGAAAGAATGAAAGGGGCCTGAGGGGCAAGTTGTTCCGGCAGGTTTGGGCTCCATATCTCACAAAGGATGTGGAGAGGGTCATAGAACATAGAACATAGAATAAGTACAGCACAGTACAGGCCCTTTGGCCCACAATGTTGTGCCGACCCTCAAACCCTGCCTCTCATATAATCCCCCACCTTAAATTCCTCCATATACCTGTCTAGTAGTCTCTTAAACTTCACTAGTGCATCCAGAGGGTCCAGAGGAGGTTCACAAGAACATGGAAGTGGTTAAGGTTGATACAATTCCAATGTTTAAAAGATACTTGGACAGGTACGTGTAACGGAAGGTCTGTGGGGATTTGGAATGGGACTGGTTCAGATGGGAAGCTTGGCCACCTCTATTCTGTCAGAAACTTTCTGCAGGTTCGGCAAGTCACCAAAGACTTTGACAAACTTCCATAGATGTACAGTGGAAAGTATCCTGACTGACTGCATCACGCACAAAATGCTGGAAGAACTCAGCAGGCCAGGCAGCATCTATAGAGAAAAGTACAGTCATGTTTTGGGCCAAAGGGCCGGCTGTACTTTTCTCCATAGATGCTGCCTGGCCTGCTGAGTTCCTCCAGCATTTTGTGTGTGTTGCTCAGATTTCCAGCATCTGCAGATTCTCCTTAGTTTGCATCACGACCTGTTATGGAAACATCAATGCCCAGTGATGGAAAAGGCTACAGTAAGGAGTGGATAGGGCCCAGTCCATCACAGGCAAAGCACATTCACAAGGAGCACTGTTGCAGGAAAGCAGCATCCATTATCAAGTCCCCCACCATCTAGCCGGAGTCACCAGGGCTCCCGGTCTGGGATACTCTCCAGAGCTCTGACACGGTACTCAGCAGACCACCGGTTACGGATAGCTCACCAGAGGACTGATACCGCATCCGAAGCCAAGGTACTCACCGGAATCCGGGCCGGGACCACCCACTGGAATCCGGTCCGGGATACTCACCAGAGGACCAGTCCCATCCCTTGTGCCAGTTGGATTTGCAGGTGTAGTCCTGTCCACAGTCGTTCCACCACTCTTCGCAGTCACTCTTACAGATCGGAACATCCAGGATTCGCTCTTTCCTCCAAGACTGATCGACCTGTCACGGACACAGAGGAGTGACACACTACCCCTCGCAAACACCACTCTTCCCGAGAGAGAGTGGCTGTATCTCATTGGGGGTTTGAGGAGATTTGGTATGGCACCAAAGACACTGGCAAATTTCTACAGATGTACTGTGGAGGGGTGACTGCACGGGACCGGGAAAAGTTGCAGAAAGTAACAAACTCAGCCAGATCCATCATGGGCACCAGCCTCCCAGGCATCCAGGACATCTTCAAACGACACAGAGTGAAGCTCCCTCCTCACCCTCCCATCACACACTCCCGGGGTCAGACACAGAGTGAAGCTCCCTCCACACTGTCCCATCACACACTCCCGGGGTCAGACACAGAGTGAAGCTCCCTCCTCACTGTCCCCTCACACACTCCCGGGGTCAGACACAGAGTGAAGCTCCCTCCTCACCCTCCCATCACACACTCCCGGGGTCAGACACAGAGTGAAGCTCCCTCCGCACCGTCCCATCACACACTCCCAGGGTCAGACACAGAGTGAAGCTCCCTCCACACTGTCCCCTCACACACTCCCAGGGTCAGACACAGAGTGAAACTCCCTCCACACTGTCCCCTCACACACTCCCAGGGTCAGACACAGAGTGAAACTCCCTCCACACTGTCCCCATCACACACTCCCGGGGTCAGACACAGAGTGAAGCTCCCTCCACACTGTCCCATCACACACTCCCAGGGTCAGACACAGAGTGAAGCTCCCTCCACACTGTCCCATCACACAGTCCCAGGGTCAGACACAGAGTGAAGCTCCCTCCACACTGTCCCCTCACACACTCCCGGGGTCAGACACAGAGTGAAGCTCTCTCCACACCGTCCCATCAGACACTCCCGGGGTCAGACACAGACTGAATCTCCCTCCACACCGTCCCATCACACACTCCCGGGGTCAGACACAGAGTGAAACTCCCTCCACACCGTCCCATCACACACTCCCGGGGTCAGACACAGAGAGAAGCTCCCTCTACACTGTCCCATCACACACTCCCGGGGTCAGACACAGAGAGAAGCTCCCTCTATACTGTCCCATCACACACTCCCAGGGTCAGACACTGAGTGAAGCTCCCTCCTCACCCTCCCATCACACACTCTCGGGGTCATACACAGAGTGAAGCTCCCTCTATACTGTCCCATCACACACTCCCCGGGTCAGACACTGAGTGAAGCTCCCTCTATACTGTCCCATCACACACTCCCAGGGTCAGACACTGAGTGAAGCTCCCTCTATACTGTCCCATCACACACTCCCAGGGTCAGACACAGAGTGATGCTCCTTATCACACACTCCCAGGGTCAGACACAGAGTGAAACTCCCTCCACACCGTCCCATCACACACTCCCGGGGTCAGACACAGAGTGAAGCTCCCTCTATACTGTCCCATCACACACTCCCAGGGTCAGACACTGAGTGAAGCTCCCTCCTCACCCTCCCATCACACACTCTCGGGGTCATACACAGAGTGAAGCTCCCTCTATACTGTCCCATCACACACTCCCAGGGTCAGACACTGAGTGAAGCTCTCTCCACACCATTCCGTCACACATGCTCAGAGCGGGGACAGTGTGGAATTTATCCATAAGACCATAAGACATAAGAACAAAATTAGGCCACTTGTCCCAACGAATCTGCTCTGCCATAAAATGGCTGATTTATTATCCCTCTCAACCCCATTCTCCTGCCTTCTACCTGTAACCTTTGACGCCCTGATTAATCAAGAATCTATCAGCCTCCACTTTAAACACACCCAATAACTTTGCCTCCACAGCCACCTCTGGCAATGAATTCCACAGATTCACCATCCTCCAGCCAAAGAAATTCCTCCTCATCTCGGTTCTAAATGGATGTTCCTCTATTCTGAGGTTGTGCCCTCTGGTCCTAGACTCCCCCACCAACGGAAACATCCTCTCCACATCCACTCTATCTCAGCCCTTCAATATTCGACAGATTTCAGTGAAATCTCACCACCCCTCATTCTTCTAAACTCCAGTGAGTACAGGCCCAGAGCCATCAAATGTTCTTCACGCATTAACCCTTTCATTCTCAGAATCATTCTTGTGAACTTCCTCTGGACCCTCTCCAATACCAGGACATCCTTTCCTAGATAAAGTTCCCCAAAACTGCTCACAATACTCCAAGTGTGGTCTGACCAGTGCCTTATAAAGCTCCATTACCACCTCTCCAGCATTATTTCCAGCAGTCCAATATCTACTCTTGCCTCTCTTTCACTCTTTACATATCTGAAAAAACTTTTGGTATCGTTGCCTACCTTCATATTTCATCTTTTCCCTCCTTATCTTTTTTTTTAAGTTTCCATTTGTTGGTTTTTAAAACCTTCCCAATCCTCTAACTTCCCACTAACTTCTGCTTTTTCACTTCCCTTGTCAGCCACAGTTGCCTCATCCTCCCTTTAGAATACTTTTTCTTTGGGATGTATCTATCCTGCACCTTCCAAATTGCTTCCAGAAACAGCAGCCATTGATCTGCCATCATACCTGCTGCTGTCCCCTTTCAATCAATTCTGGCCAGCTCCTCCCTCATGCCTCTGTAATTCCCTTTATTCCATTGTCATACTGATACATCTGACTTTATCTTCTCCTTCTCAAATTTAGGATGTCTACCATATTATGATCACTGCCTCCTGTACCTTAAGCTCCCCAATCAAATTGGGTTCATTACACAACACCCAGTTCAGGATTACCATTTCCCAGTGGGCTCAGCCACAAGCTGCTCTATAGCCATCTCACAGGTGTTCTACAAACTCCTTCTCTTCGGATCCAGCACCAATCTGATTTTCCCAATCTACCTGCATATCTATTGTAACATCACCCTTATTACTTGCCTTTTTTTTATTTCCCATTAAAATTTATATCCCACATCCTGGCTACTCTTTGGGGGCCTGTATATAACTCCCATTAGGGTCTTTGTACCCTTGCAGTTTCCTAACACTACCCACAAGGATTCTATACCTTCCCATCCTAAGTCATCTCTTTCTAAGGATTTGATTTCAATTTTTAATCAAGAGCAACCCCACCCCCTCTGCCTACCTGTCTGTCCTTTTGATACAAGTTGCATCCTTGGATGTTGAGTTCCCGACTATAATTTTCTTTCAGTCACGTCTCAGTGATGCCCACAACATGATACCTGCCAATCCCTAACTGTGGCACAGGATCGCCTACCTTATTCCATATACTGTGTGTTTTCGAATATAACATTTTCGGTCTATTTTCATTACCCTTTTTTTTATTTTATCCCCAGTTGCTCTTCACCTCATCCCACTGACTGCAATTCTGCCCTCTCATCTGCCTGTCCTTCCTCACAGTCTCCCTACACACCGCATTGAGTTGCATACTAACTGCCCCATCCTCAGCCCTATCACTCTGGTTTCCGACCCCCTACCAAATTAGTCTAAACCCTCCCCAACAGTTCTAGCAAATCTGCCTGTAAGGATATTGGTCCCCCTCGGGTTCAGGTGTAACCCATCCCTTTTGTACAGGCTGTATCTTCCCCAGAAGAGATCCCAATGATCCAGAAATCATTGCACCATTTCCTCAGCCACTCATTCGTCTGTACCATCATCCTGTTCATGCCCTGACTAGCACGTGGCGCTGGGAGTAATCCAGAGATTACTACGTTGGAGGATCTGCTCCTCAGTCTCTTCCTGCTCTCCTATACTGACTGCCCAGGACCCCTCCCCACATCCTACCTACGTCACTGGTGCCCATGAGCACCACGACCTGTGTCTGTGACCTCCCTCTTGAGAATCTTCTGTAGCTGCCCTGAGACATCCTGGACCTGAGCACCTGGGAGGCAACACGCCATCCTGGCTTCTCTTTCATGGCCACAGAATCTCCTGTCTGTCACCCTCACTATCGAGTCTCCTACCACTCCCGCTCTGCCTGACTTTACCCTTCCTCGCTGAGCCTCAGGGACGGTCACATTTCCACTGGCCTGGCTGCTGCCGCTCTGCCCTGGTAGGTCATCCCCACCCCCCAATCCCCCTATCCCCACCCCCAATCTCCAATCCCCACATCCCCATCCCCCTAATCCCTAATACCCAATCCCCCATTCCCTATCCGCCCACCCCAATCCCCCTATCCCCTCATCCCCTCCCAGCAGCATCCAAACGTGTATAATTGCTGCGGAGGGATACAGCCACAGAGGAACTCTGCACTGACTGCTTCCTTATTCCCCTTACAGCACGCTGATGCTGCCCGACCTGCTGAGTTCCTCCAGCATGCTGTGCGTGTTGCTTTGATCCTAGCATCTGCAGATTATTTTGTGCTTCCTTACTCCCCTTATTTCTCCTGGTGGTCTCCCATCTACTCCCTGAAGCCTGCGCTCTGGCTGTGATCACCTCAGTAACAAACTCATCTCTGAAGTTTTCAGCCTCCCAGGTGACCCAGAACACATCCAGCTCCAATTTCTTGACCTTGTCAGTCTGGAGCTGAAGTTGAATTCACTTCCTGCACATTTAGTCCTCAGGGAGACTGTGAGGTACTCTGAAATCCCACATCTCACAGGAGGAGCCCTCCACTGCCCAACTACACTGGCTATGCCTCTAACTTCTCAAACTTAAGTTCTAGCCTGTACCTGTTTCTGCCCGAGTGTGACCACTCTAACACTGTCCACTCACAACTCCAACAATGGCCGCTCCGGTAAACCCCGCTCCTCTTTTATTGTCCCTTGCTAATTAACCCTTGTTACTGTTCATCCAAGCATTCTCCCACACCGCTGACAAGTCTTGACAAGCCCTGCTCGCTTTTTAAAACTGGCACATCAAGTCCACTTGGAATTGTCTCCAACTCACCGCGCAATCTCTCACGCCACAGACATGCCCTGACAGGCCCTGTTTGCTTTTTAAAACTGAGCCGTAAAGTCCACTAGGAACTGTCTCCAACTGACTCCGCAGACAAGTCCTGACAGGCACCATTCGCATTTTAAAACTGGCTCATCAAGTCCACAAGGAATCCGTGCAGTAAACCTGGTCTAATTCTGAGGACCATCACAGGCATCTCACCGGCTGAATCCAGGGGCCGAGGTTGGGGGAGCACTCGTAAAGACAGGTGTCCTGGATGAAGTGCCTCTTGCATCTCTCTGTCATGATGCCACAGTGATTCCAGTTGAAGTTGTAGAGGTAGGACTGGTCATCGTGTGCCTCTATGCTGGTGTTGGCTGTACAACAGGCGTTCTCTCTCCATGGCTCACACTGCAGGCACACAGATACAAGACAGCAAGGTCACTGGATATTCGGCAGGGCGAGGCATCACAGGTGGACACCCAGACTATAGGATCAGCTTTATTCTCCATATGTATTTACATGTACAGTGATTCTGCTTAATTGGGACACATGGGGACCAGTGCATTTTGGCCCAATTAAGCAGCTGCCTCATTTAGCTGAAGTCTCATGGAAATAGTTAAAAAGGAATAAGAAAGACAAACTTCCATTTAACTGAGTAACAAATTATGTATTTAAATGAAAAACCGAACACTATCAATACCAGTTCAGTACTATAAAACAAGTATTAGTTCCTAATAATTATCGTCGGAGGAACTCATCCAGTGTACCCATGTAATTTTTTTCCGGCTTGTGTCAAATCTTTTTACAGCATCTTGGCAAGGATCTGATTTTTTTTTTTTTAAAAAGTCAAAATAAAAACAAAATTATCAAAAACCACTGACATTTGAATCGGTGTCCGTTGGTCCTAAATTGATAACAAGAAGCACACACAACTGAAACTGTTTGCTGTAAACAGAGTAGTGTCCAACGGCCACACCAAGTGCACGTGAAGAAACTGTTCAACAACATTGTCCTGTCCGAATTAAAAGACACAAGGGCCCAAATAAATGAAGGGAATCCAGCTACATTCTAGATTAGTTTTTGTTCTTTAAGACTTGTTCCAAATAAGCAGCCGCCCCGATAAATCAGAACCCACTGTATTAGGAATTTGCTGTGCTGTGCTGGTCAGGGTGTGTCATGAAACAAACAGCAACATTCAACAATTAGAGAAATAAAGCCTTGTATAAAAGATAAAGTTGGAGGTATAAAGTATGAATATGGAATAAAACGTGCATAAATACATCAATACCAACGTGTATTTACAATGTAAACAGTATTATAAAAAATGGTTTCAGGTGCTTACAGTGCAGAATGGGATTAATAGATGGGGGGTTAACTAGAATGGTTGATCAGATTAACTGACTGGAGGTAGAAACTTTTAAGACCATCAGACATAATAGCAGAATTAGACCATTTGGCCCATTGAGTCTGTTCCACCGTTCCATCATGGCTGAGTTATTACCCTCTCTATTTTTATTTTTTATTGAAATTCAGCATCATATAAACATTTCCATATGATGTATTTCAGATACTGTATGCATATATCATATATTCATGTTTGCCACAAATCTCCACATATCAACCCCATTCTCCTGCCTTCTCCCACAACCTTTGACACACTGACTAATCAAGAACCCATCAACCTCTGCTTTAAATATACCCAATGACTTGGCCTCCACAGCTTAAGATGGTGTGAAATTTTTGTTTCAATAACCTAATATTGCTTTCCAGGAGCTTTTGGAAAAGACAGTTCGCAGGGTGGACTGTGTCTACAATCATTTCTGCCGGCAGATACAAGTTCTGCAGTAATGGGAGACTGCAGCCAGTGATCCCTGCAGTTTGCTGTAGTTTCCGTATCTTGTGTGACGACACGGCAGGAATGGCCGACACGAGGACACTGCATCAAACCAGACAGGAATAGCTGAAGTGAGGATGCCCTCTCTGATGGCAGTGTAGAATTCCACCAGTATGTTCTGGGGAAGGTGAAATTTTACCAACTGCTCTACTCTGAAGAGCAGAAAATTCTCTCAGGGTGAACAATATTTGATCTTTAATCATCCATAAGGTTACAAGCAAAGATTATATCAGAACAACGAAATATATTGTTTTGCGCCAAATCAAATCAGTGAGGATTGTGCTGGGGGCAGCTGCAAGTGTCGCCACAATCCAGTGCCAACACAGCACCCCCACAACTCACCAACCCTCACCCGTATGTCTTCGGACTGTGGGAGGAAACCAGAGCTCCCAGAGGAAACCCACACGACCACAGGGAGAACATACAAACTCCTTACAGACAGCAGTGGAAATTGAACCCTGACCTTAGAGCTGGTTACTGTAAGGTGTTACACTAACCTCTAAGCTACCGTGCTGCAGATGCAGATACCCAAGGTCATTGCAGGAGGAAGCACCTTTAACAGAAACTGACGCCACGGTCGGACAATATTTAACCTTAAATCATCTGTAGGGATAACCATTTACAGGTAGACAGGGCAGAGAAGGCTTTTGGAACGTTGACCTGCATCAGTCAGGGCTTCATATTGGGAGGTCATAGTGCAGTTGCAAAGGACACAGGCAGGGCTGCACTTAGAATATTGCCAACCGTTTTAATTCCAATTCCAACCCCAGGGGCGGGAGGAGAAGATGGCAGCGCACCGCGCGTGCGCAGCTCTCCGGTGAAAAATGATATCGTATCTGTTAAATGGGGGCTGTGGACAATTTCTGATTTGATGGAGCACAGAGGAACATCTGGAGAAATTTCCGAAACGCCCGTCCGCTGCTGTCGTTACTGTGTGGTCGGGAATCTTTCGGAGGGTAGGCCTCAAAATCCCCGGCCTTGCCTGCTTTTGGCGACCGAGAAGGAGGTTGAATCGTTCGGACAGAGATGGCGCTCAGTACTCGGTGTCGGAGAGCTGATCAGAGCTCGAAGTTTTCGGATGACTCAGAGTCGGACTGTGGTCGGCATGGCAGGGAGAGTTTTTCTTCCTTCTCCCGTCTGCGTGAGATGTGGGACATTTGAGAGACTTTGAACTTTTACTGTGCTCATGGACTTCTTCATCAAGTTATGGTATTGTTGCACTGTTGTAACTATATGTATAATTATGCGGTTTTGTCAGTTTTTTCAGTCTTGGTTTGTCCTGTGTTTTTGTGATATCACACCGGAGGAAATATTGTATCATTTCTTAATGTATGCATTACTAAATGACAATAAAAGGGAACTACATGTCTTCATAATCTAATCTAAAAAAAAAATTCCCATTCTGATATGTTGGTCCATAGTCTCCTCTACTCAGGTTGCAGAAGCAACACCTCATATTCTCCAACCGGATAGCATGAACATTAATTTCTCCAACTTCCAGTCATTCCCACCCCATCCTCTTCCCTCCTTCTTCAATTCAGCCCTCTGGTCCCCTCTTCAACTGCCCATCATCTCCCCTTTCTGCCATGGTCCACTCTCCTCTCCTATCAGATTCCTTCCTCTTCACCTTTTCCACCCAGCACCTTCCAGCTTCTCACTTCATCCCGACTCCACCCACCTCGCTTCACCTACCACCTTCGAGCCTGCACCTTTTCGCCTCCCCCACTTTCTCAGACTATCTCTGCCCCCTTCCTTTCCAGTCTTGAAGAAGGGTCTCGGCCGAATTCCTCTCCATAGATGCCGCCTGACCTACTGTATTCATTTTTGGTCTCCCTGCTTTAAGAAAGATACCATTAAGCTCGAAAGAATGTAGGGCAGAGTTACAAGAATATTGCCAGCACTCAGGACACTGAGTCGTGGAGAGAGGTTGAGCAGGTTGGGGTGTTATTCAGTGGGGTGCAGGAGAAAGAGGAGTGACCTGACAGAGGTGTCTAAAACTGAGGATCATAGAATCAGAATGTAATTCCTTACATCCGTCTCACAACATGAAGGAGTAAAAATCTTTATGTCGTGTCTCCATCGCTATGTACAGCAATAAGGAAGGGAAACGTGGGAGGATATTGCCCAAACACTGAGGCTGTATAGATAATTGTATGTATACCTAATGTACGTACAGTCAGATACACAATCAGATCAGTGTGTATTGTGACGAGAATACACATAAATTAAGATGTTTGCTGGCCTGGGCTTGCACCAGTGGCATCAGCAGTTGGTCTGCCACCTGTCCTCAGGGGAGGGAGAGATAAGGCACACAATGAAGCAGCATTTGGAGGTGTTAATGAAGGAGCCATCAGTCTGGGTATTGTCAAGATCGGCTCCCCCTTTGAACCCTGAACTGTTTGAAGTGATGGACAGGCGATTTGGAGATGTGTAATGAAGGGACGGGAGAGAGAGCTGTCTAGAGCGGCTCCCCCTTTGAACCCTGAACTGTTTGAAGTGATGGACAGGTGATACTAAAGCAGGGGGATAAAAAGGGACAGGTTCGCTAAGGCAGGACACACGACACCCGAGGTAACGAGACCCTGGAAGCGGTGCGCTTCTCACAAGTCGGTGGGAAGTGCCGGGCCATAAACGCACAGGGTGGAAAGGCTCGATCGGCGGGAACCTGGTGTGTGTCCACCCTTGCCTGGGTGCCAGGTTCAGCGCAGAGAAACGGTCGTATCTGGAAACGGAGGGGTCACAGTCAGTGACCTCAGATGACATCACAAAGGACTCGCCCGGAAGCTGACTGCGAAGGTCTGTGTGTGGAAGCTGTTTTGAATATTCATTCGTTTTGCTCTCTCTCCTCCCCCCACACTGTCCATCTCCCACGGCAGCGATTACTGCGAACTGAACTGAAATTTGTGTCATTTCGAAACTGGTCATTTACCCCTAGACAACGATAGAGCTTGATTGATCCTGTTATCTTAATTCTGTGTACATGTATGTTTATCATTGCTGAACTGTTGCATTCATTATCCTTTTAATTAGAGTACTGTGTTGCTTGTTTCTTTAATAAAACTTTCTTAGTTCTAGTAATCCAGACTCCAACTGAGTGATCCATTTCTGCTGGTTTGGCAACCCAGTTACGGGGTACATAACAGTATTGATCAGTCTGATGGCCTGGTGATAGAAGCCGTCCCGGAGCCTGTTGGTCCTGGCCTTAATGCTGTGGTACTGTTGGCCAGACGGAAGCAGCCGAAACAGTTTGTGGTTGGGGTGGCTGGGGTCCTTGATGATCCTCTGGGCCCTTTTTATGCACTTGCTGCAGTAAATGTGCCGAACACACAGATGCATGGATAGGGTGAATGCTCACAGCCTGTTCCATGCTGAATTTCTAAATAAATCAATCAATCAATAAAACAATCTCTGCATGTCCCCCTCCCCCGTCCCCTGTTTACCTGACGATAGAGTTTCCCCTCGAAGCCCGGCTTTGTCTTGTGGTGTTTTCCGTCCATGCAGATGTTGAGGACGTCCCTGTCTGCTGCCAGAGTCAGTGGCAGAACCAAGACCAGCAACGCCAGCATCTCCCTGCACAGAGAGTCACACTGGGGTCATTGTCATCTGCACAAGTCCATGTGCTCAGGTATACAGAAAAACATCACAGGCACAGAGCATCAGATAACCGTGTGCACAAGAAAAGCAAAACTAAACATGAATTATACATTCTTTGCTTCAGAAGAAAGAACACGATTACAACGAAACAAGTCGACCGTAGTGCAAAGTGATCATAGTCACTGAGGAAGTGACTGGAAATGAAACTAATGCTCTTTCTTCAGAGTGATTGGAGGGAAGCACAGGGGACGTCAGAGGAACTTCTTTTTTTTAAACAGACAGTGGTGGGTGTGTGGAATGTGCTGCCAGGGGGTGATGCTAGATGCAGATATATTAGGGACATTATTTTTGCGCAAGAAACTCATGTGAGGAAAGAGGATAATCAACGTTTCTTTAGGTTTTGGAAGGGACAACAGTAACCACTTGAACTTCCACTGAGATGCAACACTGAGCGTCATAGGAAGTCATTCCTGCCCCTGAACCGATAGGCTGGTCCTGGACATTTCATAATTATTTATTATTTATGGTGCAACTGTAACGAAAACCAATTTCCCCCGGGATCAATAAAGTATGACTATGATAAAGCAGCCAGTGAGCCAGATCGCATGGAGGCTGAAGGAATTCTTTCCAAGGTTGAGTGGAGCCCTTGGGCTCCAACAGCTAGATTGGGAAAATCAGGTTGGTAATAGATCTCAAGAGAGTGAATTTGTTGAATGCCTACAAGCTGGCTTTTTTGAGTAGTTTGTCATTGAGCCTACAAGTAGATCAGCTATACTGGACTGGGTGTTATGTAATGAACTGGAGGTGATTAGGGAGCTTAAAGTAAAGGAATCTTCAGAAGGCAATTATCACAACATGATTGAGTTCAACTTGAAATTTGATAGGGAAGAAGTAAGGTCTGACTTAGCACTATTTTAGTGGAGTAAATGAAACTACTGTGGTACGAGACAGGCCAAAGTAAATTGGAAGAGATGTCAGCAGAGCAGCAATGGTGTGAGTTTCTGGGGAAAATGAGGAAGATGCAGGATAGATGTACTCCAAAAACAAAGAAATATGCAAACGGCAAAATAGTACAACTGTGGCTGACAAGTCAAAACTAATGTAAAAGAAGAAGAGAGCATACAACAAAACAAAAATTAGTGGGAAGATAGAGGATTGGGAAGATTTTAAAAACTTACAGAAAACAACTAAAAGAATCATAGAAACATAGAAACATAGAAAATAGGTGCAGGAGTAGGCCATTCGGCCCTTCGAGCCTGCACCGCCATTTATTATGATCATGGCTGATCATCCAACTCAGAACCCAGCCTTCCCTCCATACCCCCTGACCCCTGTAGCCACAAGGGCCATATCTAACTTCCTTTTAAACATAGCTAATGAACTGGCCTCAACAGTTTGCTGTGGCAGAGAATTCCACAGATTCACCACTCTCTGTGTGAAGAAGTTTTTCCTAACCTCGGTCCTAAAAGGCTTCCCCTCTATCCTCAAACTGTGACCCCTCGTTCTAGACCTCCCCAACATCGGGAACAATCTTCCTGCATCTAGCCTGTCCAATCCCTTTAGGATCTTATACGTTTCAATCAGATCCCCCCTCAATCTTCTAAATTCCAACGAGTACAAGCCCAGTTCATCCAGTCTTTCTTCATATGAAAGACCTGCCATCCCAGGAATCAATCTGGTGAACCTTCTTTGTACTCCCTCTATGGTAAAGATGTCTTTCCTCAGATTAGGGGACCAAAACTGCACACAATACTCCAGGTGTGGTCTCACCAAGGCCTTGTACAACTGCAGTAGTACCTCCCTGCTCCTGTACTCGAATCCTCTCGCTATAAATGCCAGCATACCGTTCGCCTTTTTCACCGCCTGCTGTACCTGCATGCCCACTTTCAATGACTGGTGTATAATGACACCCAGGTCTCGTTGCACCTCCCCTTTTCCTAATCGGCCACCATTCAGATAATAATCTGTTTTCCTATTTTTGCCACCAAAGTGGATAACTTCACATTTATCCACATTAAATTGCATCTGCCATGAGTTTGCCCACTCACCCAACCTATCCAAGTCACCCTGCATCCTCTTAGCATCCTCCTCACTGCTAACACTGCCAACCAGCTTCGTGTCATCCGCAAACTTGGAGATGCCGCATTTAATTCCCTCATCCAAGTCATTAATATATATTGTAAACAACTGGGGTCCCAGCACTGAGCCTTGCGGTACCCCACTAGTCACCGCCTGCCATTCTGAAAAGGTCCCGTTTATTCCCACTCTTTGCTTCCTGTCTGCTAACCAATTCTCCACCCACACCAATACCTTACCCCCAATACCGTGTGCTTTAAGTTTGCACACTAATCTCCTATGTGGGACCTTGTCAAAAGCCTTTTGAAAATCCAAATATACCACATCCACTGGTTCTCCCCTATCCACTCTACTAGTTACATCCTCAAAAAATTCTATGAGATTCGTCAGACATGATTTTCCTTTCACAAATCCATGCTGACTTTGTCCGATCATTTCACCGCTTTCCAAATGTGCTGTTATCACATCCTTGATAACTGACTCCAGCAGTTTCCCCACCACCGACGTTAGGCTAACCGGCCTATAATTCCCCGGTTTCTCTCTCCCTCCTTTTTTAAAAAGTGGGGTTACATTAGCCACCCTCCAATCCTCAGGAACTAGTCCAGAATCTAACGAGTTTTGAAAAATTATCACTAATGCATCCACTATTTCTTGGGCCACTTCCTTAAGCACTCTGGGATGCAGACCATCTGGCCCTGGGGATTTATCTGCCTTCAATCCCTTCAATTTACCTAACACCACTTCCCTACTAACATGTATTTCGCTCAGTTCCTCCATCTCACTGGACCCTCTGTCCCTTACTATTTCTGGAAGATTATTTATGTCCTCCTTAGTGAAGACAGAACCAAAGTAATTATTCAATTGGTCTGCCATGTCCTTGCTCCCCATAATCAATTCACCTGTTTCTGTTTGCAGGGGACCTACATTTGTCTTTATCAGTCTTTTCCTTTTTACATATCTATAAAAGCTTTTACAGTCCGTTTTTATGTTCTCTGCCAGTTTTCTCTCATAATCTTTTTTCCCCTTCCTAATTAAGCCCTTTGTCCTCCTCTGCTGAACTCTGAATTTCTCCCAGTCCTCAGGTGAGCCACTTTCTCTGGCTAATTTGTATGCTACTTCTTTGGAATTGATACTATCCCTAATTTCTCTTGTCAGCCACGGGTGCACTACCTTCCTTGATTTATTCTTTTGCCAAACTGGGATGAACAATTGTTGTAGTTCATCCATGCAACCTTTAAATGCCTGCCATTGCATATCCATCGTCAATCCTTGAAGTGTCATTTGCCAGTCTATCTTAGCTAATTCATGTCTCATACCTTCAAAGTTACCCCTCTTTAAGTTCAGAACCTTTGTTTCTGAATTAACTACGTCACTCTCCATGTTAATGAAGAATTCCACCATATTATGGTCACTCTTACCCAAGGGGCCTCTCACGACAAGATCGCTAATTAACCCTTCCTCATTGCTCAAAACCCAGTCCAGAATAGCCTGCTCTCTAGTCGGTTCCTCGACATGTTGGTTCAAAAAACCATCCCGCATACATTCCAAGAAATCCTCTTCCTCAGCACCTTTACCAATTTGGTTCACCCAGTCTACATGTAGATTGAAGTCACCCATTATAACTGCTGTTCCTTTATTGCACACATTTCTAATTTCCTGTTTAATACCATCTCCGACCTCACTACTACTGTTAGGTGGCCTGTACACAACTCCCACCAGCGTCTTCTGCCCCTTAGTGTTACGCAGCTCTACCCATATCGATTCCACATCTTCCCGGCTTATGTCCTTCCTTTCTATTGCGTTAATCTCTTTTTTAACCAGCAACGCCACCCCACCTCCCCTTCCTTCGTGTCTATCCCTCCTGAATATTGAATATCCCTGAACGTTGAGCTCCCATCCCTGGTCACCCTGGAGCCATGTCTCTGTGATCCCAACTATATCATAATCATTAATAACAATCTGCACTTTCAATTCATCCACCTTATTACGAATGCTCCTTGCATTGACACATAAAGCCTTCAGGCACTCTTTTACAACTCTCTTAGCCCTTTTTAATGCTTGCCCTGGATTTGTCGGCCTGCCACTTTTACTTTTCCCCTTTGTACTTTTTGCTTCTACGCTCACTTTACACCCCTCTGTCTCTCTGCACTGGTTCCCATCCCTCTGTTGTGAACTAACCTCCTCACACCTAGCCGCTTTAATTTGATTCCCACCCCCCAACCATTCTAGTTTAAAGTCACCTCAGTAGCCCCCGCTAATCTCCCTGCCAGGATATTGGTCCCCCGAGGATTTAAGTGTAACCCGTCCTTTTTGTACAGGTCACACCTGCGCCAAAAGAGGTCCCAATGATCCAAAAACTTGAATCCCTGCCCCCTGCTCCAATCCCTCAGCCACGCATTTATCCTCCACCTCATCGCATTCCTACTCTCACTGTCGCGTGGCACAGGCAGTAATCCCGAGATTACTACCTTTGCGGTCCTTTTTCTCAACTCCCTTCCTAGCTCCCTATATTCTTCTTTCAGGACCTCATCCCTTTTCCTACCTATGTCATTGGTACCTATATGTACCAGGACCTCTGGCTCTTCACCCTCCCACTTCAGGATATCTTGGACACGATCAGAAATATCCCGGACCCTGGCACCAGGGAGGCAAACTACCATCCGAGTCTCTGGACTGCGTCCACAGAATCGCCTATCTGACCCCCTTACTATCGAGTTCCCTATCACAACTGCCCTCCTCTTCCTTGCCCTACCCTTCTGAGCTACAGGGCCAGACTCTGTGCCGGAGGCAGGGCCACTGTCGCTTCCCCCGGGTAAGCTGTCCCCCCCAACAGTACTCAAACAGGAGTACCTGTTGTTAAGGGGCACAGCCGCCGGGGTACTCCCCATCACCTTCCTTTTCCCCTTCCCCCTCCTAACCGTGACCCACTTGTCTGCCTCCCGTGGCCCCGGCGTGACCACCTGCCTTCCACTCCTCTCTATCACCTCCTCGCTCTCCCTGACCAGACGAAGGTCATCGAGCTGCAGCTCCAGTTCCGTAACGCGGTCCCTTAGGAGCTGCATCTCGATGCACTTGGCGCAGATGTAGACGTCCGGGAGGCTTGGAGACTCCAGGGCCTCCCACATCCGACACCGAGAACAGCAAACTGCCCTCACAGTCATAATGCCCCTCTCCTCAAATAGCAACAGAAAATGAATGTCAAACCTTCCTCGCCTCGCCCGCTTCCGCCTAAGCCCGGTGAGCCGAAGCCCTTAAGTCTTCACTCTGCTCCCGGCTCACTCCGCAGCCCGCAAACTACGCTGCCCGCTCTCTGAGGCTCTGTTCCTTTTAAATCTGCCGCGCTGCACTGCCCGACGTCACACGCCTGCGCAGTCCCGCCTCTCAGAAAGCCGTTGGAGAAAAAAAAATAACGAAAATTTCAAAAATCTCTTTTTCGGCACTCCCACTCAGACTCTCAGACTCCTTCTTCGAATCGAAGAAAGGAAAAGATGGAATATGAAAGCAAGCTAGCAGACAATATCAAAACGGATAATAAAGGCTTTTTCAAGTGTATAAAAAAGTAAAAGAGAGATGAGACTGGATATAGGACCACTAGAAAATGAGGCCGGAGAAATAACAGGGGACAAGGAGATGGCAGATGAACTAAACGAGCATTTTGCATCAGTCTTCACTGTGGAAGACATTAGCAGTGTGCCAGATGTTGAAGGGTGTGAGGGAAGAGAAGTGAACGCAGTTACGATTACAAGGGAGAAGGCGCTCAAAGCTGAAAGACCCAAGGATACGTAAGTCACCCAGACCAGATGAATTGCACCCCAGTGTTCTGGAAGAGGTAGCGTTAGAGATTTGTGGAAGCACTAGCAATGATCTTTCAAATCATTGGACTCTGGCATGGTGCCAGAGGACTGCAAAACTGCAAATGTCACTCCACTCTTTAAGGAGGAAGGCAGCCCAAAGGAAATTATAAACCAGTTAGCCCGACCCCAGTGGTTGGGAAGATGTTAGAGTCAATTGTTAAGGCTCAGGTTATGGAGTACTTGGTGACACAGGACAAGATAGGACATAGTCAACATGGTTTCCTTCAGGGAAAATCCTGCCTAGCAAACCTGTTGGAATTCTTTGAGGAGATTACAAATAGGATAGATAAAGGGGATGCAGTGGAAGTTGTATATTTGGATTTTCAGAAGGCCTTTGACAAGGTGTCATACATGAGGCTCCTTACAAAGTTAAGAGTCCATGGCATTACAGGAAAGTTACTGGCATGGTTAGAGCATTGGCTAATTGGTAGGAGGCAGTGAGTGGGAATAAAAGGATCCTTTTCTGGTTGACTGCCAGTGACTCATGGTGTACCACAGGGGTCAGTGTTGGGACAGCTTCTTTTTAGGCTGTATATAAATGATTTGGATGATGGAATAGATGGCTTTGTTGCCAAGTTTGCAGATGATACAAAGTTTGGTGGAGGGGCAGGTAGTGTTGAGGAAACAGATAGGCTGCAGAAGGACAGACAGATTAGGATAATGGGCAAGAAATTGGCAAATGGAATACAATGTTAGAAAATGTATGGTCATGCGCTTTGGTAGAAGAAATAAAAGTGTAGACTATTTTCTAAATGGGGAAGAAATCCAAAATTCTGAAATGCAAGGGGACTTGGAAGTCCTTGTGCAGAACACCTTAAAGGTTAACTTGCAGGTTGAGTCATTGGTGAGGAAGGCAAATGTCATGTTAGCATTCATTTCAAGAGGTCTAGAATACAAGAGCAAAGATGTGATGCTGAGGCTTTATAAGGCACTGGTGAGGCCTCACCTTGAGTATTGTGAACAGTTCTGGGCTCCTCATCTAAGAAAAGATGTGCTGGCAATGGAGAGGGTCCAGAGGAGGTTCACAAGGATGATTCCAGGAATGAAAGTGTTATCATACAAGGAACATTTGATGGGTTTGGGTCTGTACTTGCTGGAGTTTAGAAGGATGAGGAGGGGATCTCATTAAAACTTTATGAATGTTGAAAGGCCCAGACAGAGTAGATGTGGAAAGGATTTTTTCTATGGTGGGGGAGTCTAGGACAAGGAGGCACGGGTTTAGCATAGAGGGCCATCCATTTAAAACAGATGCGGAGAAATTTCTTTAGCCGGGGGAGCCGAATTTGTGGAATTTATTACCACAGGAACTGTGGAGACCAGGTCATTGGGTGTATTTAAGGCAGAGCTTGATAGGTTCTTGATTGAATACAGCATGAAAGGTTACGGGGAGAAGGCCAGGGAGTGGGGCTGAGGTGGGGGGGGGGGAGAAAAGGATCAGCCATGATTGAATAGCAGAGCAGACTCGATGGGAAAATGGCCTAACTCTGCTCCTTATGGGCTTATGGATGTCTATAACCGTTATCCCAAATCCCGTTGCACCTCTGAGTTTTGAATTTGGTCTCCATTTAGCAAATAGTCCCACGCTTTGATTTCTTCTATCAAAATGCATGACCATACACTTCTCGACACTGTATTCCATCAGCCACTTCTTTGCCCAATCTCCTAATCTGTCTAATGCCTTCAGTAGCCTCTCTACTTCTTCAAAACTACCTGCCCCTCTACCTGTCTTCATAGCGTCTGCAAACTTTGCAACAAAACCATCAATTCCATCTTCCAAATCATTAACATGTAACTTAAAAAGAATTGGTCCCAAAACTGACTGCTGTGGAACACCACAAGTCACCGGCAGCCAACCAGAAAAGGCTGGTTAGTGATGTCCTTGTGCAGATCTACACAGTTTCACTGAACTACATTCCAGTAAGTCATCGCAGACTGAACGACAGAGATCCAATCGTACTGTGTATATGAGCTACTTTATGTATTTATATTTATTGTGCTTTTTAATTATTGATCTTCTTTGTCGTAAAGTTTCTTGCTCTGCATCAGATCTGGAGTAACAGTTATTTCGTTCTCCTTTACACTTGTGCACCGGAAATAACATTAAACAATCTTGAATGACAATTGGAATCATAGAAAAGTACAGCACACCAACAGGCCCTTCAGCCCATCTAGCCAGTGCCAAACCATTTAAACTACCCACTCCCATCGACCTACATCAGGACCATAGCCCTCCATACCAGTCATCCCTGTATATAGAAACATAGAAAACCTACAGCACAATACAGGCCCTTCGGCCCACAAAGTTGAACCGAATATGTCCCTACTGTAGAAATTACTAGGGTTACCCATAGCCCTCTATTTTTCTAAGCTCCATGTACCTGTCAAGGAGTCTCTTAAAAGACCCTATCGTATCCACCTCCACCACCATTGCCGGCAGCCCATTCCACACACTCACCACTCTCTGAGTAAAAAACTTACCCCTGACATCTCCTCTGCACCTACTCCCCAGCACCTTAAACCTGTGTCCTCTTGTGTTAGCCATTTCAGCCCCGGGAAAAAGCCTCTGACTATCCACACGATCAATGCCTCTCATCATCTTATACACCTCTATCAGGTCACCTCTCATCCTCTGTCACTCCAAGGAGAAAAGGCCGAGTTCACTCAACCTATTCTCATAAGGCATGCTCCCCAATCCAGGCAACATCCTTGTAAATCTCCTCTGCACCCTTTCTATGGCTTCCACATCCTTCCTGTTGTGAGGCGACCAGAACTGAGCACAGTACTCCAATTGTGGTCTGACCAGGGTCTTATATAGCTGTAACATTACCTCTTGGTTCCTAAACTCAATCCCACGATTGACAAAGGCCAATACACCGTATGCCTTCTTAACCACAGAGTCAACCTGCGCAGCAGCTTTGAGTATCCTATGGACACAGACCCCAAGATCACTCTGATCCTCAACACTGCCAAGAGTCTTACCATTAATACTATATTCTGCCGTCATATTTGACCGACCAAAATGAACCACTTCACACTTATTCACACCTATCCAAATTTCCCTTAAATTTTGAAATTGAGCTCGCATGCACCACTTTCACTGGCAGCTCATTCCACACTCTCAAGACCCTCTGAGTGAACAGGTTTCCCCTCATGTTTCCATTAAACTTTCCACCTTTCACCCTTAAACCATGACCTCTAGTTGTAGTCCCACCCAACCTCAGTGGAAAAAGCTTGTCTATACCCCTCATGTTGTATACTTTGATCAAATCTCCTCTCAATTTTCTATATTCCAAGGATCTATACAATCTTTCCTTATAACTCAGGTCCTCCAGACCTGGCAACATCCTTGTAAATTTTCTCTGTACTCTTTCAACCTTGTTTACATCTTTCCTGTAGGTAGGTGACCAAAACTGCACACAATACTCCAAATTAGGCCTCACCAATGTCTTATACAATTTCAACATAATATCCTATCTCCTGTACAGAATACTTTGATTTATGAAGGCCAATGTGTCAAAAGCTTTCTTTATGATCCTATCTGCTATCCGTCCACTTTCAGTGAATTATGTTCCTGTGTTCCTTCGTTCTACTACTTTTCAGACCTTGTATATAACAATTCACTGTGTAAGACCTGCTCTGCTTGGTCCTACCGAAGTCCAACACTCTGCAATTGTGTCCATTCAATTCATCTGCCATTTTTCAGCCCATTTTTCCAGCTGATGCAGATCCCTCTACAAGCCATGATAGTCTTCCTCACTGTCCACTACACCCCAATCTTGGTGTCATCCACAAATTTGCTGATCCAGTTAACCACATTATTATCTAGTTAATTAATCCAGTTTTCTCTGCTCACAGACACCAAGTAGAGCTAGAGGTGTGATGTCCCTAGAATTTTTCTTTCTATTTTTCTCTTTCTCTCCCTCTCTCCGCCACCCTCCTCTCTCTCCCCCTCTGTACCTTGTATCCCTTCCTGTATTCATTTCTCTATCTGCCGTAAACACACGCGGAGAGTGGGATTATTGACCCTGTAGAGACACGTGGATAGTGGGATTATTGACTGTAAAGACACGCGGAGAGTGGGAATATTGACCCTGTAAAGACATGCGGATAGTGGGAATATTGACTAAATTATTTCATTTATTTATTTAGGAATACAGTGTGGAGAAGGTCCTTCCGGCCCTTTGAGCCACTCTGCCTCAACAATGCCTAACTAAGCCGATTAACCCTAACCTAATCACAGGCCAATGTACAATGATCAATTAACCCACATGCTATGTCTTTGGACAGTGGGAGGACATCAGAGAACTCAGAGGAAACCCACGCATTCCACAGGGAGTACCATAAAGACCTTAAGATACAGGAGCAGAATAAGGCCATTTGGCCCATCGAGTCTGCTCCACCATTCCATCATGGCTCATCCACTTTTGGAACTATGAAGAGGGGTAAACAGTTGAAGTTTCAGGCCGAAACCCTTCATCAAGACTGGAAAGAAAGGAGGAAAAAGGCCGATAAGGGGAAGTTGGTGGGGGGGGGGGGAATAAGTGAGATGCTGGGAGGTGATATGTGGAACTGATAAGGGGCTGATGAAGAAGGAATCGGATCGGAGAGGGGAGTGGACTATAGGAGAAAGGGAACCAGAGGGAGGTGATGGGTAAGTGAGGAGAGAGGAGGGGTGAGAGGGGAAACTGAAATGGGAATGAAGAAAAGAGTGCAGAGGGAGTTGGAAATATTACCGGAAGTCAGAGAAATTGATGTTCATGCCGTCAGGTTGGAGGCTAACCAGCAGGAATAAGAGGTGTTGTTCCTCCAGTCTGTGTGGCCTGATTGTCGCAGTCGGGGCGGCCACGGACAAACATGTGAAAATGGGAACGGGGAGTCAGAAATGGGAATGGGAAGCCAGCGGGAGATCCTGCCTTCTACAACAGACAGAGTGAAGGTGCTCAGTGTCCCCAAGTTATGTCGAGTCTCACCGGTGTAGAGAAGTTCACATCAGCAGCACTGGATACAGTAGATACTCCATATAGACAATAGACAATAGGTGCAGGAGTAGGCCATTCGGCCATTCGAGCCAGCACCGCATTCACTGTGATCATGGCTGATCATCCATAATCAGTACCCCGTTCCTGCCTTATCCCCATATCCCTTGACTCCGCTATCATTAAGAGCTCTAACTCTTTCTTGAAAGAATCCAGAGAATTAGCCTCCACTGCCTTCTGAGGCAGAGCATTCCATATATCCACCACTCTCTGTGTGAAAAAGTTTTTCCTCAACTCCGTTCTAGATTGTCTACCCCTTATTCTTAAACTGTGGCCTCTGGTTCTGGACTCCCCCAACATCGGGAACATATTTCCTGCCTCCAGCGTGTCCAATCCCTTAATAATCTTATATGTTTCAATAAGATCCCCTCTCAGCCTTCTAAATTCCAGTGTATACAAGTCCAGTCGCTCCAATCTTTCAACATATGATGGTCCCGCCATCCCGGGAATTAACCTCGTGAACCTCCACTGCACTCCCTCAATAGCAAGAATGTCCTTCCTCAAATTTGGAGACCAAAACTGTAGACTAGCAAGAGAAGTGTCTCCTTGTTATTCTTATTGTTTTGCACAATTTATTTTGTAGTTATAGTGATTTTACATCTTTGCAGTGTACTGCTGCCGCAAAACAACAAATTTCACATCATAATGACATGATTCTGAACTGATCTAGTGTCACAAGTTCACCCGGCCCTCAGCCTAGGCACCCTACCGTCTAGTGAGGAGAATTCTTCGGGTGAAACAGAGGTCAGGGGTGGGGCCATTCAGGGTTGGAAACTCCACTACGTCTGTAAACTGTCGAAGTCTTTCAGCCTGCTGTGGTTTCCACGGCTGCAAATTCATTAACTCATTAGTTAATCACTGCACCAGTCTCCTGATTCTACAGAACTGTTACACAAGACTTGGATGAGACTGCATTTGGAATATTGTGTCCATTTTTGGGTAGTTTGCTGCGGGAAAGATGTTATTAAGCGGGAAAAAGTGCAGATGAGACTTACAAGGACACGAGAGACTGAGTTATGGAGAGAGAACATAGAACATTACAGCACAGTACAGTCCCTACAGCCCACTATGTTGTGTCGCACTTTTACCTACTCTAAAATCAAACTAAACCTTCCCTCCAACATAGCCCTCCATACTTCTATCATCCTGTGAGAATGTGATGTGATGGAGGTTGGGACTTTTTACATTGAAGCCTTGGAGAATGAGGGGTGATTTTATAGAGTCGGTGCACTCCACTGGAGTCAGTGCTGCCCCCCAGTGTTTGCTCAGCAGAAAACAAGCCATATTACGTTTGTGTGCAGACTGCTGCAATATTCATGGACTCAGGGACTTTGACTTTTTTTTGTGTGTGGCTTTACCTTACTGCTGTCTTATATGTGGTATATGTGCTTTGTGCTGTGTGTGACTGTTGGTGCTGTGTTTTACACCTTGGCCCCGGAGTCACGCTGTTTCATTTGGCTGTGTTCGTGTATGGTTGAATGACAACTTGAACTATATAGAGGTAACCAAAATCATGAGGGGTTTGGATGGGGTGAATGCACATAATGTTTTTTCCCCCAGGGGTGGGGAATCAAGAACCAGAGGGCAAAGGTTTAAGGTGAGAGGGCAGAGATGCAAGGGGGATCTGAGGGGCAACTTTTGCGCCCAGAGGATGCTGCACATATAGAATGCGCAGCCAGGGAAAGATTATTAGATCAGAGTTGTCACACATACCATGAAAAATGCAGTGAAATGTGTCATTTGCATCAACAACCACAGTCCGAGGAGGTGCTGGGGGCAGCCTGCAAGTGTCGCCACGCTTTTGACGCCAACAGAGCATGCCCACAAATTACTAACCCCAACCTGTTCATCTTGGAACGTGGGAGGAAACCAGAGCTCCTGCAGGAAACCTACACAGCGACAGGGAGAAATTACAGACTCCTTGCAGACAGGAGTGGAATTGAACCCGGGTGGCTAGTGCTGTGATATCGTAAAACATAGAACATATTGTAATGTTTCTTTGTTCTTTGACTTTGAGAACATCCACGACTTCTTTCCCTGTTCACAAGGAATCTCATCTCAGCGTAGAATTCTGACTGTGTGGCTAAGCACAGCTCCAAATGCCATATTTAAGTTTGCTGACGACACCACTGTAGTTGGCCAACACGAAGGTGGGTGGTGGAGATTGAAAATCTGGCTGAGTGGTGTCACAACAACCACCTCTCATTCAACGTCAGCAAGACCAAGCAGCTGATTATTGACCAGTTAGAGGATGAAACCGGAGGTCCATGAACCAGTCCTCATCAGAGGATCAGAAGTGGAGAGGGTCAGCAACTTTAAATTCCTGGGTGTTATCATTTCTGAGGACCTGTGTTGGGCCCAGCACGTAAGCACAATCACAAAGAAAGCACAGCAGTGCCTCCACTTCCTTTAGAATGTAAGGAGATATTTAAAACTTTGACAAACTTTTGTAGTTGTGTGGTGGAGGGGATAATGACTGGCTGCATCACGGCCTGGTATCATTTACCAGCGCTCTTGAAAGGAAAATCCTACAAAAACGATTGGATATGACCTAGTCCATCACGGGTAAAGCCCTCCCCACCATTGAGCACATCTACAAGGAGCACTGTTGCAGGACCTCACCCCCCAGGCCATGCTCTCATCTCGCTGCTGCCATCAGGAAGGTGGTTCAGGAGCCTCAGGGCTCACACCACCAGGTTCAGGGGCAGTTATTACCCCTCGACCGTCAGGCTCCTGAAGCAGAAGGGACAACTTCACTCGCCCCAACACCGAAGTGGGATCACTTCCTGGGACTCTTCATCTCATGTCCTGGATATTTATTATTATTGTTATTATTATTTCCCTTTTGTTTTTGCCGAGTTCATTGTCCTTTGCACACAGTTGTCCGGCCTGTTGGTGCAGTCTTTCACTGATTCCATTATGGTTATTGGATTTAATGTGAATGCCCGCGGAAAAGAAAAACGAACCTCAGGGTTGTAAACGGTGACATATAGGTACTTTGCTAATAAATTTTGGTCCCCTAATCTGAGGAAAGACATCCTTGCCATAGAGGGAGTACAAAGAAGGTTCACCAAATTGATTCTTGGGATGGCAGGACTTTCATATGATGAAAGACTGGATCGACTAGGCTTATACTCGTTGGAATTTAGAAGATTGAGAGGGGATCTTATTGAAACATATAAAATCCTAAAGGGATTGGACAGGTTAGATGCAGGAAGATTGTTCCCGATGTTGGGGAAGTCCAGAACGAGGGGTCACAGTTTGAGGATAAAGGGGAAGCCTTTTAGGACCGAGATGAGGAAAAACTTCTTCACACAGAGAGTGGTGAATCTGTGGAATTCTCTGCCACAGGAAACAGTTGAGGCAAGTTCATTGGCTATATTTAAGAGGGAGTTAGGTATGGCCCTTGTGGCTAAAGGGATCGGGGGTATGGAGGGAAGGCTGGTACAGGGTTCTGAGTTGGATGATCAGCCATGATCGTACAGAATGGTGATGCAGGCTCGAAGGGCCAAATGGCCTACTCCCGCACCTATTTTCTATGTTTCTATGTAAATTTACTTTCAAATTTGAATTCTGTGCAGAGTCAGTTATCACTCTGACCCTGGCCACGTGAATGATGTGGTCCTCACGGGACCCCTGAACTGGCAACATCAGTTCTGGAGTGGATGCACCCCCACCCCTGCCCCCACTAATCTGAAGCATCTTGAAGCACTAGCGACACACAAGATACTTCAGCACCTAAAGCTATAAGGGAGGCAGACTCAGTTAACACTCTTTAAAAAGCCAGCTCAAAACCTATTTAACCTTGCTTTTATCTAACTGACATCATTTGGTCTTTTACTTTCATGTTTGTACTTTGTCCCATTGTAAAGCACTTTAAACCACATCATCTATGAAAAGTGCTTTATGAATAAGTTATTATTGTAAAGAGATTAAAACCTGGCACAGCACAGTGCAGTCCCTCCGGCCACAATACAGTGCCAACCTTTCAACTGCCTCCAAGATCCCTCCCACATTCGGCAGACGCTGGAAATCTGCAGCAAAGCACAAAACTGCAGGAACTCAACCGGTCAGGCAGCATCTACCAGGATAAAACACAACAAAACACCCGGGGCTTTGGGTCCAGACTCTTTAACCATTCCTTTCCACAGATGCTGTCCGACCCCATGAGTTCTTCCAGTGTTGCTTCCTCCAACAGACTGTTAGAAAGATTGGAGTTAGAAAGTAGGGAGGAGAGAAGGGAGACTCAAACCTAATCTTATCAATTCTCCAGGGGGAGAGAGAGACACACACACAGAGGCAGGTACTGACTCTCACACACACAGAGGCAGGTACTGACTCTCACACACACACACACACACACAGAGGCAGGTACTGACTCTCACACACACACACACACACACACAGGCAGGTACTGACTCTCTCACACACACACAGGCAGGTACTGACTCTCACACACACACACACAGGCAAGTACTGACTCTCTCTCTCTCACACACACAGGCAGGTACTGACACACACACACACACACAGGCAGGTACTGACTCACACACACACACACACAGGCAGGTACTGACTCTCTCTCACACACACACACACAGGCAGGTACTGACTCTCTCACACACACACACACACACACAGAGGCAGGTACTGACTCTCTCTCACACACACACACACACACACAGAGGCAGGTACTGACTCTCTCACACACACAGGCAGGTACTGACTCTCTCACACACACACAGGCAGGTACTGACTCTCTCTCTCTCACACACACAGGCAGGTACTGACTCACACACACACACACACACACACACAGGCAGGTACTGACTCACACACACACACACACACACACACAGGCAAGTACTGACTCTCTCTCTCACACACACAGGCAGGTACTGACTCTCTCTCTCACACACACACACAGGCAGGTACTGACTCACACACACACACACACACACAGGCAAGTACAGACTCTCTCACACACACACACAGAGGCAGGTACAGACACACACACACACACAGGCAGGTACTGACTCTCTCACACACACACAGGCAGGTACGGACACACACACACACACACAGGCAAGTACTGACTCTCTCTCTCACACACACAGGCAGGTACTGACTCTCTCTCTCACACACACACACAGGCAGGTACTGACTCACACACACACACACACACAGGCAAGTACAGACTCTCTCACACACACACACAGAGGCAGGTACAGACACACACACACACACAGGCAGGTACTGACTCTCTCACACACACACAGGCAGGTACGGACACACACACACACACAGAGGCAGGTACTGACTCTCTCTCTCACACACACACACAGGCAAGTACAGACACACACACACACACACACAGAGGCAAGTACTGACTCACTCTCTCTCACACACACAGAGGCAGGTACAGACTCTCTCACACACACACACGGTCACGCAAGGAGCGAGTTGGGCACGCACCAACACTGTCTATCTGCCCACCGACATCCTGTCGGCCCATTTTTTAGACACTATTAAATCGGGTGACATTTCAACTATCCTCCCGCGGACCCTTTTCGGACCTGCCACCCTGTCCCGCGCTCTCACACACTGTATTGACTTAAAGCACACACTCAAACATGCATCCTCCCAAAACTGTCCGTCCCTGCCGACTCAACGCCTGCAGCTCCTGACCGGGTTTCTGCCGCGAACCCCAACCCCGTACCTCAGTCCAGATGTGCTGCCCCGGCTCCAGGTATGATGTCCGTCCCCAGCTGTGCTCGTCCGGCCCCAGCTGAGATCAGGTGCACACTGTCCGGCCCCAGGTGAAATCTCCCGGTCTCAGGTGCACACTGTCCGGCCCCAGGTGAAATCTCCCGGTCCTGAGCGTACTGTCCGGTTCCAGCTGTGGTCTCCCGGTCCTGGGCGGGCTGTCCGGTTCCAGCTGTGGTCTCCCGGTCCTGGGCGGGCTGTCCGGTTCCAGCTGTGGTCTCCCGGTCCTGGGCGGGCTGTCCGGTTCCAGCTGTGGTCTCCCGGTCCTGGGCGGGCTGTCCGGTTCCAGCTGTGGTCTCCCGGTCCTGGGCGGGCTGTCCGGTTCCAGCTGTGGTCTCCCGGTCCTGGGCGGACTGTCCGGTTCCAGCTGTGGTCTCCCGGTCCTGGGCGGGCTGTCCGGTTCCAGCTGTGGTCTCCCGGTCCTGGGCGGGCTGTCCGGTTCCAGCTGTGGTCTCCCGGTCCTGGGCGGGCTGTCCGGTTCCAGCTGTGGTCTCCCGGTCCTGGGCGGGCTGTCCGGTTCCAGCTGTGGTCTCCCGGTCCTGGGCGGGCTGTCCGGTTCCAGCTGTGGTCTCCCGGTCCTGGGCGGGCTGTCCGGTTCCAGCTGTGGTCTCCCGGTCCTGGGCGGGCTGTCCGGTTCCAGCTGTGGTCTCCCGGTCCTGGGCGGGCTGTCCGGTTCCAGCTGTGGTCTCCCGGTCCTGGGCGGGCTGTCCGGTTCCAGCTGTGGTCTCCCGGTCCTGGGCGGGCTGTCCGGTTCCAGCTGTGGTCTCCCGGTCCTGGGCGGGCTGTCCGGTTCCAGCTGTGGTCTCCCGGTCCTGGGCGGGCTGTCCGGTTCCAGCTGTGGTCTCCCGGTCCTGGGCGGGCTGTCCGGTTCCAGCTGTGGTCTCCCGGTCCTGGGCGGGCTGTCCGGTTCCAGCTGTGGTCTCCCGGTCCTGGGCGGGCTGTCCGGTTCCAGCTGTGGTCTCCCGGTCCTGGGCGTACTGTCCGGTTCCAGCTGTGGTCTCCCGGTCCTGGGCGGGCTGTCCGGTTCCAGCTGTGGTCTCCCGGTCCTGGGCGGGCTGTCCGGTTCCAGCTGTGGTCTCCCGGTCCTGGGCGGGCTGTCCGGTTCCAGCTGTGGTCTCCCGGTCCTGGGCGGGCTGTCCGGTTCCAGCTACACTCACGCCGGCCGCTACTCCGCAGGAAGGACACGCGCTCCCTATTCACCAGAGCGCATGCGCGGAGCTACTCTCTGCTACAGCGCGTGCAGTATGCGCAGGTGCGCTCAACTGTCACATGGTGGGTACGGCCATTCGGGCCGTCCTGGCGCTGCCCGCAGACCCAAGATTGTTTCATGTTCAAATTTTAAAGTAAATTTTATTATCAGAGTGCAGCACATAAATGTAACCTCATACAACACGGAGATTCAGCTTCCTGCGGGCATTCTCAGCAAATCTAGTCATAGTCATACTTTATTGATCTCGAGGGAAACTGGTTTTCATTACAGTTGCACCTTAAATAATTAAATAGTAATAAAACCATAAATAATTAAATAGTAATATGTAAATTATGCCAGGAAATAAGTCCAGGACCAGCCTATTGGCTCAGGGTGTCTGACCCTCCAAGGGAGGAGTTGTAAAGTTTGATGGCCACAGGCAGGAATGACTTCCTATGACGCTCTGTGCTGCATCTCGGTGGAATGAGTCTCTGGCTGAATGTACTCCTGTGCCCAACCAGTACATTATGTAGTGGATGGGAGACATTGTCCAAGATGGCATGCAACTTGGACAGCATCCTCTTTTCAGACACCACCATCAGAGAGTCCAGTTCCATCCCCACAACATCACTGGCCTTACAAATGAGTTTGTTGATTCTGTTGGTGTCTGCTACCCTCAGTCTGCTGCCGCAGCACACAACAGCAAACATGATCGCACTGGCCACCACAGACTCGTAGAACATCCTCAGCATCATCCGGCAGATGTTAAAGGACCTCAGTCTCCTCAGGAAATAGAGACAGCTCTGACCCTTCTTGTAGACAGCCTCAGTGTTCTTAGACCAGTCCAGTTTATTGTCAATTCGTATCCCCAGGTATTTGTAATCCTCCACCATGTCCACCCTGACCCCCTGGATGGAAACAGGGGTCACCGGTACCTTAGCTCTCCTCAGGTCTACCACCAGCTCCTTAGTCTTTTTCACATTAAGCTGCAGATAATTCTGCTCACACCATGTGACAAAGTTTCCTACCGTAGCCCTGTACTCAGCCTCATCTCCCTTGCTGATGCATCCAACTATGGCAGAGTCATCAGAAAACTTCTGAAGATGACAAGACTCTGTGCAGTAGTTGAAGTCCGAGGTGTA
Source organism: Mobula hypostoma (assembly GCF_963921235.1). Lineage (NCBI taxonomy): Eukaryota > Metazoa > Chordata > Chondrichthyes > Myliobatiformes > Myliobatidae > Mobula > Mobula hypostoma. The sequence continues at coordinate 184,854,532 of NC_086103.1, forward strand.
AATGGTGAAGAGAAAGGGAGACAAGGCAGTCCCCTGTGGAGCCCCAGTGCTGCTATAGAATAGTAATTACAACAGCATCAGTGAAAGATCAACCAGAGTGCAGAAGACTACAAACTGTGCAAATGCAAATATAAATAAATAGCAATAAATAACGAGCGCATGAGATAACAAGTAATGAGTCCTTAAAGTGAGATAATTGGGAACATCTCAATGGATGGACAAGTGAGTATAGTTATCCCCTTTGTTCAAGAGCCTGATGGTTGAGGGGTGGTAACTGTTCCTGAAACTGATGGTAGTGGTGAGAAGAGGGAGGGTGTCTCTGATTATGGATTCAGCTTTCCTGTGACAGTGTTTCGTGCAGAGGTGCTCAATGGTTGGGAGGTCTTTACCCGTAATGTACTGGGCTGAATCCACTACCTTTTATAGGATTTTCCATCAAAGACTTTGGTGTTTCCTGATGGGAGTGGGACAAATGAAACAGCCATATGAGACTTTGGAGGAACCCAGCAGTTCAAGCAGCCTTAATGGAGGGAAATGGATGCTGCCTGACCCGCGAGTCTCTCCATGCCCTGGGGTGTTCTCCCCACAGTTACAGTTCATTCCCTTCCCCTAATACTCAGCGTAGACAGTAAGATTACATGGACAACAACCATAAAAGTGTAATTACAATGACAGCACGGCAGCACCTCTGCATCCTTAGAAGATTCAGCACAACACCTAAAACATTGACAAACGTCTATAGATATGTGGTGGAGAGCATATTGACTGGTTGCATCACAGCCTGTTATGGTAACACCAATGCCCTTGAATGTAAATTCCCTACAAAAAGTAGTGAATACGGCCTGGTCCATCATGGAGAGTTGTTGCGGGAAAGCAGCATCCATCATCAGAGATTCCCACCACCCAGGTCATGCTCTCTTCTCGCTGTTGCCATCAGGAGCCTCGGAACTCACACCACTAGCTTCAGGAACAGTTATTACCCCTCAAACATCAGGCTCTTGAACCAGAAGGGATAACTTCACTGGCCTCAACTCTGAACTATTCCCACAACCTCTGGACTCACTTTCAAGGACTCTTCATCTGATGCTATCAATATTTACTGTGACTTACTTATTACTATTATTTCACTTTTTTCTTTCTTTTTGCATTTGCAGTTTGTTGTCCTTTGCACACTGGTTGACCACCGTTGGTGCAGTCTTTCATTGATTCTATTATTCAATTTGTTGAGTATGCCTGTAAGAAAATGAATCTCAGGGTTGTATATGGTGGCATATACAGTGCTTATAAAAAGTATTCACCCCGCCCTGGGAAGTTTTCATGTTTTCTTGTTTTACAACATTGCATCACAGTGGATTTAATTTGGCTTTTTTGACACTGCTCAACAGAAAAAGACCCTTTTGTGTCAAAGTGAAAACAGATCAATGCAAAGTAATCTTAATGACAAATATAAAACACAAAGTAATTAATTGCATAAATATTCAACCCTTTCCCTTTAATATGACACACCAAATCATCACCGGTGCAGCCAATTGGTTTTAGACGTCACATAACTAGTTAAACGGAGATGACCTGTGTGCAGTCAAGGTGTTTCAATTAATTGTAGTAAAAATTCGCCTGTATCTGGAAGGTCCAACTGCTGGTGAATCAGTATCCTGGCAAAAACACCATGAAGACAAAAGAACACTCCAAGCCACTCCGTGAAAAGGTTATTGAAAAGCACAAGTGAAGAGGTGGACACAAGAAAATTTCCAAGTCACTATCCCTTGGAGTACAGTTAAGTCAATCATCAAGAATTGGAAAGAATATGGCACAGCTGTAAATCTGCCTAGAGCAGGCTGTCCTCAAAAACTGAGTGACTGTGTGAGAAGGGGACTAGTGAGGGAGGCCACCAAGAGACCCATGACAACTCTGAAGGAGTTATAAGCTTCAGTGACTGAGATGGGAGAGACTTGGAATACAACTGTTGCCCGGGTGCTTCACCAGTTGCAGCTTTATGGGAAAGTGGCAAACAGAAAGGCACTGTTGAAAATTCTCACATGAAATCTCGGCTAGAGTGTGCCAGAAGAGAGACTCTGAAGTCAGCCGGAAGGTTCTATGGTCTGATAAAACCAAGAGCTTTTTGGCCATTAGACTAAACACTATGTTTAGCGTAACACAAGCACTGCACATCATCAAAAACACACCATCCCTACCGTGAAGCATGGTGGTGGCTGCATCATGCTGTGGGGATGCTTCACTGCAGCAGACCCTGGAAGGCTTGTGAAGGTAGAGGGTAAAATGAATGCAGCAAAATACAGGGAAATCCTGGAGGAAAACCTGATGCAGTCTGCAAGAGAACTGTGACTTGGGAGAAGATTTGTTTTCCACCAAGACAATGTCCCTGAGCATAAAGCCAAACCAACACAGGAATGGCCTCAAAGCAACAACGTTAATGTCCTGGAATGACCAAGTCAGTCCAGACCTCAATCCAATTGAGAATTTGTGGCTGAACTTGAAAAGGACTGTTCACTCACAGTCCCCTTGCAATCTGGCAGAGCTTGAGCAGTTTTGTAAAGAATTGCAGTATCCAGATGTGCAAAGCTGATCACGACCTAGCCACACAGACTCAAAGCTGTAATTGCTGCCAAAGGTGCATCTACTACTGACTTGAAGGGGCTGAATACTTAGCAATCAATTATTTTGTGGTTTATGTTTGTAATTAATTTAGATCACTGTAGAGATGTTTTGGTATCAAAGTGTCTTTTTTGCTGATCGGTGTCAAAAAAGCTAAATTAAATCCACTGTGATTCAATGTTGTAAAATAATAAAACTTGAAAACTTCTTGGGGGGTGAATACTTTTTATAGGCATTGTATGTATTTTGATAATAAATTTACTTTGAAATTTGAGACCGTTTCAGCCCACAGGCCTTCCTCAGTCAGGGCACTGAGTACAAGAGTTGGGATGTTACGTTACAGTTCTACAAGTCATTGGTGAGGCTGCACTTTTGGTCACAGGGAAGACTAGAGAGAGTACAGAGAGTATCTACAAGGCGGGTCACAAAATGGGGTGGAATTTCTTTATCCAGGAGGCACTAAATCTGTGCAATTCATTGCCACTGATGGCTGTACAGGCCAAGTCATTGGGTGTACGAAGCTGAGGCTGACAGGCTCTTCATTAGTAAGAGCATCAAAGGTTGAGGGGAGAAGGCAGGAGAACGGAGTTGAAAGGGAATATAAATCAGCCATACTGGAGCCCGCTGGGTTAATTCTGCTTCTGTGTCTTATGGTCTTACACTTAACAACATTGAAAAGGTACATGGATAGGAAAGTTTAGAGGGATACGGGACAATCACTGGCAAATGGACTCTTGGTCGGCTTGGCATTGAAGGACCTGTTTCTATGTGCCAATAATAAACTAACAGATCAGTCTAGTTAGCTATTTGATTACTAATCTAACTAGTTGGGCACAGCATCATGGGCCGAAGGGTCTGTCCCTGTGTTGTACCGCTTCATGTTCTACATAATTCCAAATAGTAACTTTAAAAGATAAATACAAATGAACACCAGTAGAACTGTTAAGAAAAACATTTTATTACAAAACTCAACAGATAGCACCAGGATGCCATGGGAGTGTAGTGGTTGGAGCAACACTATCGCAGCTCGGCGCGCCAGGAGTTCCCAGTTCAGTGTCAGGTGTCCTCTGTTGCAAAGTTTGTACAATCTCCATGACCGCATGGGCTTTCTCCAGTTTCCCCCCTACTGTCAGTCTGTTAATTGTCCTGTGATTAGGCCAGGGTTAAATAGGTGAGTTGCTGCGTGGCACTGCTCGGTGCTCCTGTTCTGTGATGGATCTTTATTAAATAATTAAATTAAACTGAACACCTGACACAGTGAGTGATTCTGGTTTAACCGTTCTAATGAGAATCAACCCTCCAGCAAGAATCTAGAATTTGCATACAGGGGGAACACACAATGTCAAAATTCACTTCAGGGAGAGGAGTTATAGAGATAAGGATGAGATGGCTCTCCCGGCCTGACGAGCTACGACATCCAGCAACCCATCTATTTAACCCTAGCCTAATCGCAGGACAGTTTACAATGACTAACCCGTACATCCTGGAATGTGGGAGGAAACCAGAGCACCCAGAGGAAACCCACGTGTACATGGGAACAATGTACAATCTCCTCACAGAGGACGCTGGAATTGAAATCCCCAGCTATAAACGTGTCACGCGAACCTCTATGCTACTGCAGCGCCTCTTGAACGACGACAGCTCATTGTGGTGTAATATGGCCACAAGGCAAACCTGGCCCAGAATCTGCAGCTTTCCACCAGGCAAAATACCTTTCCACCTTCCTATAGTGTGAGGTAAACAAAGCCCAAACTGCAAATGGAATTTTTTTTATTGGGAAAGGACGTTATAGGGGTTAGGAAAGTGGAAGTTCAGGTCAGCCAATAGGAATGTTATCAAAGCCCTGAATGGCCAAGGAAGGCTTGTTATCACGGAGGCAAGAGAAAGTAACACACAAGCTTCTAGACGAACTCAGCAGGGAGAGTAGTGTCTGTGAGAGGGGAGAAATTGTCGATGCTATGCCAGGCTCCCCACCCCACAGACGCTCATCGAGCCACCGAGTTTCACCTGCAGCTCGATGGTTTCTTATCACGTGGACAACATCACTGTCGTGTAGCAGCGGTATCAGAGGAAGGACACGGACACTGCTGCACCGCCATCTGTGCAGAGAGCGAGCTGATGACAGCCCCTCACTTCCAAGGTGCAGGGGGTGTCCTGTGCCTGTCAGATCATCCACTGGTCCTGGTCCTGTTCTGCACCCTCCATGTCGATCTACGGGGGGAACAGAGGTTCAGTGAGTTCGTGAAACAAAATCCTACCAAGCAGTTAGATTCACAGTAGCACAGCTGTCAATGTATCAGAGGCAAAGATCACCAGTCAATTCCTGCCGCTGTCTGTGCCAAGCTTGTATGTTCTCCCCATGACCACGTGGATTTCCTCGGGCTGTTCTGGTATCCTCCTACATTCCAGGCGGGCGGGAAGGGTTAGTGAGTTAGTGAGCCTGGCCCGGCATAATCCTTGCTGATTTGATTTGACAAAAACAACATATTTCATTGCAGGTCTCAATGAATATGTGACAAATAAAGCTAATCTTTAAATCTAATCACCTTAAGGTTAGAACATAGAAGAGTACAACACAGGAACAGGCCCTTCGGCCTACAAAGTTATGTTGAACCAATTAAATGAGTAATCAAATATCCAACTAAACCAATCCCATCTGCCTGAACAATGGCCCTACCTTCCATTTTTCTCACATTCATGTGCCTATCTAAACGTCTTTTAAAAGTCTCTAATGTATCTGTCTCTACCACCACCCCAGACAGTACATTCCAGGCACCCATCACTCACTGTGTAAAAAAAACTTGCCCTCACTTCTCCTTTGAAATTACCTCCCCTCACCTTCAATGCATGCCCTCTGGTATTAGACTTTTCAATCCTGAGAAAAAGATACTGCCTGTCTATGCCTCTCATGATCTTATAAACCTCTATCAGATGAAAAAGCATCCAGTGCTTTCCTGACATTTATGACAAATAAACTCTTCTCGAGCTTCCAGCCAGGTACCGGTATCAATCCAAACATCGGTTAAAATCGACACCTGAACCCGGCTGGAAGCCCAAGAAGAGTTTATTCTTCCAGCAGATCTCCTCCCAGCCTCTACCACTACAGAGAAAACCACCCAAGTTTGTTCAACCTCTCGTTGTAGCTCACGTCCTCTAATCTGGTCAGCATCCTTGTAAACCTCTTCTACACCCTCTCCAAAAGGTGGTCAGTTGTCTTCTAGTCGACACGTCGAAGAAAAATCCTAAGTTAAAATCACTCTTCGCAAAGAGGCACCTCGAGGCAAAGGCTCCAATGGAAATAAATTAACAGTCGACATTTTGGGCTGAGACTTTTCTTCAGGACTGGAAAGTGGGGAAGATGCCAGAATGAAAAGGTGAGAGAAGTGGAAGGACGACGAGCTAGAAGGTGATAGGTGAAGCCAGGTGGGTGGGAAAGGTAAAGAGCTGGAGAGGAAGGAATCTGATAGGAGAGGAAAGAGGACCATGGGAAAAAGGGAAGAAGGAGGGGACCCAGGGGGAGCTGTTAGGCAAGTGAGGAGAAGAGGTGAGAGGCCAGAGTGGGAAATAGGAGGAGAAAGTGGGAGGGAGAAGAATTACCAGAAGGAGAAATCAAAGTTCAGGCCATCAGGCTGGAGGCTACCTAGACAGAAAATGTCCAACCTGATGGCGGGAAGATTGATTTTGCCTTCCAGTGATTTTTTTTCATTGCCCTTCCACAACCCTCCCCACCATTGAGGATATCCTCAAAAGGAGAAGCCTCAAGAAGGCGGCATCCACCCGTAAGGAACCTTAACACCAGGACAGCCCTCAATTCATTACTGCCATCGGGAGGAGATACAGGAGCCTGAAAACACACTCAGTATTTCATCCACCCGTAAGGAACCTTAACACCAGGACAGCCCTCAATTTATTACTACCATCAGGAGGAGATACAGGAGCCTGAAGACACACTCAATATTTCAGGAACAGCTTTGCCGTCAGATCTCTGAATGGTTCACGAACCCATGAACACTACCTCATTATAAACACAAGGGATTCTACAGATGCTGGAAATCCAGAGCAACGCATTGGAGAAAGTCAGCAGGTCTCTATCTTGGGCTGAGAGTGGGAAGGGGGCAGGGAGAGGGGAGGGAGTGGGAAGCACCAGAGAGACGTTCTGTAATGATCAATAAACCAATTGTTTGGAATCAAATGACCTTGCCTTGTGTCTCAGGGCTGGGTGTGTCTACAGGCACACCACCCCGACCCCCGGCACTCCTTCTCTGCCACCTGTCCTACACCCCTGCCGCGGCACTCCACCCTCGCCATTCCCAACATCCTTTGCTCCTGCCAGATTTACTAACTCACTTCACATTGACAAATACAGTACTGTGCAAAAGTCTTAGCTCACTTTCTCTCTCTCTCTCTCTATATATATATATATAAAAAAAACACAAGACTTTTACACAGTACTGTATGGAGGAAGATGTTAAATTTTTATATAATTTGAAGTCTTATCTGTGCAGTGACAGGCTGTTACACCACCCACCTCATTTATTTCTCCATCATCAGGTGACTCATTGTAATCGTTCATCTCGTCCATGTCCTGCATGTCTTCGTCCTCCTCTGAATCTTCTTCGCTGTCCTCATCATCTTCATCATCCTCCTCCTCCTCATCATCATAATTCTGCTGTATGCAAACCCAACACACCATTGAACATAGAGACACAACGTGAGGGTAAATCCCTATGTGTTATGGCCATTTCCACCCCTGCACCAGAAAATTCATTCAACCCCTGACCAACACACCACTGAAACTTCCTAATACGTAAATGTATATGGCAAATAAAGTTGGTCCTCGGTGTCTGACACTGTTTTCTGAGTGGATTTTTCTGTTTATTACCCCAATGCACTGATGTTGGAATGATCTGTCAGAAGGCACACAAACAAAAGCTTTCTATTCTGTCTCGATACCGTAAGACCAACAAATATAGGAGCAGAATTAGGCCATTCAGCCCTTCAAGTCTGCTCCACCATTAAATCATGGTAGTTTTTTTTAAACCTTATTTTCCTGCTTTCATAGAGCAGCACAGTACAGTACAGCTCCTTCAGCCACAATGTTGTGCTGATCGTTAGCCTACTCTAAGATCAATCTAACCCTTCCCTCCCACATAACCTGCTGCGTTCACCAGCAACTTTGATGTGTTGCTCCCACATAGCCCTCTGTTCTTCTTTCATCCACAAGCCTATCTAAGTCTCTTAAATGTTCCTTATGTATCTCCCTCCACCACCAGCCCTGACAGTCTATTCTACGCACCCACCACTTTCTGTGCAAAAAAAAAGCTACCTCTGACATCCTCCCGATACTTTCTTCCAATCACCTTAAATTATGCCCCCTTGTATTGGCTATTTCCACCCTGGAAAAAGTCTCTGGCTGTCCTCTTGATCTAAGTTCTTATCATCTGGTACACCTCTATCAAGTCACCTCTCATCTTCCTTCGCTCCAAAAAAAATAGCCCTCACTCAACCTATGCTCATAAGTCATGCTCTCTAATCCAGGCAGCATCCTGGCAAATCTTCGTTGCCCCCTCTCTAAAGCTTCCACATCCTTCCTATACTGAGGTGACCAGAACTGTGCACAATATTCCACGGGTGGGCCTTCTTAAGATTCACCACCGTCCAGCTGAATAAATTCCTTCTCATCTCAAAGTTCAAAGTAAGTTTACTATCAAAGTACATACATGTCACATACACTACCTTGAGATTCGTTTTCTTGCAGGCATTCACAGTAGAACAAAGAAATACAATAAAATCAATTAAAAACTACACATAAAGACTGACAACCAACCAATGTGCAGAAGAGGACAAACTGTGCTAATATTAAAAATATAATAATAATACTAAATAAATAATACTGAGAACATGAATCGTAAGCTCCTTGAAAATTAGTTCATAGGTTGTGCTGGCGCCTCACAAAATGACGAGACATTCTACATCTCAGTCTTAAAGGGTTATCTTTTATTCTGAGGCTGGACTATGGAATCTCACCCTGGGGTCCACAGACGCCTCAGTTAATGGCATAAAAAAGGTCAGGAACCCCGGTGCTGGACTCTCCAACATCTTCTCCACGTCCACTCTGTCCGGTGAACATGGATCTTGGTACATGTGGACGTAAGAAATAGGAGCAGGAGTCGGCCATCTGGCCCATCCAGGAGTGGCCATCTGGCCTGTCGAGCCTGCCCCACCATTCAATAAGATCATGGCTGCTCTGGCCATGGACTCATCTCCACCTACCTGCCTTTTCCCCATAACCCATAATTCCCCTACTATGCAAAAATCTATCCAACCTTGTCTTAAATATATTTACTGAGGTAGTCTCCACTGCTTCATTGGGCAGAGAATTCCACAGATTCACCACTCTCTGGGAAAAGCAGTTCCTCTTCATCTCCATCCTAAATCTACTCCCCCGAATCTTGAATGTCTCCTAGTTCTAGTCTTTCCTGCCTCTACCTTATCTATCCCTTTTGTAATTTTATGCTTCTATAGGATGTGACAATAATAAATCAATCATTACAGGTGTAAAAACTCCACCGTAGATGGTCCCAAGCCCAGCTGTGAAAGGAGGAGTGTTTGGCATAGGGCGAGCAACTCCATCCCGTAAGAACCCAGAGCTACAGAAACACTTACTGAAGCTCTCAAAGATCTCATTCCTGAGAAGGATACACCAAGAAGATGGGCTACTCTGGGACAACTTGAAAGACTTGCCCAGGACAGAGGACTCTGGTGAGCTGCTGTCGGTGGTCTATGCCCCAGAAGAGAAGACGGGCTTAAAAAGAAGACTGGTGTAAAGGAATACAGGGCTAACAGAGGGAAAGGGATTAGTGCACACAGGCACCAAGGTCAGCACTGACAAGGTGTGCACTTAGAGCCTATCCTCTGCTGCATGATTCTACGAAAGTTGTTTCTGAAACAGTGAATTTCAGATCCTGAAAAAAATTGCTCAAATTTCCAGCAAATTCCATTTCCTCCACACCCCCCAACAACACCTAACTTATCATTTCCTGTCAGAATCACCTCATGTACAGACACTCCTGTGTCTAGAGTCAACTTATGGACATACAATCAATCTGTGTATATAAGCTCTCTTATGTTTTTATATTATAGTCTTCTTCATCTTATTGAGTTTGTTTGCACTACATCAGAACCGGAGTAACAATTATTTCATTCTCTTTTGCACTCGAGCACAGCAATGGCATTAAATAATAGTGAATCTCGAATTCTTACTTACTCAGGTTCCACAACTCACGGTGCAGCACCAGGGGTGAGGGGGAAGGGTTGCAGTCAGACACTCACCTCAGAGGCTGGCTTTCCGATGGGGACCAGGGTGTTGTTCTTCTCGGCTATACTCTGTAACTGGCCGGAAACAGCAAAGAGAGAAATCAAAAAATAGTTTTAAACACAAGACATTCCGCAGATGCTGGAAATCTATAGCAACACAAACAAAATACTGGAGGAACTCAGCAGGTCAGGCTGCATCTATGGAGAGGAATTAACGGTGGACGCTTTTTCCAGTCCCGATGAAGGGGCTCGGACTGAAATGTCGACTGTTATTCCTCTCCATAGATGCTGCATGGCCTGCTGAATACCTCCAGCACTTTGCATGGGTTGCAGAAGATAAATGCAAACTGCTATCTGCAAATCTACTTGTTATTTCTATTCAAAAATTTAAGGTACATTTACTATCAAAGTATGTATACAGTACACAACCGAGATTTAGCTTATTGCAGGCAGCCACGAAACAAAGAAACACCATGGAAACCGTTCAAAGAAAACATCAAACACCAAGTGTGCAAAAAAAAGAACAAATTGTGCAAATGGTAAAAAAACGAATGAATAACACACAGAATATCAAGCATGTCAGTATCAAAACGGTCTAGAAGTGTTTAGTTCAGTACTATTATGTTGTTCATTGACTCTCAGCAGCAGAGTCAGTCTTTGCCAAGGCACACCGATCAAATTGTGCAGAGCAACGAGAAACACAAGCAATGCAAACCTCAGTCCTCCCAAATGAGTCCAAAGCCATAGACACTCAACATCAAACTGAAGGGTTTTCCAAAACAACAGTCCCACAGGCATGAACATGTGGATCGTGTGGATAGTCAGAGGCTTTTTCCCAGGGCTGAAATGGCTAGCACAAGAGGGCCCAGTTTTAAGGTGCTTGGAAGTAGGTACAGAGGAGATGTCAGGGGTAAGTTTTTTACGCAGAGAGTGGTGAGTGTGTGGAATGGGCTGCCAGTGACGGTGGTGGAGGTGGATACGATAGGGTCTTTTAAGAGACTCCTGGATAGGTACATGGAGCTTAGTAAAATAGAGAGCTATGGGTAACCCTAGGTAATTTCTAAACTACATGTTCGGCACAGCATTGTGGGCTGAAGGGCCTGTATTATGCTGTAGGTTTTCTATGTTTCTATGTGCCACAGCGATCAATTCTTGCAGTGTGGACCCTAGACTCCTGTACTTTCTTCTTAACAACAGTGAGCGAGGAGAGGAATTCGCGTCAAACAGAGGCAGACATGGCAAACATTCACTCTCGTCCCTGTCGATTTCAATCTTGCTCGACACTTTAGTCAGTGATGAGTAATGGAGCGGATTCTGAGTTTCTGTTCTGCAGCTAGGCCACGCACTCCCCTCTCAAACTCGCCGAACTTTCCCCGGGACAGCACAAGCATCAGACAGCCCAAAAATACAGCACCAAACATAAACTACAGGCTCCAATCGCACACAGTTCAATAGAAATCGCAAATTTGAAAGTAGTAACAGTAGTTTTGTGGACTGTCTGCAGGACATCGCCTTCGATTGCTGGCACCATCTTAATTTAATTCAATCTTGATAACAATTCCACTCTTTAAACATAAATACTGTAGCTCTAAGAGTTGATAACAATGGTCTGTCTGCACTGTACTTCCTCTGTAAATGTCACACTTTATTCTGCATTCTGTTACTGCTTTACCTTGTTCTACCTCAATGCATTGATGTCAGAGTCCGCACAGAAATAGGCCCTTTGGTCCATCTAGTCCATGCTGCCTGATCTTCTGTCTAATCCCATCTACTTGTACCACAACATAGCCCTCCATACCCTATCCAAACTTCTCTTGAATGTTACAATTATTAATGTGACCAGGTTCAGGAACCCGTCAATCACCAGGTTCTTGAACCAAATGGGATAACTTCACTCACCCCAACACTGAACTGTTCCCAGAACCTATGGACTCATTTTCAAGGACATTCATCTCATGTTATTGATATTTATTGCTTATTTATTTACGATTATTATTTCTTTTTGTATTCGCAGAGCTTGTTGTCTTTTGCACACTAGTTGAATGCTTGGTTGGTGTGGTCTTCCATTAATTGTATTATGGTGATTTGATGTATTGAGTATGCCCACCAGAAAATGAAACTCAGGGTTGTATATGGTGACATACATGAACTTTGATAATAAATTTACTTTTGAATTTATCTTGAACTTACCACAGATCCCTGAAAGTTGCCTCACAGGTAGATAGGGTAGTTAAGAAAGCTTATGGGGTGTTAGCTTTCATAAGTCGAGGGATAGAGTTTAAGAGTCGCGATGTAATGATGCAGCTCTATAAAACTCTGGTTAGGCCACACTTGGAGTACTGTGTCCAGTTCTGGTCACCTCACTATAGGAAGGATGTGGAAGCATTGGAAAGGGTACAGAGGAGATTTACCAGGATGCTGCCTGGTTTAGAGAGTATGCATTATGATCAGAGATTACTCTTTGGAGAGGAGGAGGATGAGGGGTGACATGATAGAGGTGTACAAGATAATAAGAGGAATAGATAGAGTGGACAGCCAGCGCCTCTTCCCCAGGGCACCACTGCTCAATACAAGAGGACATGGCTTTAAGGTAAGGGGTGGGAAGTTCAAGGGGGATATTAGAGGAAGGTTTTTTACTCAGAGAGTGGTTGGTGCGAGGAATGCACTGCCTGAGCCAGTGGTGGAGGCAGATACACTAGTGAAATTTAAGAGACTACTAGACAGGTATATGGAGGAATTTAAGGTGGGGGGTTATATGGGAGGCAGGGTTTAAGGGTTAGCACAACATTGTGGGCTGAAGGGCCTGTACTGGGCTGTACTATTCTAAGTTCTATGAACTTTGAGATGGTCTGTATGAATGGCATGCAAAACAAAGTTGCCTAATGTGCCTCTGTACACATGACACTAATGAACCACTTTACCCGTTTATAGAGTTATACTCCAGAAGAACAGACTCTTTGTCCTAACTTGTCCATGCCAATCCATGCCACGCCTTCCCGAGCGAGTTCTATTTGGCCCATATCCCTGCAAACCTTTGCAATCCATGAACCTATTCAAACGATCTTCAAACAGTGGAAATGTACCTGTTCTGACTGTGTCCTCTGCAGCTCGTTGCTGAAACCCTCCGGCTCGTGAACAGCCGCGGGTAACTTGCTTGTTTATTTAGCGATCCGGCGCAGAGTAGGCCTGTCCAGCACACTCGGCCACCCAGGTTTATCCGTCACCTAATCACAGGGCAGCTTACAAACATCTTTCCTCCCACACGGCTTTGGACTGCGGGAGGAAACCAGGGGACCTGGAGAGACCTCATGCATTCCACGGGGAGAACAGAGCTCTAATGCCCTGAGCTGTAACCGTGTGGTGCTAACCCCTACGCCACTGCAGTGACCCTCTGCACAGCTCTGAACCGATTCCACAACCTACACACTCACTTCCAATGACTCCTCAACTCATTTTCTGTGTTTTATCAGTCTCCTATTTCTTTACTTTCCCGTAAGGAAACGAATCTCAGGGTAGTACGTGGTGACATGTATGTACATAGATGATAAATTTACTTTGAACTTTGGCTTATCCTGAGTCACAGATCAGAGGGTGCATAAACAGGCCCTTCAGCCCCAACTAAAACTCACAAAACAATGGGGGAACTCAGCGAGTCGGGCAGCATCTATGGAGAGGAATAAACAGTCGATGTTTCGGGCAAATGTCCCTAATGTATCGGCCTGGACCACCACCTCAGGCAGCGTGTTCCATGCACCCACCACTCCGTATAAAAAACCGACCTCTGGCATCCACTTCTCACACCTGCTTCCCGTTTGGACTGCCGGCTTTTCAAGCCATTAACTCTATCTCAAGCATTTCTTTTTGCGTTCCCTCAGTCTGCACCATTCTGTTGTTTTGCAGTCATTGTTTGATTACAATACATTGGCTCGTTGGTCTAGGGGTATGATTCTCGCTGAGGGGGCGAAGGTCCCGGGTTCGAATCCCAGATGAGCGCAGCAAGTCCGTGCGGCGCGGTTACACATTGCTTTATAGTGCTGGCAGCCGGGTGCAATTATAGTGCAGTCTATAAGGAGTTTGTACATTCTCCCCGTGATTGTGTGGGTTTCCTCTGGGTGCTCCGATTCCCTCCCACAGGCCCGGTTAATCGGTCTCACTGGGCCAGAAGGACCTGTATCTCTCAATAGAGAAATAAACAACATCACATACAGTGTTTACCCCATGATCTTCATACTGTCATATTCACCCTGGTGTTTGTGATATAACAAACTAATCTAATCACTCACACAAGAGATTCTGCGGATGCTGGAAATCCTGAGCAACACTTGTAATCTAATCACTTTGTATATTCTGGGCTGCTCAGAGTATTTCAGTCGCCCAGGCTACACAACGTCATGCAGTTTCAAGTTTCTGAGTGTCAACATCTCTGATGTTCTATCCTGGGCCCAACATATTGACGTAATTACCAAGAAGGCTCGACAGCGATGATATTTCATTAGGAGGTTGAGATTCGCTCTCATTTTACACAATTTATTATTGCTATATTTCTTATTGCAGTAATTATTATGTATTGCACTGGACCACTGCCGCAAAACAACAAATCTCACCACACAAGAGACCCCGCAGATGCTAGAAATCCACAGTAACACACACAAAATGCTGGAGGAACTCAGCAGGTCTGGCAGCATCTATGGACAGTTGACTTTCGTGGCCGAGATCCTTCATGACATATCTCAGTGCTAATAAACATGATTGTGATTGCAAACTGTTGTGGTCGGGAAGAAATGGTTGACGTTTTGGGTCAAAATCCTTCATGTGTCTCAACCTGGAATGGACAATTCCTTCACCACCACCCCCCAACACCCTTTCCCCACGGACACAGCTTGACCTACTGAGCTCCTCCAGAAGATTGTTTGTTGTTCCAGACTCCAGACTCAGAATGATTTCATTTATTTAGAGACACAGCCCAACGAGCAGTGCCACCCAGTAACCATCAACCTAACACCAGCCTAATCATAGGACAATTTACAATGACCAATTAACCGATTACCCTGTGTGCCTTTGTACTGGGGAGGTACCCTGGGTACCCAGAGGAACAGCACGCATTCTGAGGGGAGGACACACAAACTCCTCACAGAGGATGCCGGGCTCCAAGTTGTCACTGTGTCATGCTAACAGCTACACTATGGTGGTGCCCAGTTTGATATGACTGCCATAAGATGCCGGAGGAACTCAGCAGGCCAGGCAGCATCTATGGAGGGGAATTCAGGCAGAGAACCTTCATCAGGATATCCCTAACACTTGACATCTCTACGCTGGTAGAAAGGCTCTTAACTATCTACCCTATCTGTGCTCAATTTATTTTCTCTCTTTCTTTTTAAAAGAGGGCGCAGGGGAGATTTACCAACATGCTGCCTGGATTAGAGAACATGCTAGGCTGGAGAGAAGGAGGATGAGAGGTGACATGAAAGAGGTGTGCGAGATTGTAAGATGCATAGATCGAGTGGAAAGCCAGAGACAGAAACCCAGGGCGGAAGCGGCTGATATGAAAGGTGCATAATTTTAAGGTGACTGGGATAAAGTCTGGAGGGGTGGGGGGGGGGAGGAAGTCAGAGGTAGGTTCCTCACACAGACAGTGCTGAACACGTGGAACGTGCTGGTGGGAGAGGCAGATACCTCACAGACATTTAAGAAGCTCTTAGATGGGCAGATGGATGATAGAAAACTGAAGAGCCATGTAGGAAGGAAGGGTTAGATTGATCTTGGAGCAGGTTGTGGGCTAAATGGGTTCTAAGTAGTGCTTTTGTATTTTTGTTCATACCATTCTGTAGTGCCCACAATCTATGTTTTATGATCGATATTCTATATACCTTCTAAACACACACAAAATGTAGGAGAATCTGTACAGTATTGTGTTCTAATGTTCTATCAGATCCTCCCCCCCCCCGAACTACATCACTTCAACATGAAGGGTCTCCCGCCACAACGTTGACTGTTTATCCTCTCCATAGATACCGCCTAGCCTGCGGAGTTCCTCCAGCATTTTGTGGTGTTACTTTTCCAGCGTTTCTTTTCTGATCAGCTTCCAGCATCAGTGTTTGTCCCCCCTCCCCACCCCAACAATTTCTACCGTCAGTAATCCGGCTTTGAAGCATTCAGAATCACTGACCCATGCCTGGTGCTGGTTCTCTTGCTGTTGGAGCTCGTTTTCGTCCACACATGGTCGATCCAAGTTAAACCACAGTGACTCCGTCACTCGAGGGAAGAGGGAGGGAAACAGAATCGACATCCTTGAGACAGACAGAAAATTAAAGTGAATTTAGACGTCTGCCAAGAATGTAGTTTTATCTTTCATCTATTTGGCCAGTTACCAGCAAGCATTCTCTGCTTGAACAGGTCCTGCAGTCCAAGGTCGGTGCTGATCGCAACGCTGAATTAAACTGAACCTTCCTTCCAGCACATGACCTACGTCCCTCAGGTGTCTGTCTGAAAGCCTCTTGAATGCTCCTGCCAATATCCCTGGCCCCTACCATCCTGTGTGAAAAACATCCTGCACTCCCCCCACCTTAAAGTTATGCCCTTTAGTACTTGTGCTTGGGTGGCAGTTGGAGATATCTCTCTACCAAAGAAGGTGTAAGGTACAGCCTGCAGGTCACCTTGGTCAAGGTGTAGCACCTGCTTAGCCCCTCGATCAGGGTCACGTGAAGCCACAGGAGCAGCTGCTGCACATCACGAGTCCTGCAGGCAATCTCCAAAGAGTATTAATAATGGCTGGGCTCACCCATCTTGTAAAGACACTGCTCAGAAGGCAACAGCAAACCACTTCTGTAGAAAAATTTGCCAAGAACAATGACGGTCATGGAAAGACCATGTTCACCCATGTCATACGACACCGCACGTAATGACGACGACAACCCCGGGAAAGAGACTCTTAATTGTCTATGCTGTCTCTGCCCCTCAGAATTTTACAAACTTCTATCAGCTGCCAACACTCCAAGTATTCCAATTTTGTCCAACCTCTCCTTCTATACCCTCTAATGCAGGTAGTATCCTGGTAAATGTTCTGCACTCCCTCCTCTTCTCATTCCTACCATCAGGGACAAGCCTGAAGACACACACTCAAAGTTTAAGGAACAGCCTCTTCCCCTCTGCCATCAGGTTTCTAAACTGTCCATGAAGCCATGAACATTCGAAAACAAATTTCACAACATAAACAGTACACTCTCATCACCCTCCAGATTCCCGTTAAACATTTCACCTTTCACCCTTAACCCATCACTTCAAGTTCTAGTCTCACCCAACCTCACTGGAAAAAGCCTTATATTTACCCTATCTACACCCCTCATAATTTTGTAAACCCCTATCAAATCTCCCCTTGTCCAGGGAATAAAGTCCGAACCTACTCAGCCTTTCCGTATAGCTCTATGCCCCTCAGTTGTAGGGCATGCACGATGTAGATGCATCTTCTCTGAGGCAAGCTCTCTCACTATGTACTCTAATCAGTCAGCCCTCAGTCTCATCCAGTCTGAACGCACACACAGCCACTGACTGAGACACTCTGCATTGCTCAGAATCACCAGTGCCATTCCCCCGGCCATGGGATCATGGCACAGCGATGCCATTTGGGCCATCAAACAGGTGTGGGTTTGAATTCACAGCTCTGGCCCAGTCCCGCGCCTGACACCCCCCCCCCCACATGGAAATCAGGTAGAAAAGGTGTGGGGGGATGGTAGGGTGCATGCTCTGTGGGATCCTCCTCTGAGAAGGAAGCAGTGAACAGAAACGTAACCCAGTGGGGAAGAACAAAAAGGTCGCAGTTCTCAGCCAAGGAAGGGTTGTGGTAGGGGAAGAGGATGGGGAGAAAGAGGGGAGGTGGGGCAGCTGGGGAGTAGAGGAGAAAGTGGGAGTGGAAGGACAGTGGAGAAGGGGAGGGAAGGGCAAGGGGAAAGAAGGGAGAGGGAGGACCATAAGACATTGGAGATAAGACCATCAGATATAGGAGCAGAAGTAGTTCATTCAGCCCATCCAGTCTGTTCCGCCATTTAATCATGGGCTAATCCAATTCTTCCAGTCATCCCCACTCCCCTGCCTTCTCCCCGTCAAGTCTGCTCCACCATTTCATCATGCGGAATTATTATCCCCCTCAACCCCAACCTCCTGCCTTCTCCCTGTAACCTTTGACACCCAACTAATCAAGAACCTGTCAACCTCCCATTTAAATATACCCAATGACTTCGCCTCCACAGCCATCTGTGGCAATGAATTCCACAGATTCACCACCCTCTGGCCAAAGAAATTCCTCCTCATCTCTGTTCTAACTGGACGTCCCTCTATTCTGAGGCTATTCTGAAACATCCTGTCCACATTGACTCTATCTGGGCCTTTCAATATTCAATAGGTTTCAGTGAGATTTCCCCCCAACCTCATTCTTCTAAACTGCAGCGAGTACAGGTCCGGAGCCAACAAACACTCCTCAAACATCAACCCTGGGATCTCTCTCATGAACCTCGTCTGGACCCTCCAATGTCAGCACATCCTCCCTTAAGTGTGGCAGAAGGTGAGACAGAGAGGGAGGGGAGGGGTAGTGGAGGGTGAAGTGGCAGAGTAGGTGGGAGATGGAGGAGAGGGGAGGGAGGGCAATGGTAGAGGTGGAAGGGGCGAAGAAGGGCAGAAGTGGGGAGGGGCAGGGGAAAAGGGTGAGGCGGTGGGGAGGGAGGGGGAAGATGGTGAGGAAAGGGGGAGGAGGGGGGAAGATGGCGGGGAAAGGGGAAGGAGGGGGAAGATGGTGGGGAAAGGGGAGGGAGGGGGAGATGGTGGGGAAAGGGGGAGGGAGGGGGAAGATGGTGGGGAAAAGGGGAGGGAGGGGGAAGATGGTGGGGAAAGGGGAGGAGGGGAGATGGTGGGGAAAGGGGAAGGAGGGGGAAGATGGTGGGGAAAGGGGGAGGGAGGGAGATGGTGGGGAAAGGGGGAGGGAGGGAGATGGTGGGGAAAGGGGGAGGGAGGGAGATGGTGGGGAAAGGGGGAGGGAGGGAGATGGTGGGGAAAGGGGGAGGGAGATGGTGGGGAAAGGGGGAGGAGGGGGGAAGGTGGGGAAAGGGGGAGGAGGGGAGATGGTGGGGAAAGGGGGAGGGAGGGAGATGGTGGGGAAAGGGGGAGGAGGGGAGATGGCGGGGAAAGGGGAAGGAGGGGAGATGGCGGGGAAAGGGGAGGAGGGGAGATGGCGGGGAAAGGGGGAGGAGGGGAGATGGCGGGGAAAGGGGGAGGAGGGGAGATGGCGGGGAAAGGGGGAGGAGGGGAGATGGCGGGGAAAGGGGAGGAGGGGAGATGGCGGGGAAAGGGGGAGGAGGGGAGATGGCGGGGAAAGGGGGAGATGGGGGGAGGGGAGATGGCGGGGAAAGGGGGGAGATGGCGGGGAAAGGGGGAGGGGGGGAGATGGCGGGGAAAGGGGGAGGAGGGGAGATGGCGGGGAAAGGGGGAGGAGGGGAGATGGTGGGGAAAGGGGAAGGAGGGGGAAGATGGTGGGGAAAGGGGAGGGAGGGAGATGGTGGGGAAAGGGGGAGGGAGGGAGATGGTGGGGAAAGGGGGAGGGAGGGAGATGGTGGGGAAAGGGGGAGGGAGGGGGAAGATGGTGGGGAAAGGGGGAGGAGGGGAGATGGTGGGGAAAGGGGAAGGAGGGGGAAGATGGTGGGGAAAGGGGAGGGAGGGAGATGGTGGGGAAAGGGGGAGGGGGAAGATGGTGGGGAAAGGGAAGGAGGGGAAGATGGTGGGGAAAGGGGGAGGGGGGGGGAGGGGGGGAGGGAGATGGTGGGGAAAGGGGGAGGGGGAGGGAGATGGTGGGGAAAGGGGGAGGAGGGGGAAGATGGTGGGGAAAGGGGGAGGAGGGGAGATGGTGGGGAAAGGGGAAGGAGGGGGAAGATGGTGGGGGAAGATGGTGGGGAAAGGGGGAGGAGGGGAGATGGTGGGGAAAGGGGAAGGAGGGGGAAGATGGTGGGGAAAGGGGGAGGGAGGGAGATGGTGGGGAAAGGGGGAGGGAGGGAGATGGTGGGGAAAGGGGGAGGGAGATGGTGGGGAAAGGGGTAGGGAAGGGGAAGATGGTGGGGAAAGGGGGAGGAGGGGAGATGGTGGGGAAAGGGGAAGGAGGGGGAAGATGGTGGGGGAAGATGGTGGGGAAAGGGGGAGGAGGGGAGATGGTGGGGGAAAGGGGAAGGAGGGGGAAGATGGTGGGGAAAGGGGGAGGGAGGGAGATGGTGGGGAAAGGGGGAGGGAGATGGTGGGGAAGGGGAGGGAGGGAGAGATGGTGGGGAAAGGGGGAGGGAGATGGTGGGGAAAGGGGGAGGAAGGGGAGATGGCGGGGAAAGGGGGAGATGGCGGGGAAAGGGGGAGATGGCGGGGAAAGGGGGAGGGGGGGAGATGGCGGGAAAGGGGGAGGGGGGGAGATGGCGGGAAAGGGGGAGGGGGGAGATGGCGGGGAAAGGGGAAGGAGGGGGAAGATGGCGGGGAAAGGGGAGGGGGGAGATGGCGGGGAAAGGGGAGGGGAGGAGATGGCGGGGAAAGGGGGAGGAGGGGAGATGGCGGGGAAAGGGGGAGGAGGGGAGATGGCGGGGAAAGGGGAGGAGGGGAGATGGCGGGGAAAGGGGGAGGAAGGGAGATGGCGGGGAAAGGGGGAGGAGGGGAGATGGCGGGGAAAGGGGGAGGAGGGGAGATGGCGGGGAAAGGGGGAGGAGGGGAGATGGCGGGGAAAGGGGGAGGGAGGAGATGGCGGGGAAAGGGGGAGGGAGGAGATGGCGGGGAAAGGGGAGGGGAGGAGATGGTGGGGAAAGGGGGAGGGGGGAGATGGCGGGGAAAGGGGGAGGAGGGGAGATGGCGGGGAAAGGGGAGGGGAGGAGATGGCGGGGAAAGGGGAGGGGAGGAGATGGCGGGGAAAGGGGGAGGGGGAGATGGCGGGGAAAGGGGGAGGGGGGAGATGGCGGGGAAAGGGGGAGGGGAGGAGATGGCGGGGAAAGGGGAGGGGAGGAGATGGCGGGGAAAGGGGGAGGAGGGGAGATGGCGGGGAAAGGGGGAGGAGGGGAGATGGCGGGGAAAGGGGGAGGGGGAGATGGCGGGGAAAGGGGGAGGGGGGAGATGGCGGGGAAAGGGGGAGGGGAGGAGATGGCGGGGAAAGGGGAGGGGAGGAGATGGCGGGGAAAGGGGGAGGAGGGGAGATGGCGGGGAAAGGGGGAGGAGGGGAGATGGCGGGGAAAGGGGGAGGAGGGGAGATGGCGGGGAAAGGGGGAGGAGGGGAGAGGGCGGGGAAAGGGGGAGGGAGGAGATGGCGGGGAAGGGGGAGGGGAGATGGCGGGGAAAGGGGGAGGGGGGAGATGGCGGGAGGGGAGGGGAGAGAGAAGGGGAGGAGGGGAGATGGGGGGAAAGGGGGAGGAGGGGAGATGGCGGGGAAAGGGGGAGGAGGGGAGATGGCGGGGAAAGGGGGAGGAGGGGAGATGGCGGGGAAAGGGGGAGGAGGGGAGATGGCGGGGAAAGGGGGAGGAGGGGAGATGGCGGGGAAAGGGGGAGGAGGGGAGATGGCGGGGAAAGGGGGAGGAGGGGAGATGGCGGGGAAAGGGGGAGGGGAGATGGCGGGGAAAGGGGAGGAGGGGAGATGGCGGGGAAATGGTGGGGAAAGGGGAGGAGGGGAGATGGCGGGGAAAGGGGGAGGAGGGGAGATGGCGGGGAAAGGGGGAGGAGGGGAGATGGCGGGGAAAGGGGGAGGAGGGGAGATGGTGGGGAAAGGGGGAGGAGGGGAGATGGTGGGAAGGGGAGGGAGGAGATGGGGAAGGGGAGGGAGGAGATGGCGGGGAAGGGGAGGGAGGAGATGGGGGGAAGGGGGAGGAGGGGGATGGTGGGGAAGGGGAGGAGGGGAGATGGTGGGGGAGGGAGGAGATGGCGGGGAAGGGGAGGGAGAGATGGCGGGGAAGGGGAGGGGGAGATGGTGGGGAAAGGGGGAGGGAGGAGATGGCGGGGAAGGGGAGGGGAGGAGATGGTGGGAAGGGGAGGAGGGAGATGGTGGGGAAGGGGAGGAGGAGATGGCGGGGAGGGGAGGAGGAGATGGCGGGGAAAGGGAGGAGGGAGATGGCGGGGAAAGGGGAGGGGAGGAGATGGTGGGGAAAGGGGGAGGAGGGGAGATGGTGGGGAAAGGGGGAGGAGGGGAGAGATGGCGGGGAAAGGGGGAGGAGGGGAGATGGCGGGGAAAGGGGGAGGAGGGGAGATGGTGGGGAAAGGGGGAGGAGGGGAGATGGTGGGGAAAGGGGGAGGAGGGGAGATGGCGGGGAAAGGGGGAGGAGGGGAGATGGTGGGGAAAGGGGGAGGGAGGAGATGGTGGGGAAAGGGGGAGGGGGGAGATGGTGGGGAAAGGGGGAGGAGGGGAGATGGTGGGGAAAGGGGGAGGAGGGGAGATGGTGGGGAAAGGGGGAGGAGGGGAGATGGTGGGGAAAGGGGAGGGGAGGAGATGGTGGGGAAAGGGGGAGGGGGGAGATGGTGGGGAAAGGGGGAGGAGGGGAGATGGTGGGGAAAGGGGGAGGGGGGAGATGGCGGGGAAAGGGGGAGGAGGGGAGATGGTGGGGAAAGGGGATGAACCAGAGTCGAGCTGGAAACACACGGAGGGTCATTCGGGGTGAAGGAGGGGAGGGTTAAAGGTCATGACCTCCCGGTAACCGCCGCCCCACACCGGACACCGACCCTCACGCCGCCCGCCCGCACCGGAAGTTGGTCCGTCGCCGAGCCTCCCTCCCCTCGGGCCACCAGAGAGCGTCACGAAGGTTCCGTCTACCGCTTCCGGTCCGGACGGTCGGACTTCTCCTGAAAAACCATCCCCCGTCTTCTGAACATCTCGTCTGATGAACTTTAAACACAAGAGATTCTGCAGATGCTTGAAATCCAGAACAGCACGCACAAAATTCTGGAGTAACTCAGCAGGTCAGGAGGCATAAATGAAAATGAATAAGCAGTCGACAGGTCCTGATGAAGGGTTTCAGCCCAAAACGTCGACTGTTTATTCCTCTCCATTGATGCTGCCTGACCTGCTGAGTTCCTCCAGCAGTTTGTGTGTGTTAGTCTGATTAACCTTCCTTCTATGGGGAATATTTTTGATCTGGTGTTTCAAGTGTAATAAGACATAGGAGCAGAATCAAACCATTTGGCTCATTGAGTCTGCTCTGCCATTCCATCATGTCTGTCTGTCTAGGTACCGTATCCAATGCAGACTTTGGTGACCATGGTTTTCCATACAGATCTATCCTTCGTTTTTTGGATGACTTCCATTTCCTCGATGTGTAGCCACCTGGCTATGCTTTTGATGCACATAAACCGAGGTCTTCCTCTAGGTTTGCTCCCCTTGAGCTTTCCAGAGAGTATGAGTTTTTCTAGTTCATCTTTCTGCATGATGTGTCCGAGGAATCTGAGTTGTCTTTCTGTTATCCTGACAAAGGGTCTCGGCCCGAAACGTCGACTGTACCTCTTCCTAGAGATGCTGCCTGGCCTGCTGCGTTCACCAGCAACTTTGATGTGTGTTGCTTGTCTTTCTCTAATTGTTGGTATGAGCGATCGAACTGCTTGGGCTCTTCTGAGAACTTCTCCATTTGATGTGTGTGTGGTCCATGATATTTTTAACATTCTCCTGTAGAACCATAATTCAGCTGCTTCCAGTCTCTTTTCCATTGCTGGAGAAATGGTCCAGTATTCACTTCCATAAGTCAGGATAGAATAAATGTAGCACTGCAGTATTCTGTTTTTAGTGTAAGTGCTCATCTTTCTGTCTGTTAATATGGTCTTCATTTTTTGGAAAGCTTCTTTCGCCATTGCTATTCTGTATTTGATATCTGTGTCGCACCTGCCGTTACTTGTTATTAGGCTGCCAAGGTATCTGAATTTGTTGACTTGTTTGATGCTTGTATTTCCGATCTTGATCACACATTGTGGGATGTTTGTCTTTCTGGAGATGACCATGCTTTCTGTCTTGGTGTTGATGGAGAGGCCTCTGCGATTACTTTCTGCTGCCACTATAGTGAGTAGTTCTTGAAGTTTTGTTTCTGAGTCAGCTATTAGTATGATGCCATCAGCATATCTGATGTTATTTATATTATGGCCTCCAATTATGAATCCTTTGATGTCTTTGATAATTCTCAAGATATTTTCACTATACAGGTTAAATAAGTCTGGTGAAAAGACACAGCCTTGCCTGACTCCTCTTATGATATTCACATACTCACTCACTTCTCCTATTCTGATGGATGCTCTCTGGTCCCAGTATAAGTTTCTTAAGAAACGTATATCTTTCCCATCTATGTGAAGATCTTGAAGCATTTCCAGAAGATCTTGCTGTCTGACAGCGTCAAAAGCTTTTGTATAGTCAATGAAACAGTCTTTTTGTACCTGGATGGCTTGACCGCAGATCATCCGTAGCATGAAAATTGCATTTCTGGTTCCAGTGTTTTCCACAAAGTCGCGTTGTTCTTTACTGATTTCTGGTTTTATACAGCGTCTTGCTCTCATCATGATTACTCTGAGAATAATTTTTGCCACGTGGCTCATCAGACTTATTGTACGATGTAACTCAAATCTGTTGCTCCCTCTTTCTTTGGAAGTGTGATGAACACTGATTTACTTAAATCATCAGGTATCTCCCCATGATCAGAGATTTCATTTGCTATTTCTGTTATTTTCTCTATTCCAAAATCTTCTAAGGCCAGTATCATTTCAACAGCGATGTTGTCTGGACCAGCTGCTCTGTTGTGTTTTGTTTCATTTACGGCTGCTCAAGTTTCTGATTTTAAATGCTAGGTCCTTCAAGATTCTTCTTTATGTTCGGTTTTTCTCTTCCTTGGTCTTCAAAAAGTTCCTTTATATGTTTTGTCCATCTGTTTAGGATTTCCTCTTTGTTTATAATTAAGCTGCCACCTTTTGCCTTGATGCATCCACTTACTGAGCAAGGTAATTTCCCTATTAGTTCTTTAATCTTACTGTGCATCAACTTTGTTCCAGGGTTATGGGTTTATAGCATTTCCATCTCTGAGCATTTCTCATTTACCCATCTGTCTTTAGCTTCTCTGCATTTTCTTTTTATTGTCTTATCAAGTCGTTTGTATTCTTCACTGTCTCTCAGTTTGATGGTCTGTTTTTGTTGCATCAATTGTATTATATCTTCAGTTATCCATTTCTTCTTACTTTTCCATTCTTTTCTTGGAATAATTTCTTTTGCAGCTACAACCATGGATTCCTTCAGTATGTCCCAGGAAGATTTGCCTCCTTCATCCTACAGCAATTGAAAACGGTTTTTCACCTTGATTGTGTATTCTGTTTTTCAGATGAAAGTTGTTTTGTAGTTGTTGATAGTCCAGTGGTTCTGATCTTTTTGGTTTCTTTAATTTAATTTCCATCACAGCTGATTTATTATCCCTCTCAACCCCATTCTCCTGCCTTCTCCCCGTAACCTTTCATACATAAAAGACTCAAAAATCTATCAACCGCCACTTTGAATACACCCAATGACTTGGCCTCCACAGCTGTCTGTGGAAATGAATTCCACAGATTCACCTCCTTCTAGTTAAAGAAATTCATCCTCATCTCTGTACAAAAGGAATATTCTTACTTTCTGAGTCTGTGTCCTCTGGTCCTAGGCACCCCCCCCCGCCCCAAACTATAGAAAACATCCTCACCAAAGTCTTATGATATTGTAATGAGATGTGTTTTGTATTTAATTCCTCTTTGTAATCTTTTCTCCAAAATGTCTGCTGTACCTACACATTACATTCAATAACCTGTTCACTGGATTCTCATAAATATGAACAGTCCACATTCTCTCACCAATTAAAAATTACTGGTCAGAAAACCTCACATTAATCCACACTATAATTCATTTCGTTGTGTAGAATTATAACAGCAGGGAAACAGGCCCTTCTGCCCAAAATATTATGCCAGCCATCAGTATCCAATCCCAACTTATTCTCCCCAAACTCTCATCAATTCGCTCCCTACCACCTCTCCGTTTCTCCCCACCATATCATCAACACTCCCCACAATCTCATCAATCCTGCCCACCAACTCATCAATTCTCCCCAACCTCCCATCAACTCTGCACCACCTCAGTTCTCCCCACCATTTCATCAACACTCCACACCACACAATTCTCCACAGCATTGCATCAATTTCTCCCACCTTTTCATCAACTTTTCTCACCATCGCATCAATTCTCCCCTCCATCTTATCAACTTTCTTTGCCATCTCATCAATTCTCCCCAACTAATTCATCAACTCTGCACACCACAAAATTCTCCACACATTTTCATCAATTCTCCTCAGCACTGCATTAATCTCCCACACCATTTCAACAACTTTCCCCATCTCATTAAATTTCCCTACCATTTTGTCAGTCTCTCCACCATTTCATCAACGCTCCCTGCCATTTTATCAATATTCCTTAGGCTCTCATTAATTCTCCCCACCATTTCATCAATTCTCCCCACACTTTCATCAATCGTCCCCACCAATTCATCAACTGTGTGTGTGTGTGTGTTGTTGTAGTCCCAAGTTTTTCAGACAAGTCAAGGTTTTCACTGCACCAATAGTAAACCAATTTACAGTGGTACGGGCCCTGGTAACATGATGAGCAAAATAATGACAGAGGAACAACACGCACAAACTACTGGAGGAACTCAGCAGGTCAGGCAGCATCCATGAAGGGGGAATAAACAGTCAATGTTTCAGTCTGAGACACTTCATCAGTACTGGGAAGATGTCAGAATAAGAAGATTGGGGGAGGAGAAGGAGGCTAGCTGGACAGTGATAGGTGAAGCAGTTGATAGCAGATAGGTGAAGTCTGTTGGGTAGCAGACACCATCAGAATCAACAAACTCATTCGTAAGGCCAGTGATGTTGTGGGGATGGAACTGGACTCTCTGACGGTGGTGTCTGAAAAGAGGTTGCTGTCCAAGTTGCATGCCATCTTGGACAATGTCTCCCATCCACTACATAATGTACTGGGTGGGCACAGGAGTACATTCAGCCAGAGACTCATTCCACCGAGATGCAGCACAGAGCGTCATAGGAAGTCATTCCTGCCTGTGGCCATCAAACTTTACAACTCCTCCCTTGGAGGGTCAGACACCCTGAGCCGATAGGCTGGTCCTGGACTTATTTCATAATTTACTGGCATAATTTACATATTACTATTTAACTATTTATGGTTCTATTACTATTTATTATTTATGGAGCAACTGTAACGAAAACCAATTTCCCCCGGGATCTATGAAGCCTGGTGGGTGGGAGAGGTAGAGGGCTGGGGAGGAATAAATCTGAAAGGAGAGGAGAATGCACCACGGGAGAAAGGGAAACAGGAGAGGCACCAGGGGGAGTTGATCAGATAGGCAGGTGAGAAGAAGAGGTGAGAATCCAGAGCGGGGAATGGAAAAAAAGGGAAGGGCTACTGAATTTTACTGTAAGAGTTATCTGATGTTCATGCCATCAGGTTGGAGACTATCCAGACCGAATATGAAGTGTTGCTCCTCCAACCTGAGAGTGGCCTCATCATCAAAAAAGAGGGGGACTGTCATGTTGGAACAGGAATGGGGACAGGAATTAAAATGATTGGCGACTAGGAAGTTCCGCTTTTGGTGGATGGGGCAGAGGCGCTCAACAAAACAGCCCCTGATCTTACATCGGGTCTCGCCGCCGTAGCGGAGACTACATTGCGAGCACTGGAAACAGTCAACGACTCCAACAAACTTGCCGGCAAAGCGTTGCCTCACCTGGAATCAGTTTTGTTATTTGTGCTCATCAATACCAGCTTCAGCATTTACAATAGAGACAGTGGATTCCGGTTAATCAGAGCAGCTGTTTCTGTGGGACAACTCATAAAAATACAAACAGCCAGGACCGAACTGACTTCACGACCTACGGGCTCACTTTCAAGAACTCTGCAACTCGTGTATTCATTATTTATTTATCATTTATTATAATTTCGTTTGTTTTTTGCATTTGCACAATTCGTTGCCTTTTGCACGTTGCTTGTTTGTCCGTCTTTGTTTCCATGTGGGTTTTCTTTGTCTCTTTGTATCTTTCTGAATTCCTGCAAGAGCATGGAGGCCATGGGGGCCTAGCGGCTGACTCAACACGATTACGGCTCAGGGCGTTCCGGAGTTCCAAGCTCAATTCCGGTGCTGCTCAGAAGGGAGTCTCCGTCTTCCTCTCCATGGAATGTACAGCTGCTCCGGGTTCCTCCTGAAGTCCAAAGACGTACCAGCTGGGTTTCTTGGTCACTGTAAGTCTTCTTGCGATTACTGCTTCCTTATGTAAATGAGAAGGCCCAGCTCAGACGGAGATGAAGAGCCTCCATCGCTGCTGGCATTTAGGGCAACAATGAAGGACCCCCCACCTCTGCGTGACCTCGGTCACCTTCTCTACTGCACCCCAGGAGTGTTCAGGATCCTCATTTCTGCCTCTACGTGGCCAGGTGTTAAACCGGGGTTGACAGGGGTTTCTGGGATGGCGTGGCTGGAAGGGCTGATTAACTATGAGTGGCAATAAAGTGAGTCTTTTCTGACTGGCTGCTGGTGACTAGTGGTGTCTATGCTGGGCCAACTTCCCTTTACATTACACGTCAATCATTTGGATGACAGAATTAGTGGCTTTGTGGCCACGTTTGAGAACAATACGAAGATAGGTGGAGGGGCCGGTAGCTTTGAGGAAGCAGAGAGGCTAGAGAAGGACTTCGACAGATTAGGAGAACGGGCAAAGAGGTAGCAGATGGAATACAGTGTCGGGAAGTGTATGGTCATGCACTTTGGTAGAAGGAATAGAAGTGTAGACTGTTTTCGAAACAGGGAGAAAATTAAGAAATCTGAGGTGCAAAGGGACCTAAAAGTTAACTTGCAGGTTGAGCCTGTGGTGAGGAAGGCAAATGCAGAGTCAACATTCATTCCGAGAGGCCAAGAACGTAACAGCTGAAGCTTTATGAGGTACTGATGGGGCCTCACTTGGAACATTGTGAGCAGGTTTGGGCCCCTTATTTAAGTGTAATGCCCTGGTGAAGATTTCCACTGCAGAGCTGTGAGGTTGTTCATATTAGCAGCTTTCTGTTAAAGCGGTGAGCTGTGCTGGAAAGTGTGTTTTGGCTCTGGCTAAGCTAAGGAGCCATGTTGGAATGGCTTCGGAATGTGAGTCAGCCAGTCGGGATTGTGGGATGTGAGAGAAGGCTCCAGAAAGCCGTGGGGAAGGGTTTTCTGAAGGACAGAAGTCTGGTTTGGGGTCTTTCGGCAGGAGATGCAGTAAAGAGAAGATCGGGAGAGACACCCGTAGGATTCGATCCGACAGGAAGACATGATTGCTTTGCGAGTTGAAGGAGTCCAAGATGGGAAGCTCTACCGGTGATTAGTGAAGCACCTTCAATAATTCCAAAAAACTGAAGTAGGGTAAATACTGAAAGGCTTTTATTCGCAGTAAGACGTGACCTCCGTGCTGAGTGTCTGCCCTTGGTCTGAGGGGGAGGAGCAGGGTGAAATCGCCTTTATTCATGGGTCTGTGGGAGGAGCCACGGGGCAGTCAGCAGAGGGGCACGTCCAGACAGGTAACCCAGTTACAACATATATATAAATGGTTTACCACAACTAGTGATGAGAATTCAGCGATGTGAGTAATAGTTATACTCAGCTTTTACACAATATGAGCTCCAATGGTCACTTGTACATTTAACTGGTTTAACTATAATGGGCCCTTTTATTCTCTCCTCTTAGGAATTGTTTGATAAAGCTGCAATTGGTAATACACTTTCTTTATAATTTTATGCGGTGTACGATCTGTTATTTCTTGTCAACGGATAATTGTGTGTGGGCAGTATTTACACAACATTCACTCAAATCGAGGTTTCTTTAATCGGAACATCACGACGTTCCTGTTCGGTTGAACCCCAAGTCGTACCAACCCTAGATGTATATTGTTTGTGAAAGGGGGCCTTCCCACAGCTGAGTCCCGTGGCTGACAGCAGAGTCAGCCAACAAGCCAGGTCTGTATACGAACCCCGGTGAGAAGGTTACAGAGGAGAGGGTGTACTGACACTGGAGAGGATTCAGAGGAGGTTCACGAGATTGAAAGGGTTATCTTAAGAGCATCATTTGATGTCTCTGGGCCTGTATTCGCTGGGATTTAGAAGAATGAGGGGGATGTCACTGAAACCCATTGAATATTAAAATGCCTAGATAGAGTGGATGTGAAGAGGATGTTTCCGTTGGTGGGGGAGTTTAGGACCAGAGGGCACAGCCTCAGAATAGAGGGGTGTCCATTTAGAATGGAGATGAGGAGGAATTTCTTTAGCCAGAGGATGATGAATTTGTGGAATTCATTGTCACAGGCAGCTGTGGAGGCCAGGTCTTTGGGTATATTTAAAGTGGAGTTTGATAGGCTTGATTAGTCAGGATGTGAAAGGTTACAGGGAGAAGACAGAAGAATGGGGTTGAGAAGGAAATGGTGGGGCAGAAGTGATGGGCTGAATGGCCTAATTCAGCTCCTATGTCCGATGGACTACTCCATGCTGTAACGCTGGATAAAATAAAATAAAAAGGAAATGGATCTCAGAGTAACATGTGGTAATTACTTTGATAATTACATTGAAGGTGTGGAACATGAGGGAACCAGGCCAATGGCAGGCTTGCAGAGGTGACGTTGGGACTTGGGAAGATGGTGGGTGCATGAGAATTGAGGTTAACCAGTGAGTTGGGGACTTTGGGTGAGAGTGAGCCTGGGGAAACTTCATTTATTTTAGCGATACGGCGCAAGTAGGCCCTTCCAGCTCTTCGAGCCACACCACCCCAGCAATTCCTGGTAAACCGATAACCCTGTCAATTCACAATGACCTGCTAACCTACCCAGAGCCTCCTTGGACTGTGGGAGGAAACCAGGGCACCCGGAGAAAACCCACGCATTCCACGGGCAGGACATACAGAGACTCCCTTACAGAACGGCACCAGAATTGAACTCCGGACTCCAGATCACCCCAGCTGTGGCGGTGATGGAAAAAGATGGCTGAACGTTGGCTGATGGGAACTGAAGTGTGAGGTGCTGCGGACTGGGAGGGTCTTACACAATGAGTGGTAGGACAGAGGAATCTGGGAATACAGGTCCATAATTCCTTGAAAGTGGCGTCACAGGTAGATAGGGTCATAAAGAAAGCTTTTGGCACATTGGCCTTCATAAATCAAAATATTGAGTACAGGAAACATGAGGAAATCTGCAGATGCTAGAATTTCAAGCAACACATATAAAAGTTGCTGGTGAACGCAGCAGGCCAGGCAGAAGAGGTACAGTCAACGAGTACAGGAGTACAGGAGATGGGATGTTCTGTTGAAGTTGTATAAGATGGTGGTGAGGACTAATGTGGAGTATTGTGTGCAGTTTTGATCACCTACTTACAGGAAAGATGTGAATAAGATTGAAAGAGTACAGAGAAAATTTACAAGCATGTTGCCAGGACTTGAAGACCTGAGTTATAGGGAACAATTGGATAGGTTAGGGCTTCGTGTTAGAAGAAGGTGAGGAGATTTGACAGAGGTATACAAAATTATGAGAGGTACAGATAAGGTAAGTGCAAGCAAGTTTTTTTCCACTGAGGTTGGGTGAGACTACAACTAGATGTCACAGGTTAAGGGTGAAAGGTGGAATGTTTCAGGGGAATCTGAGGGGAGGAATCTTCTTCACTCAGTGGTGGTGAGAGTGTGGAATGAGCTGCCAGCGGAAGTGATGGACGTGGGTTTGATTTCAACATTTGAGAGAAGTTTGGATAGGTACGTGGATGGGAGCAGTGTTGGGGGTTATGGTCTGGGTGCAAGCTGTCTAGACAGGTCTAGACAGATTAATAGGACTGGTGAAAGAGACACCAGGTCCCAGGGTCCGGGATGTCTCAGAAGATTCTCAAGAGGGAGGTCACAGACACAGGTCGTGGTGCTCATGGGCACCAGTGACGTAGGTAGAAAGAGGGAAGAGGTCCTGGGCAGTCAGTATAGGAGAGCAGGAAGAGACTGAGGAGCAGGTCCTCCAATGTAGTAACCTCGGGATTACTCCCAGAGCCACCTGCTACTCAGGACAGGAACAGGATGATGGTATAGATGAATGAGTGGCTGAGGAACCAGTGCAGGGGCCAGGGTTTCGGGATTTTGGATCATTGGAACCTCTTCTAGGGCAGGGGGGACCTGTACAAGAGGGAGGGGCTGCACCGAAACTTGGGAGGGGGGAACCAATATCCTGGCTGGGACGTTCACTGGTACTACTCAGAAGAGTTAATCCAGTTCGGCAGGGGGACGGGAACCGGAGTACCAGGGCAGGAAGTGGAGGGAATGGAGAGGAAGGTAGGACACTAATTTAATTGGTTCAGCACAGCATTAGGGGCCGAATGGCCTGTTCCTGTGCTGTGTGGTCTTTGCCTTTATGACTCTGGGGCAGGGGCTCCCAACCCCTTTTCTGGCCACGGATCAATGCCACTAAGCAAGAGGTCCTTGGACTTCAGGTTGGGAACCCCTGCTGTAGGCTGAAGGTAAGGAAGTGGTTGGACCAAGGGAGGTGGGGAGATGGTGGAGGAACGGTTGGACTGGGACAGAAGATGGAAAGTGTAGGGATGGGAGGAAGTGTGGAGTCGTGGGGTTTTTGGATCCCGTTTGAACGTGTCCGGGTTTGGTCACTCGGCTGTTGCAGAGTGCGAGTTCTCTCCTCACCCAGTGAGGGCCCCAGGCTGCGACTGAGGGTCCCTATTTGAGCCCTGTGTAGGTGAGCTCTGCCATACCATCCCGGATGTGGCGGAAGTAGTCGAGGTGCGTGCGGTGGAGCTTCCAGGCGTAATTGCCGCTGCTCTTGGCGTACTGCATGAAGTGCGGTGCGCCGGCGAAGATGACGTTGTCCGCCAGGATCACGCTGCCCTCCCGCAGCAAGTTGTAGTCCTCCAACAGCTTCAGGTCTCGCAGGTAACTGCGTTTCCAGTGGTTCATGAAGACAAAGTCCACCTTGTCCACTGCAAACTTCTCCCGAAGATGAGGGATCACCTCATTGGAGGGTCGGACAATCTGTTCCACCTGGGTAGAGGCAACATTCCCACATCAGTTTGACAGAACACAAATCAGAAACACGAGATTCTGCAGACGCTGGAAATCCAGAGCAACACGCACAATGCTGGGGGAACTCATCTATGAACATGAGTAAACAGTCAACGTTTCAGGCCGAGACCCTTCTTGAGGGGGAGAGGGGAAAGAAGCAAAAGCCAGAACAAGAAGGAGGGGAGAGGAGAAGCATTGGCTGTATGAATGTTAGACATGACAGAAACTTTGACTTCTGTAGACTTTGGCAAAGGAAAGTTTTCAAACATTTGATTCTCTATCACCTTCCTACGAGGGCCAGGCACAGAGAAAAGCCTGAAAGCATGTAGTACGAGGCTGAAGACAGTTTCTTCTGACTGTCATCAGAGTCCCATACACTCCGTCTTCATCTCTCCATCTCACTTGTCGTGGCCTGTGCGCTTTATTTGTCAAGGGTCAAGTATCAATTTTATTCACCACCTACAGTGGATTCCGGTTCACTGCACCATCAGCTAATCGGGGCAGTTGTTTACTTGGGACAACTCTTAAAGAACAAAAACTAATTGAGAAAATAGCCGGGATTCCCTTCGTTTATTTGGGACACTGTGCTACCTAATTGGGTCAGGAGACTGTTGCCAAACAGTTTCTAACTAGCGTCAGTTGTGTGCACTTGTGTGGCTGTTAGACACTGCATCGTGCTTAAACCAAAATTTTTAAAGTAGTGTCAGTTGCATGGGTTTGTGTTAAAAATTCAGTGATTTTTGTCACTGATAGTTGGTAAGGAATAAGCAGTAAGAGAATTCAGAACTGTGTTGTTCACTACGGTTTCAAACACACAGGCTTTGAGACACCAGAAACTGTCAGGAGTGAAAATAAAACAATTTCACTACTTCAACAAGTTAGGCACTATGAAGAATTTGAAGGTATCAACAATCATCTTGAATGTTACAGTGAAAATGAAGATTTGGAGGATGCAATCATCAAAAGCATTGTATGAAGGCAGTCCATTACTTGGATTACCTGGGCAATATAAACACCTATGACAGGATACTGTTCGGTGACTATAGCTCAGTCGTTTAACACTGTCATTCCTCGTCCTGATCAAAAAGCTACAGAACCTGGGCCTCTGTACCTCCCTCTGCAAATGGATCCTCAGCTTCCTGACCAGAAGACCACAATCTGTGCAGATTGGTGATAACATCTCCTCCTCGCTGACAATCGACACTGGCGCACCTCAGGGGAGTGTGCTTAGCCCACTGCTCTACTCTCTACACCCATGACTGTGTGGCTGGGCACAGCTCAAATGCCATCTATAAATTTGCTGATGGTACAACCATTGATGGTAGAATCTCAGATGGAGATGAGAGGGCGTACAGGAGTGAGATATACCAGCTGGTTGAGTGGTGTCATAACACACACAAACATGCACGCGCACACACACACACACACACACACACACACACACACCGACACACACATGCACACACACACTCACGCACACTCACACACTCAGACACACACACAAATACACAGACACACTCACGCACACTCACACACTCACAGACACACACACACAAATACACAGACACACTCACGCACATGCACACTCAAATGCACATACACACACATACACACACGCACACTCACACACAGAGGCACACAGAGTCTGTCCTCCAAGAAGACCACAACTTTGTCGTAGGTTTGGAGGCTTGCGTGTCTCAGTGACCCAGAGACCTATGTCGGCTGGAGTCAGGGCTTTATGCTTTGGCTTTTGGTAGGGTCATCCATGCCAAATAGGTCAAAGGGTAGAGGTCAGAATAAGAGTGATTCCTCACTCCTCCAGGGCTAACAGCCCTGAATGGTCGAACAAAACTGATATGAACACAGCAATGAAAAATCCTTCTACATCTGAGTGTGACGGTATTCCTGAGGCTCCACCTTGGACTTAAATGACTGACGGTAGTGAAAACCAAGAGGAAGCTACTGACACGATGAAGGAAGCCCTGAACACAGCCAGAGACGGAGGATCTTCATTGCTGCCCTAAATGACATAAAGGGCCATCATCATCATCATCAGGTGCCGTGCCCAGTTTGAGCTTTGACTGCCATGGCCCACACACTCCTGTTTCGGGTCAAGTGGATCAATTCATTGGTATTCATTTCCAGTTCTCTGGCTGCTGTCTCCATCATCATTTGTCTTTGTCTTCCTCTTGCTTTCTTCCCTTCAATCTTTCCCATAATTACCGTGCATTCTAACTCCTCTTTCCTAATCACATGTCCAGTGAAGTTACGTTGCCTTTTCATGATCTCATACATTATTTCTCTTTTTGTGTTTGCTCTGTTCATGACATCCTCGTTAGATATTCATTTCATCCATGATATTCTTTGCATCCTCCTCAAAAACCACATCTCTGCTGCTTCAATTCATTTCCTCATGTTACTAGATATTGTCAATTCTGAGCCATATAACATAACTGGATAAATGTAACATTTCAGTGCTCTGAGGCAGGTTGTCATGCCTAGTTTAGTATTGGTCAGTATACTCTTCATTCTCGTAAAGGTGTCTTTTGCCATCCCTAGTCTTCTTTTGATGTCCATGTCGCACCTGCCATCTGATGTCACCCAGCTTGCTAAGCAGCAAAAGTTCTGTACTTGTTTTATGTCTTCTCTGTTTATTCTCAGCCTGCAGATCAGATTCTCCTTCTTTTTGAATATCACCACACATTCTGTCTTTTTGCAATTGATAGATCGACCCATTTTTGCACTTTCTTCAACAATTATATCAATTAAGTTTTGTAGTTCTTCCTCCTGTCATCTGCATATCTGAAATTATTGATGTTTTCACCGCCAACTTTGATTCCCAAGATGTCCCTTATTTTTTGTAATATTGTTTCACTGTACACATTAAATAAATCAGGGGAGAAAACACACCCTTGTCTAACGCCTCTCTTGATTTTCGTAAACTGACTCACTTCCCCATCTATTCTTACAGCGGCAGTTTGTTCCCAGTACAGATGTCTGATTAGGTGGAGGTCTTTCGAATCTAGATCTATTTAAAGGGCCATAAGTAAGTTATTGAGTCAGCATGGATGAGTTGGGCTGAAGGGCCTGTTTCTGTACCGTATCCCTCCACGACTCTCTTATAAACCCAGTGCCACGCCTCAGGGGCTATAGTGCCAGGGCTGGAGAGGGGTGAAGGGAACTGAGGCCCAGCTGAGCTGGATTAGGCCTGAAGGTTGAAGACCAAAGGTAGAGGCCTAGAAGAGTCACGAGAGCCCGGGTTGCTAGGGTCAGAGGTCTGTGCCAGTCTGAAAGTCAAGACCCAAAGGTGAAACCTGTGATCGGCAAGTCCTGGTGTGAAGCTGGAGGCCTGATGTCCCTGAGTCTGGGAGTTGGGGCAGCCTGTCTTTGGGCTGGAGGACTATCTGTGTGTGAGGGGGGGTGAGAGGGTGTGTTGGAGGGTGGGAGAGGGATTTGTTTTGCTGCGGTTGTTGTGTTGTTCTGCTGAGCATTGTGGGTATGCCATGTTGAGTCAGAATGCAGGGTGACACTCAGGCACATCCTTGGCTGTGCTGGTTGTTAACGCATTTCACTGTATGTTTCGGAGTACCTGTGATAAATAAACCCGAATGGAAAGCTGAGGCCTGCCTGCCCTCCTCGTGCTCACCGTGTCCTCGTCAAATCCTGCCATGCGGATGATCTTCTCAGCCACGGCAGCGTTTCTCTGGTCCATCTCCACGGTGTAGAGCCTGCCGCCCAGACCCAGGCCGCGGGCCATGCGCAGGGTGGCATACCCGCAGTACGTTCCCAGCTCCAGGACAGTCTGCGGCGCACTCTCCAGAATCAGCCGCTCTAGAATACGACCTGCATTTGGGCGGGAAGGTGAAGGAGAGGTTACAGAGGCTGCTGTGTCTATGAAAAGCATAGGAGCAGAATTAGGCCATTCAGCCCATCAACTCTGCTACATCATTCGATCCTGGCTGATTTAAAATGAAAATATAGATTGGATTAGATTAGTTTTACTTGTCACATGTACATCGAAACATCAAAACACACAGTGAAATGCATCGTTTGTATCAACAACCAACACAGTCCGATGATGTGCTGGGGCAGCCCGCAAGTGTCACTATGCATCTGACACCAACATACCATGCCGACAATTCAATAACCCTGACCCGTACGCCTTTGGAATGTGGGAGGAAACTGGAGCACTGGGAGGAAACCCACACAGTCACGGGGAGGACGTAGACAGCGGCAGGAATGAAACTCAGATCTTACAGCGGGGTATTTTTAAAGCAGAGGTTGATAGGATCTTGATTAGTCGGGGCATCAAGAAGGCAGGAGAACGGGGTTGAGGAGGGAAAATAAATCAGCCGTGATGGAATGGCAGAGCAGACTCGATGGGCCGAATGGACTACATGGACTACAAATAGGCACAGCAGCCTTTCCTTGTGACAATAGCACAGCAGTTAGTGTTAGCCAATGCAATGGGTTCAATTCCCACAGCTGTCTGTATGGAGTTTGTACGTTCTCCCTGAGTGCACATGGGTTTCCCCCGGGTGCTCCGCTGTCCTCCCACACTCCAAAGACCTGTGGGTTAGGGTAGGAAGCTGTGGGCGTGCCACGTGGGTGCTGGAAACGTGATGACTACTTGTGGGCTGTCCTTGAGTCTGTTTCTAAAGTGGCTTGATCCCAGCTGGAGAATAGGAAGGTGCTCAGAGTCAGAATCAGGCAAACACTTCGTGGCCACTTCATTTAATTCATTAATGCAAATATCTAATCAGCCAATCAGGTGGCAGCAACTCCATGCATAAAAGTATGCAGACGTGGTCAAGAGGTTCAGTTGTTGTTCAGACCAAACATCAGAATGGGGAAGAAATGTGATCTAAGTGACTTTAACCAGGGAATGATTGTTGGTGCCAGACAGGGTGGATTGAGTATTTCAGAAACTGCTGATCTCCTGTCTCTAGAGTTTACAGGGAATGGTGCAAAAACAAAAAAAAAACAATGAGTTGTAATTCTGTGGGTGAAAACGCCTCGTTAACGAGAGAGGTCAGAGGAGGATGGCCGGACTGGTTCACGTTGACAGGAAGGTGACAGTAACTCAAATAACCACATGTTACAACAGTGGTGTGCAGAAGAGCATCTCTGAATGAACAACACATCAAACCTTGAAGTGGCTGGGGTACAGCAGCAGAAGACCACGAGCATACACTTCATGGCCACTTTATCAGGTACAGGAACTACCTCCTGAACTGGCCACTGAGTCTATATGTGTGATTATATGTACGCATGCATGGTTCCTTAAGGTTGTTACAGCCGGGGTGGTAGTGGGTGAGCTCCCACTGCCTGTTAAGTGCTCCCAACGGCGTGCATCTCAAATATTCTGACAACCAAGTACAGCTCCCGGCCTTCACATGTGGCTTAGCGACTAAGCCCAGCGGAACCATTTCTACTGACAGGAGAAGGGGCGAAGTTGGATTATTGCCGCTTTAAAACCAGTCACTTCAGGCAGATGGAGCTCATCAGCTGTGGCTGGCAGCTCATCTAGAAGAAAAACTCGGACCTCAAGCCTCTGCTGCCTTGAGGCTGTACCCACTCATGGGGAAGGCTTCGGGAGTAAACCCTGAGGAAGGAGTCTGGAGCTGGGGTCCCTGAGGAAGTCCTACGTTGAGGTCAATGCTGACTGGCAGCTCCTGCGATGCTGCTGGTGCTGAACTGTATCGGTCTGTGGTGCTGGCTCGAAGGGCTGAATGGCCTACTCCTGCACCTATTGTCTATTGTCTCTGCCGTTCCTTTGGGTTCATCAGCTGCTTGGAGAGGGGGAGCCTGCTGCCTGGGCAACAGCTCGCTCTCCATATCGTACTGCCCTGGCCTGCATACTACGTAGACAGCGGGGGCGCCATGCCCACGGTCGACCCTGAGCAACGGAGCCCTCGTATGTACAGGTTGTTGCCACGAAACACAAGATCTCAGGACATACGTCAGTGCTGATTCAGACCGGGTACGGCCCCTCGGAAGGGCTCCTGCTCCGGAACAAGAGCCGGCCTCTCCCCGTGACGCCGCTTACCTTTCTCCGGGCCCAAGTTGCTCAGGTATTCCGAGTGGAAGCACCACTTGTCGAAGGTGCTGAGGATGTTCTCGGGATCCCCGGGGATGCAGTTTGACATCACGTACCGGAACGCCCGCTCCTCCCTGGACAGGCCGGTGGCGTAATCCTGAACCTTCCGGAGAACGACGGCCCGCCAGAACAGCAGGAAGTAGTAACGGTATCGAATGATCAGCGTCATCAGGAAGGGGATGAAGGCGAAAGCGATGGCCGGGGACACCATCTGACAACAGAGGCAGACACAGTCGAGGCTTTTCACAGACGGTTAGACAGGCACGTGGATGTGAGGGAAATGGAGGGATATGGACGCTGTGTAGGCAGAAGGGATTAGTCTAGTTGGCCATTTGATTACTAATTGAATTGGGTCAGCACGACATTGTGGGCCGAAGGGCCTATTCCTGATCTGTACTGCTCTATATTCTATGCTGTATTAACAGGAGTGTTGGCGTGTGGCCAAGTGGTTAAGGCGTTCGTCTGGTGATCTGAAGGTCACTAGTTCGAGCCTCAGCTGAGGCAGCGTGTTGTGTCCTTGAGCAAGGCACTTAACCACACATTGCTCAACGACGACACCGGTGCCAAGCTACATGGGTCCTAATGCCCTTCCCTTGGACAACATCAGTGGTGTGGAGAAGGGAGACTTGCAGCATGGGCAACTGCTGGTCTTTCATACCTTCCAAGGCGCAAATCCATGGTCTCATGAGACTAATGGACGCCTATATATTAACAGGAGTGAATGACAATGAATAGCAAAGGTCCACTGACTTCAGAAACTCATCAAGCACAGGCTCTTCAGCCCACGATGTTGTGTGAACACTTTAACCTATTCCAAGATCAAACTAACCCTTCCCTTCAACATAACCCTCTGTTTTCCTATAATCCCTGCGACTATCTAAGAGTCTCTTAAAAGCCCCTAATGTATCTGTCTTTACCACCACCCCTGGCAGCATGTTCCACACACCCACCACTCTCTGTGTAAAACAAAACCTGCCTCTGACATTCCCCTATACTTTCTTCCAATCACCTTCACGTTGTGCTCCCTGGTTTTAGCCGTTTCAACCTGGGAAAAGGTCTCTGGTTGTCCACTCATTCTACGCCTCATCATCTTGTACACCTCCATCAAGTCACCTCTCACCCTCCTTCACTCCAATCAGAAAAGCTTTTTCTCACTCAGCCTCTCTTCATAAGCCATGCTCTCTAATCCAGGCAGCATCCTGGTAAATCCTCAGGCTCAAATTCAAATTCAAGTTTAATTGTCATTCAACCAAACATGAAAACCCATGAATACAGTCTAACAAAATAGCATTACTTCGGGACCACAGTACTAACAGTCACACACAGCACAAGGCATATATAAGACATCAGTAAAATCCAGTCACATAAAAACATTCCAAATCCCCGAGTCCATGAACGTTGCAGCAGTCTGCAGGCGAACACAATGCAGCTTGTTGAGTGAACACTGGGGGGCAGCACTGACTCCAGCCACGCAGCCTCTGACGTCTCTCCCCTGGACAGCTGTGAACAGGGTGAAACCGTGACCTGGGCCTAGTCCATGCTACAACAAGGCCACATAGCTTACCCACCATCCACCAATAAAGCAGTGAACTGGATTGCACCATTCCACACTAACAATGTCCAACAGGGTGCTTTGATCACAGGGAAAGCCACTAAGTTAGACCGCACGCATCCTTTGCACACCAACTCTGACACAGGCAGCAGCACGATCCGCACCAAGTCCAGCTCCTTCAGTTTCTCCACCAACAAGCCACTCACAGATGGGGTAGACCTGAAGTACTTTAATGTCCAGCAGGGTCTTGCGATTGTAAAAAAAAATACACACTTAAAAAAAGACAGTGACACTTTTGGTTGACCCCATGGAAGCTGTTGTAGTCAAATCATCGTACCTGCAGCTTCCACATTCTTCCCATAATGAGGTGACCAGAACTGAACACGATACTCCAAGACACGAGGAAATCTGCAGATGCTGGAAATTCAAGCAAAACACTCAAAAAATGCTGGTGAACACAGCAGGCCGGGCAGCATCTATAGGAAGAGGTACAGTCGATATTTTGGGCCAAGACCCTTCGTTAGGACTAACTGAAGGAAGAGCTAGTAAGGGATTTGAAAGTGGGAGGGGGAGGGGGAGATCTGAAATGATAGAAGACAGGAGGGGGAGGGATGGAGCCAAGAGCTGGACAGGTGATTGGCAAAAGGGATGTGAGGCTAGAGAAGGGGGAGTGTCATGGGACAGGAGGCCTGGGGAGAAAGAAAGGGGGAGGGGAGCCCAGAGGAAGATGGAGAACAGGCAAGGAGTCATTGTGAGAAGGACAGAGAGAGAGAAATAATAAATAATAAATTAGGGATGGGGTAAGAAAGGGAGGAGGGTCGTTAGCGGAAGTTAGAGAAGTCAATGTTCATGCCATCAGGTTGGAGGCTACCCAGACAGAAAATAAGCTGTTGTTCCTCCAACCTGATGGCATGAACATTGATTTCTCTAACTTCCGTTAACTCCCCTCCTCCCCTTCTTACCCCATCCCTTATTTATTATTTATTATTGTTTTTTCTCTCTTTCCCTCTCACAATCACTCCTTGCCTGTTCTCCATCTTCCTCTGGTGCTCCCCTCCCCCTTTCTTTCTCCCTGGGCCTCCTGTCCCATGATCCTCTCGTATCCCTTTTGCCAATCACCTGTCCAGCTCTTGGCTCCATCCCTCCCCCTCCTGTTTTCTCCTATCATTTCAGATCTCCCCCTCCCCCTCCCACTTTCAAATCTCTTTCTATCTCTATTTTCCATTAGTCCTGATGAAGGGTCTCGGCCCGAAACGTCGACTGTACCTCTTCCTATAGATGCTGCCCGGCCTGCTGCGTTCCATCAGCATTTTGTACAATACTCCCAGAATGGTCTAACCAGGGTTTTATAGAGCTGCAACATTGCTTCGCGGCTCTTTAACTCAATCCCCTAAGTAACGAAGACCAACATATCAAATGCTTTCTTAATCACCCTATCAACCTTGAGGGATGTGTGGATGCGGATGTCTTCTCTGACAAATTTCTACCGATGGCTTTCATGAATCAGAGTACTGAGTACAGGAAATGGACGTCATGTTGAAATTGTAGATGTTGGTGAGGCCAAATTTGGAACATTGTGTACAGCTCTGGTCACTTACCCACAGGAACAATATCAATAATATTGAACGAGTACAGAGAAAATTTAGAATATGGAACATTGAAGGGTTCGACACATTCAGGCCCCTTGGTCCACAATGTTGTGTCGACTTTTTAATCTACTCCAGGATCAATCTAACGTTTCTTCTGACATAACCCCGGCAAAGCATTCCACACACTCACCACTCTCTGTAAAAAACTACTCCTGACATTCCCTCCCTCCCTCCCCCCCATACCTTCCTCCAATCACCACAAAATGATGCCCCCTTGTATGAGCCATTTCCACCCTGGGAAAACGACTCTGGCTGTCCAGTCTGTCCAGGCCTCTTGTCAGTTTGTCCACCTCTACCAAGTCACCTCCCATCCTCCTTTGCTTGAAAGAGAAAAGCCCCGAACGAGGGGTCACGTTAAGAGATCTTTGGGCTTTGGGATTGTCAGAGGAACAATTGTAAGGAAAAACCGCTGTTTCAGACCGACACTTCTGAGGAAAGAGTACACAGTCTGAGGGCATTGAACTGGGAGATTCAGTTTGAGGGAGAGTCACACTGTGGGGGGTTGGTACTGAGGGAGAGTCACACTGTGGGAGGGGTAGTACTGAGGGAGGATCACACTGTGTGAGGGGTGGTACTGAGGGAGGGTCACACTGTGGGACGGGTGGTACTGAGGAAGGGTCACACTGTGGGGGGGGTGGTACTGAGGGAGGGTCACACTGTGGGAGGGGTGGTACTGAGGGAGGGTCACACTGCGGGAGGGATGGTACTGAGGGAGGGTCGTACTGTGGGAGGGGTGGCTCTGAGGGAGAGTCACACTGGGAGGGGCGGTGCTGAGGGAGGGTCACACTGTGGGAGGGGACGTACTGTGGGAGGGTCACACTGTGGGAGGGATGGTACTGAGGGAGAGTCACACTGTGGGAGGGAGGTATTGAGGGAGGGTCACACTGTGGGAGGGGTAGTACTGAGGGAGTGTCACATTCTTGGAGGGGGTGGTACTGAGGGAGGGTCACACTGTGGGAGAGGTGGTACTGAGGGAGGGTCACACTGTGGGAGTGGGTGATACTGAGGGAGGGTCACACTGTGGGAGGGTGGTACTGAGGGAGGGTCGTACTGTGGGAGGGGTGGCTCTGAGGGAGAGTCACACTGGGAGGGGCAGTGCTGAGGGAGGGTCACACTGTGGGAGGGGACGTACTGTGGGAGGGTCACACTGTGGGAGGGATGGTACTGAGGGAGAGTCACACTGTGGGAGGGAGGTATTGAGGGAGGGTCACACTGTGGGAGGGGTAATACTGAGGGAGTGTCACATTCTTGGAGGGGGTGGTACTGAGGGAGGGTCACACTGTGGGAGAGGTGGTACTGAGGGAGGGTCACACTGTGGGAGGGTGGTACTGAGGGAGGGTCACACTGTGGAGGGGTGGTACTGAGGGAGGGTCACACTGTGGGAGGGATGGTACTGAGGGAGAGTCACACTGTGGGAGGGAGGTATTGAGGGAGGGTCACACTGTGGGAGGGGTAATACTGAGGGAGTGTCACATTCTTGGAGGGAGTGGTACTGAGGGAGGGTCACACTGTGGGAGGGAGGTATTGAGGGAGGGTCACACTGTGGGAGGGGTAATACTGAGGGAGTGTCACATTCTTGGAGGGAGTGGTACTGAGGGAGGGTCACACTGTGGGAGTGGGTGATACTGAGGGAGGGTCACACTGTGTGAGGGGTGGTACTGAGGGAGGGTCGCACTGTGGGAGGGTGGTACTGTGGGAGGGTCACACTGTGGGAGGGGTGGTACTGAGGGAGGGTCACACTGTGGGGGGGAGGTACTGAGGGAGGGTCACACTATGGGAGGGGTGGTACTGAGGGAGGGTCACACTGTGGGGAGGGCTGGTGCTGAGGGAGGGTCACACTGTGGGGAGGGCTGGTGCTGAGGGAAGGTCACACTGTGGGAGGGGTGATACTGAGGGAGAGTCACACTGTGGGGAGGGGTGGTACTGAGGGAGGGTTACACTGTGGGAGTGGTGATACTGAGGGAAGGTCACACAATGGGAGGGATGGTACTGAGGGAGGGTCACACTGTGGGAGGGGTGGTACTGAGGGAGGGTCACACTGTGGGAGAG
Organism: Mobula hypostoma; assembly: GCF_963921235.1. Classification (NCBI taxonomy): domain Eukaryota; kingdom Metazoa; phylum Chordata; class Chondrichthyes; order Myliobatiformes; family Myliobatidae; genus Mobula; species Mobula hypostoma. The sequence goes on from NC_086103.1 coordinate 184,898,908, forward strand.
GTGGTACTGAGGGAGGGTCACACTGTGGAACGGGTGATACTGAGGGAGGGTCACACTGTGGGAGGGGTGGTACTGAGGGAGGGTCACACTGTGGAACGGGTGATACTGAGGGAGGGTCACACTGTGGGAGAGGTGGTACTGAGGGAGGGTCACACTGTGGAACGGGTGATACTGAGGGACAGCCCTTTTAACATAAGCTGTTGAAGTAAGCTTTGGTAAGTTACTTTACACAGATGATGTCAAGATACTCTGGGACAACTTTGACGCAGTGAATTTCCCCGGTACCCTGACCAACATGCATACAGACGAGGAATGGGTAATCATATTACTGTGTGTGGAAAAATCGATTGGTAATCCCATTGACCTGAAGGTGTTCCAAAATGCACTGAGTGTGTAAATTGCCTGCCTTACCTTTCCAACGCCCGGGAGCTCCCCGTTCCAGACAGTGCAGAGCAACACAGCTCAATCCTCCCTGGCACCAGGTCTCTCCTGGACTTTCTCTATAATTGATTGCCTCCAGGGCCCCGGAGAACATTCTGGAAGCCACGGGGATCAGGTTTGCCAAGCCAGATGTTTGGGTATCTTATTTCTCAGCTGATTGGTTATGAGTTCTTGTTGTAGAACAATGAAGCTCATTATAATGTAATAGAGCCCAGGCCCTGGCCTAATGGCAGCCAACACAAGTTATAAGTAATCGTAATGCTTGGAAACCGAACAATCCTCATCCCCTCCATGGCTGTTTTCTCTCTCAGAATCAGGATTATTACCACTGATAGACAGTGTACAGTTCATTCTTTAGCTGATTTAAGCACAGGGTCAGGTTAAAAGATTGTAGTTGCTGCAGTGCCTAACTGTCTGTGGCGTGGAACTCTGCAGTTCGTGTTCTAAGGGTTGTTTGTTTGTTTGTTTAATTGTTTGCACAGCTTGTTCTTTTTTTGCACGTCGGATATCCGTCGGTCTCTGTTGTGTCGAGTTTCTTGTGTCTTTGTTTTGTGCCTGTCTGCAAGCAAATGAATTCAAGGTTGCATGTGGTAAACGTACTTTGATAATCAATGTACTTTGGCCCTTCTTTTGCAGTACAGTGCAATAGATTGAAAATTGACGATAAATTATAATAAGAAATATATATAAAAGATATATACGTAATGCAAGAAGCGAGCACAATAGTGAGGCAGTGTCCATGGGCTCACTGTCTGCTCGGAAATCCGATGGTAGAGGGCAAGAAGCTGTTCCAGAAATGTGTGTGTGTGTGTGTGTGTTCGGGCTCCTGCCCCTCCTCCTTGATGGTAGCAATGTCCATAAGACCATAAGATATAGGAGCAGAATTAGGCCATTTGGCCCTTTGAGTCTGCTCCAGCATTTCAACATGGCTGATCCATTTTCCCTCTGCTGCCTTCCCCCCGTATCCTTTCATGCCCTGACCAAACAGGAATCTATAAACCTCTGCCTTAACTATATCCAATGTCTTGGCCTCCACAGCCGCCTGTGGCAACAAATTCCACAGATTTATCACCATCTGGCTGCAGAAATTCCTCCTCATCTCCATTCTAAATGGACGTCCCACCATTCTGAGGCTGTGTCCTCTGGTCTTAGACTCTCCCCCACCATAGGAAACATCCTCTCCACATCCACTCTAACAAGGCCTTTCACCATTCTACAGGTTTCAATGAGATCCCCTCTCATTTTCCTGAATTCCAGTGAGTACAGGCCCAGAGCCATCAAACGCTCCTCATATGATAAACCTTTCAATCCTGAAATCATTTTTGTGAGCCTCATTTGAACCCTCTCGAATGTCAGCACTTGCTTTTTCAGAACAGGGACCCCTGCAGTAATCTGAAGAGATCATGTCCTGGCTAGTGAGGGTCCTTAATGATGAATGCTGCCTTTTTGAGGTGCCACCTTTCCCCGTCATTTCTCCATTCTCTCAGTTACTTTCAGATACAGATTAGTGAATCACACACAAATTGCTGGAGGAACTTAAATCAAATCAAATCAAGTTTAATTATCAATCAAACCATATATAGACACAACTGAACAAGACAGTGTTCCTGTAGGGCCAAGGTGCAAAACATTCAAAATAGCAAGCCAACATTCAAAAATAGTGAGTAACGTAATTCAAAATATCAAGCAAAGAAGCGTATTCACTTACATATATGGTCCAATACCCAGAGCGACAACATACAATCTCCTAGCAGTGTACAGGGGCATGCATTCCAGCCTGTAATTCCACCACTCAAACACGGGAGGGCAGCACTGACGGGAGAGGCCAGGCCCCGGCCTAGCTCAACCACGCTGTAGCACTTCCACATCTCTTACCTGGTCTGCAGCAGCAGGCAAGCCCAAGGCTTGAGGCCTAGTTCTTGCTGCAACTGAAGCTACACAGCCCCCATGTTGACTGTCTCTCCACCAGACAAGGGTAACAGGCCTGTGGCAACTTGAGTTATCGCTGTCGAACAGCGTCTGGCGATCGCAAGTGCAATATCCGAGACCCAAACCCAATGTCCCCCATACCCAAACCAGCTCCTCTGACACATCGGCAGGCTGCTCTGTACCCAAACCGGCTCTGCCGCTGACACACACAAAATGCTGGAGGAACTCAGCAGGCCAGGCAGTATCCATGGAAAGAAATAAACAGTCAATGTTTCGGGCCGAGACCCTTCGTCAGGACCTGGTTAATCATTTCCTCCAGCACCTTATGTGTGCTGTTTGGATTTCCAGCTTCTGCAGATTTTCTCGCGTTTATAATCTATGTCGTTTATGTTTTTATATAAATAAGAAATATAAAAAACAATTTAAATTAATTCAACAATTAAAATTTTACCCAATTTCCCTCGGGATCAATAAAGTATATCTATCTATCTATCTATCTAAAAGAATTCAATTGCCCCCGCCTACCTTTCCAGTCCTGGTGAAGAGTCTCAGCCTGAAATGTTGACTGTTTCTCCTCTCCATAGATGCTGCCTGGCCTGCTGTGTTCCTCCAGCATTGTGTGTGTTGCTTTCCTCTTTAACTCCGCGATGGACGGTCTCAAGCCCGGCTGTGAGAGGAGGAGAGTTGAGCACGGGGCTAGCAACCCCATCCCATAAAAATCCAAAGCCACAGAAGCTCCAAAGACCTCATCCCTGGGAGAGGAAAGAATTCCAAGATGGGCCACATCTGTGGTCAACTTGAAACATTGGCCCAGGAGTCCAGGAGAGACGACTCTAGCGAGCTGCTGTCCAAGGCCTATGCCCCACTAAGAGGTGATGGGGTTAGCAAACTAACTTCTTTCCATACAGAAAACCTGCGGATGTTGGAAATCCGAGCAACACACACAAAATGCCGGAGGAACTCAGCAGGCCAGGTAGCATCTACAGTCGACGTTTCGGGCTGAGACCTTTCTTCAGGACTGAGAAGGAAGGGGGAAGGTGAGGGGAGGGGAAGGAGGATAGCAAGGAGGTTTTGGGTGAAGCCAGGTGGGTGGGAAAGGTCAAGGGCTGGAGAAGAAAGAATCTGATAGGAGAGGAGAGTGGAGCAGGTGAGAAAGGAGGAGGGGACCCAGGGGAAAATGACGGGCAGGTGAGGGGAAGTAAAAGGACAGAGTTCTTTCCTCTTTCTATGTCAAAGTGACTCTCCGCTCCCCTTCCCAATTTGGTGTCGTTTAGGCTAACAGAGGCTATGTATGAAACCTGGTGTGGGCTGCATCTATGTCTCAGTTCAACGTGTAGCTTACATTGCCTCTGGGATTACAAGCTTTGCTTCCAAAAGCGAATGATCTGAACTGGGAATGGAATTCACACCAGACCAAATCCTCTGTAAACACTAAACCAGCAGATTGAAATCCTCGAGGTGTTCGCGCATGCTTAATAAAAATATAATGAAGTCGACAAGGCTGTGCAGAAATGTAGCGAGGGAACAGAATGTTCAGGGATAATTAGATCCACAATTAATCTTAACGTGATTAAATTTAACAACCCTAGTGCGTTGAGCTGAGTTACACCCCGAGGGTCTTTTTAAGACACATCGTAGTAAACCACAAATGCAGACACGTCATCTGTCCGAAGGGGCCACAGAATTCTCCGTGTGGGGAATGTCAGTGTGCCAGAGCCAGAGTATTTAATGCTGTCAACACTCTGTGTGACTTTGGCCTCGTTCCCAGCCGACAGAACTGGGGAATGTGGTTTTTTTTATAACTTGACTCTGGGGTAGTTCTGAGGTAAATTTGACAATGCAGAGTGTACCAGAGAAGGGCCCGGACACTGAGAGATTGTCACCGAGCTAGAGACTCCAACACTGACAAGTCGCTGGTGAGGTCATACGTGGAGTACCGTGTACAGCTTTGCTTTCCCTGTTATAGGAAGGTCATGCTTAAACTGGAAAGAGTGTAGAGAAGATCTTCAAGGATGGCATCAGGACCATAAGACATTCGGCCCATCAAGTCTGCCCTGCCATTCCATCATGGCTGCTTTATTATCCCCCTCAACCCCATTTTCTGGCCTTCTCCCCATAACCATTGATGCCCTGATTAATCAAGAACCTATCAACCTCCACTTTAAATATACCCACTGACTTGACTCCACTGCTATCTGTGGCCATGAATTCCACAGATTCACTACCCTCTGGCTAAAGAAATTCCTCCTCATGTCTGTTCCAAAGGGACGTCCTTCTATTCTGAGGCTGTGCCCTCCGGTCCTAAACTCCCCTGCTATAGGAAACACCTTCCCTGCATCCACTCTATCCAGACCTTTCATACAGGGAGAGGATGGACAAGGTAGGAATGTAACCTTGCAATGTAAGAGAATAAAATGTAACAGAAATATTTTAAATTATGAGTCATACAGTACTGTGCAAAAGTCTAAGGCACATGTATATAGCTGGGGTGTCTAAGACTTTTGCACAGTATTGTCGTTAAGATGAATGGTAAGGTAGGGGAGACTAAAACTCGGACGTGTTGTAGGTTGAGGGTGAGAAGGGATCTGAATTTTTCACACAGAGAATGGTGAGCAGATAGCACGAGCTGCCTCTTGCAAACTCCATTTAGATTTATTACAATTATACTAAAGTGCAGGATAAATTTTTGAGAGGGTGCAGAGGAGATTTACCAGGATGCTGCCTGGATTAGAGAGGGTGCAGAGGAGATCTACCAGGATGCTGTCTGGATTAGAGAGGGTGCAGAGGAGATTTACCAGGATGCTGCCTGGATTAGAGAGGGTGCAGAGGAGATCTACCAGGATGCTGCCTGGATTAGAGAGGGTGCAGAGGAGATTTACCAGGGTGCTGCCTGGATTAGAGAGGGTGCAGAGGAGATTTACCAGGGTGCTGCCTGGATTAGAGAGGGTGCAGAGATTTACCAGGATGCTGCCTGGATTAGAGAGGGTGCAGAGGAGATTTACCAGGATGCTGCCTGGATTAGAGGGCATGTTTTATGAGGAGAGGAGGAGCTAGCTAGGGTTTTTTTTCTCTGTGGAGTGAAGGAGAATGAAAGGTGACTAAATTGAGGTGTGCAAGATGATAGAGGCATAGATAGTGTGGACAGTCAGAGACTTTTTCCAGAGTATAAATGGCTAATACGAGGGGCTATAACTCTAAAGTGAATGGAGGAAAGATTGTGGGGGATGTCAGTGGGAGTTTTTTTACACAGAGAGTGGTGATTGCTTGGAACATTCTGACAGTGATGGTGGTCGAGGCAGATATATTAGGGACTTTTCAGAGATTTGTAGAGAGACACGTGGATGAAATAAACGTGGAGGGCTATGTAGGAGGAAAGGGTTAGATTGATTTTAGACTAGGTTAGAAGGTAGGAACAACTCTGAGGGCCAAAGAGCCTGTGCTGTGCTTGGTTCTGTACTCAATGGTTTTTATTTAGAGATACATTTCGGTAACAGGCCCCTTGACACACAATGTTGTTCCAACGAGCCCGCACCGCCCAATTACACCCCGTGATCAATTACCTACTGACCCGTACGCCTTTGCACTGTGGGAGGAAACCAGAGCACCCGGAGGAAACCCACGCAGTCACGGGGAGAACGTACAAACTCCTTACAGCCAGCAGCGGAAATTGAACCGTGGTCGCGGGGGCTGTAACGTATAACACAAACTGCGGTGCAATTGTAACGCCCAAATACTAATACTGGAGATGGCCTGGTAAATGTCCCATACTCTATGTCGCATATCACGATGTCTTTACCAACCATATTGCATAACATACAACAGGCTACGAAAAGAGAGTTTATTTTTGGATAAATTTACAATTTGCTGATTCGTGGTACATGTCACAATGCAACAGGAATCTACAGCTATTTTTTTATATTTCGCTGGTACAGTCTAATTTACAAAGACTTATTTGGATACCACAGGAGCTTCCGGTGAGAATGATTCACCCTGGTTTTACTCTCCCATCACTGTAAACCTCAGATCAGACTCTTGCGAGCCGTACGTTCAGGCACTGTGGGTACAGACAGTCTCGGAGATCTCAGCAATAGGGGTTAACACCTGTCCCTAGACTATGAGAAGAAAGAATACCCTGCCACAACAGAGGTCTTGTCAACGCCCTCCTAGGACAGCGTCACTCTTTACCTATGCTGCAAACTACATACATTTTGAATTATATTTTATTATTGATGGAAATATTTTGTTTTATGTGTTGCGCGTGATAAATGTTTTGTGGGTGCACCATGGTCTGGAGGAATGTGTTTCGTTTGGTTCTAGATACGTACAGTCAGATGCCAACAAAGCTGAACTTGATCTTGGGGGGGTTACAGACGGGATTCCCAGCGGATACGTCCGCAAAGTTAGGGCAGAGCAAGGGTTTCACGACACCAGCTCTCAGAGGAGTGTACAGTCACTGACAACACTGGTTAAGTGTTGAAATGCAAAAAAACCCCAAGCTGGACAGTATCTCCAACTGGTCACCAGGGGAGGGTCACACCGTGGGAGGGGTGGTACTGAGGGAGGGTCACACTGTGGGAGGGAGGTACTGAGGGAGGGAGATACTGAGGGAGGGTCACACTGTGGGAGGGAGGTACTGAGGGAGGGTCACACTGTTGGAGGGGTGGTACTGAGAGAGGGTCACACTGTGGAAAGGGAGGTAATGAGGGAGGGTCACATTGTGGGGGGGTGGTACTGAGGGAGGGTCACACTGTGGGAGGGGTGGTACTAGGAGGGTCACACTGTGGGGAGGGGTGGTACTGAGGGAGGGTCACACTGTGGGAGGGGTGGTACTGGGAGGGTCACACTGTGGGAGGGGCGGTACTGAGGAAGGGTCACACTGTGGGAGGGAGGTACTGAGGGAGGGTCACACTGTGGGAGGGGTGATACTGAGGGAGGGTCACACTGTGGGGGGGTGGTACTGAGGGAGGGTCACACTGTGGGAGGGGCGGTACTGAGGGAGGGTCACTCTGTGGGAGGGGTGGTATCGAGGGTGAGTCACACTGTGGGAGGGGTACAGGTTTGGATGTTCTGGACTGGGCCGGAGTTGTTGGGGATGGAACTCTCGGTGTATTTGATGGAGGTAAGGGGAGGCTGGGTTGGCGGTTCAGAGTGTGAACTCTCAAAGCCATGGCTGACTGATAACAGACGCAGACAGGGGTTTCCTTCCTTAGTTCCTGTCGCCCGGGTAGCAGCGGACTTTCTTGAAGCCCCTCGCCATCCTCCGCAGGTCCCGCTTGCTGCCCTGCCAGTGCCGGACCAGAGTGACCATCCGCCTGCCCTCCCCCTGCATCTGCCCCATCACCAGGTAGGAAGCGGTGCGATCCCGCAGGACGTCACAGGTACAAGCCGAGCCCCCCGCCAGCCACAGCTCCTCGCTCAGATCCATGGACTCGGGAGCCACCAGCGCTCTGCTCCGGGGCTCCAGGACAATCCTGGCGTCTCCATTGAGGTAGATGACGTCCTTGATTTTCACCTTCAGCACTGGGATGGGTCACAGGGTTGACCGGGAGGGGAAAGGAAGGGAGAAACAGAGCAAAGGCCAGTTAAACATTTCCCTCTCCCCTGCGCCTTTGAATTTACTTCAGGAGTAGAAAGGATGAACAGCTTCAAGTTCCTGGGTCCAACATATCGATGTAATTACAAAGAAGGCACAACAACTATACTTCATTGGGAGTTTGTGATGATTTGATGACACCAAAGACACTCGCAAATTTCTGTAGCTGTACTGTGCAGAGCATTCTAAGTGGTTGTGTTACCGTCTGGTGTTGGGAGTGGGATGGGGGTGTGGAAAAAGCTGCAGGAAGTTGTAAACTCGGACAACTCCATCGTGGGTACCGGCCTCCCTAGAATTGAGGAGATGTCCCAAAGGCAATGCCTCAGAAAGGCGGCATCTGTCACTATGGACCCCCATCACCCAGGACATGCCCTCTTCTCATTCCTACCATCAGGGAGGAGGTACGGGAGCCTGAAGACACACACTCACTGTTTTAGAAACCGCCATCAGATTTCTGAACAGACCGTGAATCCATGAACACTACCTCACTAATTTTTTAGTCTTTGCACAACTTACTTGTTTTTTCCCTATATTTTTATTGTAACTTACTGTAATTTCATGTATTACACTGCACTGCTGTCGCAAAAGAACAAATTTCTCAGGACCATACATCAAAGTTGCTGGTGAACGCAGCAGGCCAGGCAGCATCTCTAGGAAGAGGTGCAGTCGACGTTTCAGGCCGAGACCCTTCGTCAGGACTAACTGAAAGAAGAGCTAGTAAGAGATTTGAAAGTGGGAGGGGGAGGGGGAGATCCAAAATGATAGGAGAAGACAGGAGGGGGAGGGATGGAGCCAAGAGCTGGACAGGTGATAGGCAAAGGGGATATGAGAGGATCATGGGACAGGAGGCCTGGGGAGAAAGACAAGGGAGGGGTGAACCCAGAGGATGGGCAAGGGGTGTAGTCAGAGGGACAGAGGGAGAAAAAGGAGAGAGAGAGAAAGAATGTGTGTATAAAAATAAATAACGGATGGGGTACGAGGGGGAGGTGGGGCATTAGCGGAAGTTAGAGAAGTCAATGTTCATGCCATCAGGTTGGAGGCTACCCAGACAGAATATAAGGTGTTGTTCCTTCAACCTGAGTTCACCAGCAACTTTGATGTGTGGTGCTGTAAAATAAAGGAAAAAATTAATTACCAGAGTACATACATGTCACCACATACAACCCTGAGATTCTTTTCAGCAAATAGTGACTGTAACAGAATCAATGAACAAAAAACCGTGCAAGTGCAGATCTGAGTAAATAGCAATAAATGTGGAGGGCATGAAATAACAGGATAAAAAGTCCTTCAAGTGAGATCATTGGTTGTGGCAACATCTCAATAGACGAGTGTAATTATCCTCTTTTGCTGAAGAGCCTGATGGTTGAGGGGTAGTAACGGTTCTTGAACCTGGTGGTGCGAGTCCTGAGGCTCCTTCTACGTGATGGCAGCAGCCAACAGAGAGCATGGCCTGGGTGGTGAGGATCTCTAATGATGGATGTTGCTTTCCTATGATAGCGTTTCATGTAGATGTGCTCAATGGTTGGGAGGGCTTTACCCATGACGGACTGGGCCAAATCTTGTGAAACACTGCAGAAGTAGCTGAAAATCCAAAAGCAACACACAAAATGCAGGAGGAACTCAGCAGGTCAGGCAGCATCTATGGAGAAGGATCTTGATTAGTTAGGGAAATAGGCAAATGGATTTCAATTACTGATAAGTGTGAGGTCAGGCAGTTGGGAAAGTCAAGCCAGCATGGGACATCATATCTCTGGTAGGGCACTAGAGGTGTGTAATGGAACAGAGGCACTGGGGGGTACAAATACGGAGTTTGTTGAAAGGGGCATCAACAAGGTTTTCAGCTTGTTGGCCTTCATCTGCCGGGACATTGGGTATAAGAGTTGGGACATTATGTTACAGTGTATCAGTCATCTGTAGGAAGCACAGAGTACTATGCATAGCTTTGGTCACCATGTTATACAAAAGTCATGGTTAAACTGAAAAAAATGGGGAAAATATTTATTGATTTATTGAGATACAGCGTGGAACAGGCCTCCTCCGGCTTTTCCTGCCGCACTCTCCAGCAACCCCCAATTTAACCCTCGCCTAATCACAAGACAGTTCACAATGACCAATTTACCTCGCACCGGAATGCCTTTGGACTGTGGGAGAAACCCAGAGTGCCCAGAGGAAACCCACGGGGTCATCGGGAGGACGTACAAACCCCTCACAGACAGCAACAGGAATCGAACCCGCGTCGCCAGTACTGTAAAACGTTGTGCTAACCACTACACTACCGTGCGATGGGAATTGAACCCAGGTCACTGGTACTGTAACGTGTTGTGCTGACCACTACACTACCGTGCGATGGGAATTGAACCCGGGTCACTGGTACTGTAACGTGTTGTGCTGACCACTATGCTACCGTATAATGGGAATCGAACCCGGGTCACTGGTACTGTAAAACGTTGTGCTAACCACTACACTACCGTGCGATGGGAATTGAACCCAGGTCACTGGTACTGTAACGTGTTGTGCTGACCACTACACCACCGTGCGATGGGAATTGAACCTGGGTCACTGGTACTGTAACGTGTTGTGCTAACCACTACACTACTGTGCGATGGGAATCAAACCCGGGTCACTGGTACTGTAAAAGTGTTGTGCTAACCACTACACTACCGTGCGATGGGAATTGAACCCAGGTCACTGGTACTGTAACGTGTTGTGCTGACCACTACACTACCGTATGATGGGAATCAAACCCGGGTCACTGGTACTGTAACGTGTTGTGCTGACCACTGCAGTACTGTGCACCCAAGGACGTTGCCAGGACTCGAGGGCCTGAGTGGTAGGGACAGGCTGGAGAGGCAGGGTCGTCATTCCTCGGAGCGTAGGAGAATGAGGGGTGATCTTGTGGAAGTGGTTTAATTGTGACAGGCATAGATAAGTTGGATGGTAACAGTCTTTTCCCCAGGGTAGGGGGGGTCTAAAACCAGAGGGCAGAGGGGAAAGATTTGAAAGGGGCAAGCTTTTCCACATGGAGTGTGGTGGGTGTGTGGAACGAGCTGCCCGATGTGGGTATGATTACACCATTTTATAAACACTTGGACAGGTACATTGATAGGAAAGGGCAGGGGTTCCCAGTCTGGAGTTCACAGACCCGTCGGTTAATGACATTTGTCCGTGACATACGAAGGTTGGGAACCCCTGGTTCAGGGGGATGTGGGCCCAATGCAGGGGCGAGCTCAAGAAGGCACAAAGGCAGGGATGGATGAGATGGACAGGAGGGCCTGTTTCTCTGTTCACTAACTATGATCCATTCTATACGAAACGCTTGTTACTCTCCTGTCCTCCACCCATCCACTGGGGTGGCGGGGGGGAGCAATTTCTGGCAGTTATTTAACCCACTGACCTGCAGGTCTTTGGGATACGGGAGGGAACTGGTGCACTGGAGCGAACCCACATGGTCACAGAGCAAACGTGCAGACTCCACACAGACAGTACCGGAGGGCCGGATCGAGCCTGGGTCTCTGGAGATGTGAGGCTGCAGGATTATGTCACCAATGTATTGCCCCGAGGACCTGAACTCTAAGGTCCGGAGTTCCCTCTGTTAACCCCCCACTGCTTCCTCTTGGAAGCCACTCAGAGTGCTGCAGGTTGAAAGCAGATTTGTTATCAAAGCACATCTATGTCACCATGGACTCCCCTCACATTCATTTTCTCTCAGGCATTCACACTAGGACAAAAAAATACAGTGGGAAACTATTCACAAACAACCAACGCGCAAAAGAAGAAAAAAATGTGTAAATGTGAAATAAAAATCTGAAAAAACAAACAAAAAAACCATAGCCAGATAGATAATTAAATAAAAACTCAGATCGCGAGCTGTACAGTCCTTGAAAGTGAATCCATGGGTTGTGGAATCAGTTCAGTGTTGGGGTGAGTGAAGTTATCCACACGGATTCAGGGGCCTGATGGTTGAGGGGTAATAACTGTTCCTGAACCTGGTGGTGTGGGACCTGATAGTTGAGGGGTAATAACTGTTCCTGAACCTGGTGGTGTGGGACCTGATGGTTGACGGGTAATAACTGTTCCTGAACCTGGTGGTGTGGGACCTGATGGTTGAGTGGTAATAACTGTTCCTGAACCTGGTGGTGTGGGACCTGATGGTTGAGGGGTAATAACTGTTCCTGAACCTGGTGGTGTGGGACCTGATGGTTGAGGGTAATAACTGTACCTGAACCTGGTGGCATGGGACCTGATGGTTGAGGGATAATAACTATTCCTGAACCTGATGGTGTGGGTCCTGGGGCTCCTGTACCTCCTGCCCAATGGCAGCAGTGAGAAGAGAGCATGGCCTGGATCCATACTTGATGATGGATGCTGTTTTCTTGTTGAGTGCTCCATGTAGATGTGCTCAATGGAGGGGAGGTTTTACCTGTGATGGACTAGCCTGCCTAACATCTATTTGATACAAGCAACACACATCAAAGTTGCTGGTGAACGCAGCAGGCCAGGCAGCATCACTAGGAAGAGGTACAGTCGACGTTTCAGGCCGAGACCCTTTGTCAGGACTAACTGAAGGAAGAGTAACTTTGATGTGTGTTGCATGAATTTCCAGCATCTGCAGAATTCCTGTTGTTTGCATCTATCTGATATATCTCCTTAGAAACCACGCTGATTTAACTTCATAAAGTTTAGCTTACATTGGTAGCTTTCCACAGCAGTTCCCACATGGAAATCCCCAACAATACGTTTCTGAATCTTACCAAAGTCAGTTTTGCAGTAATTCGCTAGAATGTCTCCCTCGACCTCTCCCTCTGATTTACAGGGATCGCAGATCTTTGATTCTGAAATGTAAAAGATTACCAACAATGTAATCAATTAGGAATCACCCAAGTCCACAGTCATTTAAAAATCCTGTCCGTGTGGTCAAACAGCAAGGAATCTTTGGCAACATAGAGCAGCACAGTACAGTACAGGCCCTTCGGCCCACAATGTTGTGCTGACCCATTAGCCTACTCTAAGATCAACCTAACCCTTCCCTCCCACATAACCCTCCATTTTTCTTTCATCCACGAGCCTATCTAAGAGTTTCTTAAATGTTCTTTATGTATCTCCCTCCACCACCAGCCCTGGCAGTCTATTCTATGCACCCACCACTTTCTGTGCAAAAAAAAAGCTACCTCTGATATCCTCCTGATACTTTCTTCCAATCACCTTAAAATTATGCATCCTCAGATTAGCCATTTTTGCCCTGGAAAAAAATTTCTGGCTGTCCTCTTAATCCATGTCTTTTATCATCTTGTATAGCTCTATCAAGTCACCTCTCATCCTCCTTCACTCCAGAGAGAAAAGCCCCCACTTGTATAACCTATCCTCGTAGGACACACTCTCCAATTCAGGCAGCATCCTGGCAAATCTCCTCTGCACCCTCTCTGAAGCTTCGACATGCTTCCTATAATGAGGCAATCAGAACTGAACACAGTTCTCCATGTGTGGTTTAACCAGAGTTTCATGGTACATTATGGGTCACGTGGCTATAATTCAGCAGCAGAGCTGATTAGGCAGAAAGGGCCCGTACTGTGCTGTAATTCAAAATAACAAATAAATAAATATTATCCCTCTCAACCACATTCTCCCTGTAATCTTTGACACCCTGACAAATCAAGAATCTATCAACCTTCACTTTAAATGTGCCCAATGACTTGGTCTCCACTGCCTTCTCTGGTAAAGAAATCCACAGATACATCACCCTCTGGCTAAACAAATTCCTCCCGTCTCTGTTCTAACTGGACGCCCCTCTAGTCTGAGGTTGTGCCCTCTGTTCCTAGACTCCCCGACTATAGGAAACATCTTCTCCATATCCACTCTGTCTTGGCCTTTCACTGGTCACCCTACTGAAGGAAGGAGGAGGAGGATAGTGGGCTAGGGCAGTGGTCCCCAACCACCGGGCCGTGGACCGGTATCGGGCTGCAAAGCATGTGCTACTGGGCCGCGAGGAAACGATATGAGTCAGCTGCACCTTTCCTCATTCCCTGTCACACACTGTTGAACTTGAACATAGGGTTGCCAACTGTCCCGTATTAGCCCGGACATCCCGTATATTGGGCTAAATTGGTTTGTCCCGTATTTCCCCCGCTAATGTAGAGCATTCCTATGAAACCTTTCGGGCCAAAATGGCGTGAAGTGAAGAAGCAATTACCATTAATTTATATGGGAAAAATTTTGAGCGTTCCCAGACCCAAAAACTAACCTAACAAATCATACTGAATAACACATAAAACTGAAAATAACACTAACATATAGTAAAAGCAGGAATGGTATGATAAATACACAGCCTGTATAAAGTAGAAATAATGTATGTACAGTATAGTCAGGAAGATGAAGGCAAAACCGATTTGTGTGGGGAGAGGGAATCGACACGTACGCGCAGTGCACATCACATGCGCACACAGGTGCCCACACGAGGCTTCATGGTCATGGTAGTCTTTCCTGGGGTAAAGTGTCCTGGGATTTGACTGCTACTTTTGTCCCTTATTTGGGAGTGAGAACGTTGGCAACCCTAACTGTAAAAGACATGTTGAGGTGAGTTCAACCCTACTTGAACAACACCACCCCCCCCCCACCCCGGTCGGCTGGTCCGCAAGAATATTGTCAATATTAAACCGGTCCGCAGTGCAAAAAAGGTTGGGGACCCCTGGCCTAGGGGAACACCAACACCCGCAGGTTCCCCTCCCAGCCCCTAATTTGATTTTATTTAGAGTGTGGAACAGGCACCCCCCCCCCACCCCCGGCCCACCAAGCCCAGCCGCCGAGTAACCCATTGATTTAACCCCAGCCTAACCACAGGGCAATTTACAATAACCAATTAACCCACTGAATGGTCGGTCCTTGGAATGTGGAGCACCCAGAGGGACCCACGCACACATACCAACTCCTTACAGATGATGTTGGGATTGAACTCTGAACTCTGGCGCCCTGAGCTCTGATAGTGTTGTGCTAACCACTATGCTACTGAGGTGAAACATCAGTGGGCCTCATTCCTGGAGCCCTGTCCCCAGCGCCTCACCCCCAACTTCCTGAGGACAGTTGGGGATGTGTTGTAAATGCCGGTGCCCTCATTCCCCACCCCACCGACCCACTGACAGCCTGGGTCACGTACGTGGTGTTGCACTGGGTCACAGGGACATCTCTGAGACTCTGTGCTTTGCACCTCGGTCCCAGAGGAAAGCTGTTTCATTTGACTGTACTCATGGTTACAGTTAAAATTGAATTTAAACTACAGGGAAGCTGTGTGGGGCCATTCCAGGCAACAACCACAAGTTTCCTTCTCTGAAGGGCTCCTGGGGATTTTACAAAAATTTGGCAGCTCAGAGCACAGTTTTATTGAGACTGTATTTTTAGCTTTTTTTAAAAATCCTAAATTCACTTGGGTTTTCGGAATTGATTTTTCATCCTCTGGCTTTCTTGCCTTGTAATCTAAGCCCTGCCTTTTGCCAGCAGCTAAACGGAGCCTCAGCGACTGGCGTCGCTGGAATTTGAAGCAATGCTGTGTTTCAGTCTCAGGGTGTCCCTGAAGGGTTTCACCGCCAATTAGTGGCGCTGTGCAACGTCATCATTTGCGGATTGCGTTCAGCTGCAGTGCGAATTTGCTCACAGCACTGCCCAGAGCCCTGTCTAGCTGCTTGTTTTTCAGGATTCAAAGATTAGCTTTACTTGTCACATGCACATCGAAGCATACAGTGAAACGACCAACACAGTGCCAACGTGCTGAGGGCAGCCCTGAAGTGCTGCCATGCTTCCACGTAACAAGTCTACAGCTCGCTAACCCTAACCAGTGCGGCTTTCGAGCGTGGGAGGAGATCCACCCGGTCACGGGGAGAATGTGCAGATCCTCCCAGGCCGCCGTAGCAATCGAACGCCCAATCTTACAGCTGGTGCTGTGACAGCGTTATGCTAACCGCGACACTACCGCGTCTCCCCTGAGCAGCTCGGGCCGGGACCCAACGTCCTATCCTATCCTATCCTAGTCGGGCCTCCAGGAGTGGAGACTAGCCAAATCCTCCGTTAAACTCACAAACGGAACCCAACTTTCAACTACTCTTGTGCAGAATAATTGGACAGCTCGACCACCAATCCAGCAATCAGAGGCAAGCTAGCAGATTTGATGGATTAGTCTCCCAATGCAACAGCTTCAAAAAAAATATTTGAGGCAGATACATCAGGGACAATTAAGAAACTCTTAGATAGGCCAATGAATGATAGGAACATGGAGGGCTATGTGGGAGGAAAGGGTTAGAGTGAGCTGAGAGAGGGTTAAAAGGTCGGCACAACATTGCGGGCCGAAGGGCCTGTACTGTTCTCTGTTCAGTGTTCTGTATACCTTCTGAACAACACACAGAAATACTGGAGGAATTCCGCAGGTCAGGCAGCATCTACGGAGGGGAATAAACAGTTGAAGTTTCGGGCTGACACCCTTCATCAGGACTGGAAAGGAAGCGGTCAGGGGCCAGAATGAAAGGATGGAGAAGGGGAGAACTAGCTGCTGAGTGATGGGTGAATGCAGGCGAGGAGGAAACGTGGGCGAGGGAGGGAGAGAGTGGGAGCAATGTAAGAAGCTGGGAGGTGATTGGTGGAAGAGGCAAAGGGCTGAAGAAGAAGGAATCTGATAGGAAAGGAGAGTGGCCTGTGGGAGAACAGGAAGATGGAGGGGAAGCAGAGGGAGGTGATATGGTCGATGGGCAAGGTCGTGAGTGCGGGGGAGGGGAGGGGAAAGGGATACTGGGCCCAGAAGGATAAGGGAAAAGAAAATGTGGGGTTGGCAGGGGGGGGACTAGGGGCACACACAAAATGCTGGAGGAACTGAGCAGATCAGGCAGCAACTATTATGGAAGGGAGTTAAACAGTCAGCATTTTGGGCTGAGACCCTTCATCAGGACTGGAAGAAGGCGGCGAGGGAGTTAGGATATAAAATTTAAACCTGAACAGAAACTAGAAACTAGAATTTCAGGGAATAAGTGATGGTTGGGAGAGAGAGAGAGATACAGCTGGTGTTTTGGCTCCGTGGGGTTGCCGAGTGGAAGTACAGAGAAATTTACAAAGGTGTTGCTGGGGCTTGAGGACCTGAGTTTCGGGGAAAGGTTGAAAAGAATAGGACATTATTCCCTGGAGCACAGGAGAATGAGACGAGATTTGATAGAGGTATACAAAATTATGAGGGGTGTGGATAGGGGAAATGCCAGTGAAAGGTGAAATGCTTCAGGGGGACATGAGGGCGAACTTCATCACTCAAAGTTGTGAGTGTGGATCGAGTTGCCAGCACAAGTGTTGGATTTAATCGAAATTTGGATAAGTAGCTGTATGGGGCAGGGGGGCGGGTAGGCAGGGCTCTGGTCTGGGTGTGGTGGATGGAAAGACACAGAATAACAGTTAGCACAGACTAGACGGACCAAAGGGCCTGATCTGTGCTCTATGACTCTAAGTAACATCAGCCTGACCTTCCTGCTGGACGCTCTCCTCCTCCGAGTCGGCGGACGGGATGCAGAGATCGTTACCCACTGGGAAGCGGTGACAGTCCAGCATCTCGGGCCAGGGGAAGCCGAACGCCAACATGACGGGGGCACAGCTGTCCCTCACGTCGCGGCAGAGCGAGTGACACGGCCGGACGGCCTCCTGGAGCTCGCTGAGGCACACCGGGGCGAAGAGCGAGCAGAGGAACTTACGGGTGTCCGGGTGGCAGTGTTTGCTGAGGAGGGGCACCCAGGAGGCGGCCTGCTGCACCACCTCCTTCATGGTGTCGTGCCCCAGGAGGTTGGGGAGCCTCATCTCGCTGTATCCCACGCCGTGGCACAGCGTCATGGTATGCGGGATGGGCTTACAATTGCTCTTGCCCGGGACTGAGAATCCGAGGGGGAAGCCTGGCAGCTCGGCAGCAGCGGCTAGGCCTGAGCAGAAGGCCAGGAGGAGACACGCCAGGGCCCTTGCTCCCACCCAACTCCAGAGAGAGCAAGCCTGCCAAGACATGGCCAACCCTTGCCTTCCTGCTCGGACAACCCTGACGACAAGGACAGGAAAGCTGGTTGACGCTGGGGTTTGAGACGATTCGTTGAGCCAAAGGTGGCCTCTGGCGAGAAAATGACTTGTTGCCACAGTCAAAACCTTCCAATCAGGTCTCCCCGTATCTCCAACAAGGTTAAAGGTCAACGTCCAGCCCAAAGGTCTGGTTCTTCAGGGATTCCGTCTGGTAGGAGAAAGCCTAGGATATTTATTCCACAAATATCCGTTGATTGTCTTCAGTGGTGGATTCACAGCCAAGAATGAAGGTTACTCTGAATTCAGCCTACGAGTGAAAAGAGAGGAAAGAGTGATTGTCTCTGCCCACCTGTCACTCAGTCACAAAATTCATAGAACATAGAACACCACAGGACAGTACACCCTTCAGCCCACCAGTTTGTGCCAACTCTTTAGCCTACTCAAACCCTTCCCTCCCAAAATGACTTCCATTTTTCTATCATCCTATTTAAGAATCTCTTAAATGTCCCTAATGTATCTGCCTCAACCACTGTGTGTTCCACAGACTCACCACTCTCCGTGCAAAAAAACCCTACCTCTGACATCCACCCCGCCTTCCCGAACTTTCCTCCAAACACTTTGAAATTACACACATAAAATGGTGGAGGAACTCAGCAGGTCAGGCAGTATCAATGGAAATGAATAAATTGACAACATTTTGGGCTAAGACTCTGAATTTTACCTCAACGTTTCTAAACATGAGAAGGTCTGCAGATGCTGGAAATTCAAAGCAACACATGCAAAATGCTTTATGCCTCCTCTTGTTAGCCATTTCCATCCTGTGAAAATGACTCTGCCTGTCCTCTCGATCTACACCCCGTATCATCTTGTACACCTCGATCAAATCTCCTCTCATCCTTCCTCCAGTCCACAGAGAAAAGCCCTAGTCCACTCAACGTATCCACATAAGACCTGCTCTTTAATCCAGGCAGCATCCTGGTGAATCTCCTCTGCACCCTCTCTAAAGCTTCCACATCCTTCCTGTAATGATGTGACCAGAACTGAACACAGTATTCTAAGTGTGGTCTAACCAGGGTTTTATAGAGCTGCAACATAACCGCGTGGTTCTTGAACTCAATGCCCCAAATAATGAAGACCAGCACACGGTGAACATTCTTCACCCCCATCAACTTGCTCAGTGAGGGATCTGTGGACGTGGACCCCAAGATCCCTCTGTTCCTCCACACTGCTGAGAGTCCTGTATTCCGCCTTCAAATTCACCTTCCAAACTGAACAACTTCACACCTTTCTTGGTTGCTATCCATCTGGAACTTCACAGCATTGCTCTGAGCCAGTGAAGCTCCCTCCACACCGTCCCATCACACACTCCCGGGGTCAGACACAGAGTGAAGCTCCCTCCACACCGTCCCATCACACACTCCCGGGGTCAGACACAGAGTAAATCTCCCTCCACACCATCCCATCAGACACTCCTGGCGTTAGACACAGAGTGAAGCTCCCTCCTCACCATCCCATCACACACTCCCGGGGTCAGGCACAGAGTGAAGCTCCCTCCACACCATCCCATCACACACTCCCGGGGTCAGACACAGAGTGAAGCTCCCTCCACACCGTCCCATCACACACTCCCGGGGTCAGACACAGAGTGAAGTTCCCTCCACACCGTCCCATCACACACTCCTGGGGTCAGACACAGAGTAAATCTCCCTCCACACCATCCCATCAGACACTCCTGGCGTTAGACACAGAGTGAAGCTCCCTCCTCACCATCCCATCACACACTCCCGGGGTCAGACACAGAGTGAAGTTCCCTCCACACCGTCCCATCACACACTCCCGGGGTCAGACACAGAGTAAATCTCCCTCCACAGCATCCCATCAGACACTCCTGGCGTTAGACACAGAGTGAAGCTCCCTCCTCACCATTCCATCACACACTCCCGGGGTCAGACACAGAGTGAAGCTCCCTCCACACCATCCCATCACACACTCCCGGGGTCAGACACAGAGTGAAGCTCCCTCCACACCGTCCCATCACACAGTCCCAGGGTCAGACACAGAGTGAATCTCCCTCCACACCGTCCCATCATACACTCCCGGGGTCAGACACAGAGTGAAGCTCCCTCCACACCGTCCCATCACACACTCCCGGGGTCAGACACAGAGTGAAGCTCCCTCCACACCGTCCCATCACACACTCCCGGGGTCAGACACAGAGTGAAGCTCCCTCCACACCGTCCCATCACACACTCCCAGGGTCAGACACAGAGTGAAGCTCCCTCCACACCGTCCCATCACACAGTCCCAGGGTCAGACACAGAGTGAAGCTCCCTCCACACTGTCACATCACACACTCCTGGGGTCAGACAGAGAGTGAAGCTCCCTCCACACCGTCCCATCACACACTCCCGGGGTCAGACACAGAGTGAAGCTCCCTCCACACCGTCCCATCACACACTCCCGGGGTCAGACACAGAGTGAAGCTCCCTCCTCACCCTCCCATCACACACTCTCGGGGTCAGACACAGAGTGAAGTTCCCTCCACACCGTCCCATCACACACTCCCGGGGTCAGACACACAGAGGAGATCCCTCCACACTGTCCCATCACACACTCCTGGGGTCAGACACAGAGTGAAGCTCCCTCCACACCATCCCATCACACACTCCCGGGGTCAGGCACAGAGTGAATCTCCCTCCACACCATCCCATCAGACACTCCTGGCGTTAGACACAGAGTGAAGCTCCCTCCTCATCATCCCATCACACACTCCCGGGGTCAGACACAGAGTGAAGCTCCGTCCACACCATCGCATCACACACTCCCGGGGTCAGACACAGAGTGAAGCTCCCTCCTCACCCTCCCATCACACACTCCAGGGTCAGACACAGAGTGAGGCTCCCTCCACACTGTCCCATCTCACACTCCCGGGTTCAGACACAGAGTGAAGCTCCCTCCTCACCATCCCATCACATACTCCCGGGGTCAGACACAGAGTGAAGCTCCCTCCTCACCCTCCCATCACACACACCCAGGGTCAGACACAGAGTGAAGCTCCCACCTCACCCTCCCATCACACACACCCAGGGTCAGACACAGAGTGAAGCTCCCTCCACACTGTCCCATCTCACACTCCCGGGTTCAGACACAGAGTGAAATGCCCTCCTCACCCTCCCATCACACACACCCGGGGTCAGACACAGAGTGAAGCTCCCTCCACACCATTCCATCAGACACTCCTGGCGTTAGACACTGAGTGAAGCTCCCTCCTCACCCTCCCATCACACACTCCCAGGGTCAGACACAGAGTGAATCCCCTTCCGCATCGTCCCATCACACACTCCCAGGGTCAGACACAGAGTGAAGCTCCCTACTCACCATCCCATCACACACTCCCGGGGTCAGACACTGAGTGAAGCTCCCTCCTCACCCTCCCATCACACACTCCCAGGGTCAGAGACAGAGTGAAGCTCCCTCCACACCGTCCCATCAAAACACTCCCAGGGTCAGACACAGAGTGAAGCTCCCTCCTCACCGTCCCATCACACACTCCCGGGGTCAGACACAGAGTGAAGCTCCCTCCACACTGTCCCATCACACACTCGCGGGGTCAGACACAGAGTGAAGCTCCCTCCTCACCCTCCCATCACACACTCCCGGGGTCAGGCACAGAGTGAAGCTCCCTCCTCACCCTCCCATCACACACTCTCGGGGTCAGACACAGAGTGAAGTTCCCTCCACACCGTCCCATCACACACTCCCGGGGTCAGACACACAGAGGAGCTCCCTCCACACTGTCCCATCACACACTCCTGGGGTCAGACACAGACTGAAGCTCCCTCCACACCATCCCATCACACACTCCCGTGGTCAGGCACAGAGTGAACCTCCCTCCTCACCCTCCCATCACTCATTCCCAGGGTCAAAAAACAGAGTGAAGCTCCGTCCCGGGGTCAGACAGAGGGTGAAGCTCCCTCCACACTGTCCCATCACACACTCCCGGGGTCAGACACAGAGTGAAGCTCCCTCCTCACCCTCCCATCACACACTCCCAGGGTCAGACACAGAGTGAAGCTCCCTCCACACCGTCCCATCACACACTCCCGGGGTCAGACACAGAGTAAAGCTCCCTCACCACCCTCCCATCACACACACTGGGGTCAGACACAGAGTGAATCTCCTTCCGCACCGTCCCATCACACACTCCCAGGGTCAGACACAGAATGAAGCTCCCTCCACACCATTCCATCAGACACTCCTGGCGTTAGACCCTGAGTGAAGCTCCCTCCTCACCCTCCCATCACACACTCCCAGGGTCAGACACAGAGTGAATCTCCTTCCGCACCGTCCCATCACACACTCCCAGGGTCAGACACAGAATGAAGCTCCCTCCTCACCATCCCATCACACACTCCCGGGGTCAGACACAGAGTAAAGCTCCCTCCTCACCATCCCATCACACACTCCCGGGGTCAGGCACAGAGTAAAGCTCCATCTACACCCTCCCATCACACACTCCCGGGGTGAGACACAGAGTGAAGCTCCCTCCACACCGTCCCATCACACACTCCCGGGGTTAGACACGGAGCGAAGCTCCCTCCACACCATCCCATCACACACTCCCAGGGTCAGACACAGAGTGAAGCTCCCTCCGCACCCTCCCATCACACACTCCCGGGGTCAGGCACAGAGTGCAGCTCCCTCCTCACCATCCCATCACACACTCCCGGGGTCAGACACAGAGTGAAGCTCCCTCCACACCATCCCATCAGACACACCCGGGGTGAGACACAGAGTGAAGCTCCCTCCACACCGTCCCATCACACACTCCCGGGGTCAGACACGGAGCGAAGCTCCCTCCACACCATCCCATCACACACTCCCAGGGTCAGACACAGAGTGAAGCTCCCTCCTCACCCTCCCATCACACACTCCCGGGGTCAGGCACAGAGTGCAGCTCCCTCCTCACCATCCCATCACACACTCCCGGGGTCAGACACAGAGTGAAGTTCCCTCCACACCATCCCATCAGACACTCCTGGAGTTAGACACTGAGTGAAGCTCCCTCCTCACCCTCCCATCACACACTCTCGGGGTCAGGCACAGAGTGCAGCTCCCTCCTTACCATCCCATCACACACTCCCGGGGTCAGACACAGAGTGAAGCTCCGTCCACACCATCCCATCAGACACTCCTGGCGTTAGACACTGAGTGAAGCTCCCTCCTCACCCTCCCATCACACACTCCCAGGGTCAGACACAGAGTGAAGCTCCCTCCACACGGTCCCATCAAAACACTCCCAGGGTCAGACACAGAGTGAAGCTCCCTCCACACCATCCCATCACACACTCCCGGGGTCAGGCACAGAGTGAAGCTCCCTCCTCACCCTCCCATCACACACTCCCGTGGTCAGACACAGAGTGATGCTCCCTCCTCACCCTTCCATCACTCATTCCCAGGGTCAGACACAGAGTGAAGCTCCGTCCCGGGGTCAGACATTGAGTGAAGCTCCCTCCTCACCCTCCCATCACACACTCCCGGGGTTAGACACAGAGTGAAGCTCCCTCCTCACCCTCCCATCACACACTCCGAGCGTCAGACGCAGAGTGAAACTCCCTCCTCACCGTCCCATCACACACTCCTGGGGTCAGACACAGAGTGAAGCTCCCTCCACACCGTCCCATCACACACTCCAGGGTCAGACACAGAGTGAGGCTCCCTCCACACTGTCCCATCTCACACTCCCGGGTTCAGACACAGAGTGAAGCTCCCTCCTCACCATCCCATCACACACTCCCGGGGTCAGACACAGAGTGAAGCTCCCTCCTCACCCTCCCATCACACACACCCAGGGTCAGACACAGAGTGAAGCTCCCACCTCACCCTCCCATCACACACACCCAGGGTCAGACACAGAGTGAAGCTCCCTCCACACTGTCCCATCTCACAGTCCCGGGTTCAGACACAGAGTGAAACGCCCTCCTCACCCTCCCATCACACACACCCGGGGTCAGACACAGAGTGAAGCTCCCTCCACACCATTCCATCAGACACTCCTGGCGTTAGACACTGAGTGAAGCTCCCTCCTCACCCTCCCATCACACACTCCCAGGGTCAGACACAGAGTGAATCCCCTTCCGCACCGTCCCATCACACACTCCCAGGGTCAGACACAGAGTGAAGCTCCCTACTCACCATCCCATCACACACTCCCGGGGTCAGACACTGAGTGAAGCTCCCTCCTCACCCTCCCATCACACACTCCCAGGGTCAGACACAGAGTGAAGCTCCCTCCACACCGTCCCATCAAAACACTCCCAGGGTCAGACACAGAGTGAAGCTCCCTCCTCACCGTCCCATCACACACTCCCGGGGTCAGACACAGAGTGAAGCTCCCTCCACACTGTCCCATCACACACTCGCGGGGTCAGACACAGAGTGAAGCTCCCTCCTCACCCTCCCCTCACACACGCCTGGGGTCAGACACAGAGTGAAGCTCCCTCCACACCGTCCCATCACAAACTCCCGGGGTCAGACACAGAGTGAAGCTCCCTCCTCACCCTCCCATCACACACTCCCGGGGTCAGGCACAGAGTGAAGCTCCCTCCTCACCCTCCCATCACACACTCTCGGGGTCAGACACAGAGTGAAGTTCCCTCCACACCGTCCCATCACACACTCCCGGGGTCAGACACACAGAGGAGCTCCCTCCACACTGTCCCATCACACACTCCTGGGGTCAGACACAGACTGAAGCTCCCTCCACACCGTCCCATCACACACTCCCGTGGTCAGGCACAGAGTGAAGCTCCCTCCTCACCCTCCCATCACTCATTCCCAGGGTCAAAAAACAGAGTGAAGCTCCGTCCCGGGGTCAGACAGAGGGTGAAGCTCCCTCCACACTGTCCCATCACACACTCCCGGGGTCAGACACAGAGTGAAGCTCCCTCCACACTGTCCCATCTCACACTCCCGTGGTCAGGCACAGAGTGAAGCTCCCTCCTCACCCTCCCATCACTCATTCCCAGGGTCAAAAAACAGAGTGAAGCTCCGTCCCGGGGTCAGACAGAGGGTGAAGCTCCCTCCACACTGTCCCATCACACACTCCCGGGGTCAGACACAGAGTGAAGCTCCCTCACCACCCTCCCATCACACACACTGGGGTCAGACACAGAGTGAAGCTCCCTCCACACCATTCCATCAGACACTCCTGGCGTTAGACCCTGAGTGAAGCTCCCTCCTCACCCTCCCATCACACACTCCCAGGGTCAGACACAGAGTGAATCTCCTTCCGCACCGTCCCATCACTCACTCTCAGGGTCAGACACAGAATGAAGCTCCCTCCACACCATCCCATCAGACACTCTTGGAGTTAGACACTGAGTGAAGCTCCCTCCTCACCATCCCATCACACACTCCCGGGGTCAGGCACAGAATGAAGCTCCCTCCTCACCATCCCATCACACACTCCCGGGGTCAGACACAGAGTGAAGCTCCGTCCACACCATCCCATCAGACACTCCTGGCGTTAGACACTGAGTGAAGCTCCCTCCTCACCCTCCCATCACACACTCCCGGGGTCAGACACAGAGTGAAGCTCCCTCCACACTGTCCCATCACACACTCCCGGGGTCAGACACAGACTGAAGCTCCCTCCACACCGTCCCATCACACACTCGCGTGGTCAGACACAGAGTGAAGCTCCCTCCTCACCCTCCCATCACTCATTCCCAGGGTCAGACACAGAGTGAAGCTCCCTCCTCACCATCCCATCACATACTCCCGGGGTCAGACACAGAGTGAAGTCCGTCCACACCATCGCATCACACACTCCCGGGGTCAGACACAGAGTGAAGCTCCCTCCTCACCCTCCCATCACACACTCTCGGGGTCAGACACAGAGTGAAGTTCCCTCCACACCGTCCCATCACACACTCCCGGGGTCAGACACACAGAGGAGCTCCCTCCACACTGTCCCATCACACACTCCTGGGGTCAGACACAGACTGAAGCTCCCTCCACACCGTCCCATCACACACTCCCGTGGTCAGGCACAGAGTGAACCTCCCTCCTCACCCTCCCATCACTCATTCCCAGGGTCAAAAAACAGAGTGAAGCTCAGTCCCGGGGTCAGACAGAGGGTGAAGCTCCCTCCACACTGTCCCATCACACACTCCCGGGGTCAGACACAGAGTGAAGCTCCCTCCTCACCCTCCCATCACACACTCCCAGGGTCAGACACAGAGTGAAGCTCCCTCCACACCGTCCCATCACACACTCCCGGGGTCAGACACAGAGTGAAGCTCCCTCACCACCCTCCCATCACACACACTGGGGTCAGACACAGAGTGAAGCTCCCTCCACACCATTCCATCAGACACTCCTGGCGTTAGACCCTGAGTGAAGCTCCCTCCTCACCCTCCCATCACACACTCCCAGGGTCAGACACAGAGTGAATCTCCTTCCGCACCGTCCCATCACACACTCCCAGGGTCAGACACAGAATGAAGCTCCCTCCTCACCATCCCATCACACACTCCCGGGGTCAGACACAGAGTAAAGCTCCCTCCACACCATCCCATCAGACACTCTTGGAG
Organism: Mobula hypostoma; assembly: GCF_963921235.1. Lineage (NCBI taxonomy): Eukaryota > Metazoa > Chordata > Chondrichthyes > Myliobatiformes > Myliobatidae > Mobula > Mobula hypostoma. Next base: position 184,925,485 of record NC_086103.1, read on the forward strand.
TTAGACACTGAGTGAAGCTCCCTCCTCACCATCCCATCACACACTCCCGGGGTCAGGCACAGAATGAAGCTCCCTCCTCACCATCCCATCACACACTCCCGGGGTCAGACACAGAGTGAAGCTCCCTCCTCACCCTCCCATCACACACTCCCGGGGTCAGACACAGAGTGAAGCTCCGTCCACACCATCCCATCAGACACTCCTGGCGTTAGACACTGAGTGAAGCTCCCTCCTCACCCTCCCATCACACACTCCCGGGGTCAGACACAGAGTGAAGCTCCCTCCAGACTGTCCCATCACACACTCCCGGGGTCAGACACAGACTGAAGCTCCCTCCACACCGTCCCATCACACACTCGCGTGGTCAGACACAGAGTGAAGCTCCCTCCTCACCCTCCCATCACTCATTCCCAGGGTCAGACACAGAGTGAAGCTCCCTCCTCACCATCCCATCACACACTCCCGGGGTCAGACACAGAGTAAAGCTCCATCTACACCCTCCCATCACACACTCCCGGGGTGAGACACAGAGTGAAGCTCCCTCCACACCGTCCCATCACACACTCCCGGGGTCAGACACGGAGCGAAGCTCCCTCCACACCATCCCATCACACACTCCCAGGGTCAGACACAGAGTGAAGCTCCCTCCTCACCCTCCCATCACACACTCCCGGGGTCAGGCACAGAGTGAAGCTCCCTCCTCACCCTCCCATCACACACTCCCGGGGTCAGGCACAGAGTGCAGCTCCCTCCTCACCATCCCATCACACACTCCCGGGGTCAGACACAGAGTGAAGCTCCCTCCACACCATCCCATCAGACACTCCTGGAGTTAGACACTGAGTGAAGCTCCCTCCTCACCCTCCCATCACACACTCTCGGGGTCAGGCACAGAGTGCAGCTCCCTCCTTACCATCCCATCACACACTCCCGGGGTCAGACACAGAGTGAAGCTCCGTCCACACCATCCCATCAGACACTCCTGGCGTTAGACACTGAGTGAAGCTCCCTCCTCACCCTCCCATCACACACTCCCAGGGTCAGACACAGAGTGAAGCTCCCTCCACACGGTCCCATCAAAACACTCCCAGGGTCAGACACAGAGTGAAGCTCCCTCCACACCATCCCATCAAACACTCCCGTGGTCAGACACAGAGTGATGCTCCCTCCTCACCCTTCCATCACTCATTCCCAGGGTCAGACACAGAGTGAAGCTCCGTCCCGGGGTCAGACATTGAGTGAAGCTCCCTCCTCACCCTCCCATCACACACTCCCGGGGTTAGACACAGAGTGAAGCTCCCTCCTCACCCTCCCATCACACACTCCTCGCGTCAGACGCAGAGTGAAACTCCCTCCTCACCGTCCCATCACACACTCCCGGGGTCAGACACAGAGTGAAGCTCCCTCCACACCGTCCCATCACACACTCCCGGGGTCAGACACACAGAGGAGCTCCCTCCACACTGTCCCATCACACACTCCTGGGGTCAGACAAAGAGTGAAGCTCCCTCCACACTGTCCCATCACACACTCCCGGGGTCAGACACAGACTGAAGCTCCCTCCACACCGTCCCATCATACACTCCCGTGGTCAGGCACAGAGTGAAGCTCCCTCCACACTGTCCCATCACACACTCCTGGGGTCAGACAAAGAGTGAAGCTCCCTCCACACTGTCCCATCACACACTCCCGGGGTCAGACACAGACTGAAGCTCCCTCCACACCGTCCCATCATACACTCCCGTGGTCAGGCACAGAGTGAAGCTCCCTCCTCACCCTCCCATCACTCATTCCCAGGGTCAGACACAGAGTGAAGCTCCGTCCCGGGGTCAGACAGAGGGTGAAGCTCCCTCCACACTGTCCCATCACACACTCCCGGGGTCAGACACAGAGTGAAGCTCCCTCCTCACCCTCCCATCACACACTCCCAGGGTCAGACACAGAGTGAAGCTCCCTCCACACCGTCCCATCACACACTCCCGGGGTCAGACACAGAGTGAAGCTCCCTCCCCACCTTCCCATCACACACACCCGGGGTCAGACACAGAGTGAAGCTCCCTCCACACCATTCCATCAGACACTCCTGGCGTTAGACCCTGAGTGAAGCTCCCTCCTCACCCTCCCATCACACACTCCCAGGGTCAGACACAGAGTGAATCTCCTTCCGCACCGTCCCATCACACACTCCCAGGGTCAGACACAGAATGAAGCTCCCTCCTCACCATCCCATCACACACTCCCGGGGTCAGACACAGAGTAAAGCTCCCTCCACACCATCCCATCAGACACTCCTGGAGTTAGACACTGAGTGAAGCTCCGTCCACACCATCCCATCACACACTCCCGGGGTTAGACACAGAGTGAAGCTCCCTCCTCACCCTCCCATCACACACTCCCGGGGTCAGGCACAGAGTGCAGCTCCCTCCTCACCATCCCATCACACACTCCCGGGGTCAGGCACAGAATGAAGCTCCCTCCTCACCATCCCATCACACACTCCCGGGGTCAGACACAGAGTGAAGATCCCTCCTCACCCTCCCATCACACACTCCCGGGGTCAGACACAGAGTGAATCTCCCTCCTCACCCTCCCATCACACACACCCGGGGTCAGACACAGAGTGAATCTCCTTCCGCACCGTAGCATCACACACTCCCGGGGTCAGACACAGAGTGAAGCTCCCTCCTCACCCTCCCATCACACACACCCGGGGTCAGACACAGAGTGAAGCTCCCTCCACACCATTCCATCAGACACTCCTGGCGTTAGACACTGAGTGAAGCTCCCATCCTCACCATCCCATCACACACTCCCGGGGTCAGACACAGAGTGAATCTCCTTCCGCACCGTCCCATCACACACTCCCAGGGTCAGACACAGAGTGAAGCTCCCTCCACACCGTCCCATCACACACTCCCGGGGTCAGACACAGAGTGAAGCTCCCTCACCACCCTCCCATCACACACACTGGGGTCAGACAGAGAGTGAAGCTCCCTCCACACCATTCCATCAGACACTCCTGGCGTTAGACCCTGAGTGAAGCTCCCTCCTCACCCTCCCATCACACACTCCCAGGGTCAGACACAGAGTGCATCTCCTTCCGCACCGTCCCATCACACACTCCCAGGGTCAGACACAGAATGAAGCTCCCTCCTCACCATCCCATCACACACTCCCGGGGTCAGACACAGAGTAAAGCTCCCTCCACACCATCCCATCAGACACTCTTGGAGTTAGACACTGAGTGAAGCTCCCTCCTCACCCTGCCATCACACACTCCCAGGGTCAGACACAGAGTGAAGCTCCCTCCTCACCATCCCATCACACACTCCCGGGGTCAGGCACAGAATGAAGCTCCCTCCTCACCATCCCATCACACACTCCCGGGGTCAGACACAGAGTGAAGCACCCTCCTCACCCTCTCATCACACACTCCCGGGGTCAGACACAGAGTGAAGCTCCGTCCACACCATCCCATCAGACACTCCTGGCGTTAGACACTGAGTGAAGCTCCCTCCTCACCCTCCCATCACACACTCCCGGGGTCAGACACAGAGTGAAGCTCCCTCCATACTGTCCCATCACACACTCCCGGGGTCAGACACACAGAGGAGCTCCCTCCACACTGTCCCATCACACACTCCTGGGGTCAGACACAGACTGAAGCTCCCTCCACACCGTCCCATCACACACTCCCGTGGTCAGGCACAGAGTGAAGCTCCCTCCTCACCCTCCCATCATTCATTCCCAGGGTCAAAAAACAGAGTGAAGCTCCGTCCCGGGGTCAGACAGAGGGTGAAGCTCCCTCCACACTGTCCCATCACACACTCCCGGGGTCAGACACAGAGTGAAGCTCCCTCCTCACCCTCCCATCACACACTCCCAGGGTCAGACACAGAGTGAAGCTCCCTCCACACCGTCCCATCACACACTCCCGGGGTCAGACACACAGAGGAGCTCCCTCCACACTGTCCCATCACACACTCCTGGGGTCAGACAAAGAGTGAAGCTCCCTCCACACTGTCCCATCACACACTCCCGGGGTCAGACACAGACTGAAGCTCCCTCCACACCATTCCATCAGACACTCCTGGCGTTAGACACTGAGTGAAGCTCCCTCCTCACCCTCCCATCACACACTCCCAGGGTCAGACACAGAGTGAATCCCCTTCCGCACCGACCCATCACACACTCCCAGGGTCAGACACAGAGTGAAGCTCCCTACTCACCATCCCATCACACACTCCCGGGGTCAGACACTGAGTGAAGCTGCCTCCTCACCCTCCCATCACACACTCCCAGGGTCAGACACAGAGTGAAGCTCCCTCCACACCGTCCCATCAAAACACTCCCAGGGTCAGACACAGAGTGAAGCTCCCTCCTCACACTCCCATCACACACTCCCAGGGTCAGACACAGAGTGAATCTCCTTCCGCAGCGTCCCATCACACACTCCCAGGGTCAGACACAGAATGAAGCTCCCTCCTCACCATCCCATCACACACTCCCGGGGTCAGACACAGAGTAAAGCTCCCTCCACACCATCCCATCAGACACTCTTGGAGTTAGACACTGAGTGAAGCTCCCTCCTCACCATCCCATCACACACTCCCGGGGTCAGGCACAGAATGAAGCTCCCTCCTCACCATCCCATCACACACTCCCGGGGTCAGACACAGAGTGAAGCTCCGTCCACACCATCCCATCAGACACTACTGGCGTTAGACACTGAGTGAAGCTCCCTCCTCACCCTCCCATCACACACTCCCGGGGTCAGACACAGAGTGAAGCTCCCTCCACACTGTCCCATCACACACTCCCGGGGTCAGACACAGACTGAAGCTCCCTCCACACCGTCCCATCACACACTCGCGTGGTCAGACACAGAGTGAAGCTCCCTCCTCACTCTCCCATCACTCATTCCCAGGGTCAGACACAGAGTGAAGCTCCCTCCTCACCATCCCATCACACACTCCCGGGGTCAGACACAGAGTGAAGTCCGTCCACACCATCGCATCACACACTCCCGGGGTCAGACACAGAGTGAAGCTCCCTCCTCACCCTCCCATCACACACTCTCGGGGTCAGACACACAGTGAAGTTCCCTCCACACCGTCCCATCACACACTCCCGGGGTCAGACACACAGAGGAGCTCCCTCCACACTGTCCCATCACACACTCCTGGGGTCAGACACAGACTGAAGCTCCCTCCACACCGTCCCATCACACACTCCCGTGGTCAGGCACAGAGTGAAGCTCCCTCCTCACCCTCCCATCACTCATTCCCAGGGTCAAAAAACAGAGTGAAGCTCAGTCCCGGGATCAGACAGAGGGTGAAGCTCCCTCCACACTGTCCCATCACACACTCCCGGGGTCAGACACAGAGTGAAGCTCCCTCCTCACCCTCCCATCACACACTCCCAGGGTCAGACACAGAGTGAAGCTCCCTCCACACGGTCCCATCACACACTCCCTGGGTCAGACACAGAGTGAAGCTCCCTCACCACCCTCCCATCACACACACTGGGGTCAGACACAGAGTGAAGCTCCCTCCACACCATTCCATCAGACACTCCTGGCGTTAGACCCTGAGTGAAGCTCCCTCCTCACCCTCCCATCACACACTCCCAGGGTCAGACACAGAGTGAATCTCCTTCCGCACCGTCCCATCACACACTCCCAGGGTCAGACACAGAATGAAGCTCCCTCCTCACCATCCCATCACACACTCCCGGGGTCAGACACAGAGTAAAGCTCCCTCCACACCATCCCATCAGACACTCTTGGAGTTAGACACTGAGTGAAGCTCCCTCCTCACCATCCCATCACACACTCCCGGGGTCAGGCACAGAATGAAGCTCCCTCCTCACCATCCCATCACACACTCCCGGGGTCAGACACAGAGTGAAGCTCCCTCCTCACCCTCCCATCACACACTCCCGGGGTCAGACACAGAGTGAAGCTCCCTCCACACCATCCCATCAGACACTCCAGGCGTTAGACACTGAGTGAAGCTCCCTCCTCACCCTCCCATCACACACTCCCGGGGTCAGGCACAGAGTGAAGCTCCCTCCTCACCCTCCCATCACACACTCTCGGGGTCAGACACACAGAGGAGCTCCCTCCACACTGTCCCATCACACACTCCTGGGGTCAGACACAGACTGAAGCTCCCTCCACACCGTCCCATCACACACTCCCGTGGTCAGGCACAGAGTGAAGCTCCCTCCTCACCCTCCCATCACTCATTCCCAGGGCAAAAAACAGAGTGAAGCTCCGTCCCGGGGTCAGACAGAGGGTGAAGCTCCCTCCACACTGTCCCATCACACACTCCCGGGGTCAGACACAGAGTGAAGCTCCCTCCTCACCCTCCCATCACACACTCCCTGGGTCAGACACAGAGTGAAGCTCCCTCCACACCGTCCCATCACACACTCCCGGGGTCAGACACAGAGTGAAGGTCCCTCACCACCCTCCCATCACACACACTGGGGTCAGACAGAGAGTGAAGCTCCCTCCACACCATTCCATCAGACACTCCTGGCGTTAGACCCTGAGTGAAGCTCCCTCCTCACCCTCCCATCACACACTCCCAGGGTCAGACACAGAGTGCATCTCCTTCCGCACCGTCCCATCACACACTCCCAGGGTCAGACACAGAATGAAGCTCCCTCCTCACCATCCCATCACACACTCCCGGGGTCAGACACAGAGTAAAGCTCCCTCCACACCATCCCATCAGACACTCTTGGAGTTAGACACTGAGTGAAGCTCCCTCCTCACCCTCCCATCACACACTCCCAGGGTCAGACACAGAGTGAAGCTCCCTCCTCACCATCCCATCACACACTCCCGGGGTCAGGCACAGAATGAAGCTCCCTCCTCACCATCCCATCACACACTCCCGGGGTCAGACACAGAGTGAAGCACCCTCCTCACCCTCTCATCACACACTCCCGGGGTCAGACACAGAGTGAAGCTCCGTCCACACCATCCCATCAGACACTCCTGGCGTTAGACACTGAGTGAAGCTCCCTCCTCACCCTCCCATCACACACTCCCGGGGTCAGACACAGAGTGAAGCTCCCTCCATACTGTCCCATCACACACTCCCGGGGTCAGACACAGACCGAAGCTCCCTCCACACCGTCCCATCACACACTCGCGTGGTCAGACACAGAGTGAAGCTCCCTCCTCACCCTCCCATCACTCATTCCCAGGGTCAGACACAGAGTGAATTTCCTTCCGCACCGTAGCATCACACACTCCCGGGGTCAGACACAGAGTGAAGCTCCCTCCTCACCCTCCCATCACACACACCCGGGGTCAGACACAGAGTGAAGCTCCCTCCACACCATTCCATCAGACACTCCTGGCGTTAGACACTGAGTGAAGCTCCCTCCTCACCCTCCCATCACACACTCCCAGGGTCAGACACAGAGTGAATCTCCTTCCGCACCGTCCCATCACACACTCCCAGGGTCAGACACAGAGTGAAGCTCCCTCCTCACCATCCCATCACACACTCCCGGGGTCAGACACAGAGTAAAGCTCCATCTACACCCTCCCATCACACACTCCCGGACTGAGACACAGAGTGAAGCTCCCTCCACACCGTCCCATCACACACTCCCGGGGTCAGACACGGAGCGAAGCTCCCTCCACACCATCCCATCACACACTCCCAGGGTCAGACACAGAGTGAAGTCCGTCCACACCATCGCATCACACACTCCCGGGGTCAGACACAGAGTGAAGCTCCCTCCTCACCCTCCCATCACACACTCTCGGGGTCAGACACACAGTGAAGTTCCCTCCACACCGTCCCATCACACACTCCCGGGGTCAGACACACAGAGGAGCTCCCTCCACACTGTCCCATCACACACTCCTGGGGTCAGACACAGACTGAAGCTCCCTCCACACCGTCCCATCACACACTCCCGTGGTCAGGCACAGAGTGAAGCTCCCTCCTCACCCTCCCATCACTCATTCCCAGGGTCAAAAAACAGAGTGAAGCTCAGTCCCGGGGTCAGACAGAGGGTGAAGCTCCCTCCACACTGTCCCATCACACACTCCCGGGGTCAGACACAGAGTGAAGCTCCCTCCTCACCCTCCCATCACACACTCCCAGGGTCAGACACAGAGTGAAGCTCCCTCCACACCGTCCCATCACACACTCCCTGGGTCAGACACAGAGTGAAGCTCCCTCACCACCCTCCCATCACACACACTGGGGTCAGACACAGAGTGAAGCTCCCTCCACACCATTCCATCAGACACTCCTGGCGTTAGACCCTGAGTGAAGCTCCCTCCTCACCCTCCCATCACACACTCCCAGGGTCAGACACAGAGTGAATCTCCTTCCGCACCGTCCCATCACACACTCCCAGGGTCAGACACAGAATGAAGCTCCCTCCTCACCATCCCATCACACACTCCCGGGGTCAGACACAGAGTAAAGCTCCCTCCACACCATCCCATCAGACACTCTTGGAGTTAGACACTGAGTGAAGCTCCCTCCTCACCATCCCATCACACACTCCCGGGGTCAGGCACAGAGTGAAGCTCCCTCCTCACCCTCCCATCACACACTCCCGGGGTCAGACACAGAGTGAAGCTCCCTCCACACCATCCCATCAGACACTCCAGGCGTTAGACACTGAGTGAAGCTCCCTCCTCACCCTCCCATCACACACTCCCGGGGTCAGGCACAGAGTGAAGCTCCCTCCTCACCCTCCCATCACACACTCTCGGGGTCAGACACACAGAGGAGCTCCCTCCACACTGTCCCATCACACACTCCTGGGGTCAGACACAGACTAAAGCTCCCTCCACACCGTCCCATCACACACTCCCGTGGTCAGGCACAGAGTGAAGCTCCCTCCTCACCCTCCCATCACTCATTCCCAGGGCAAAAAACAGAGTGAAGCTCCGTCCCGGGGTCAGACAGAGGGTGAAGCTCCCTCCACACTGTCCCATCACACACTCCCGGGGTCAGACACAGAGTGAAGCTCCCTCCTCACCCTCCCATCACACACTCCCGGGGTCAGACACAGAGTGAAGCTCCCTCCACACCGTCCCATCACACACTCCCGGGGTCAGACACAGAGTGAAGGTCCCTCACCACCCTCCCATCACACACACTGGGGTCAGACAGAGAGTGAAGCTCCCTCCACACCATTCCATCAGACACTCCTGGCGTTAGACCCTGAGTGAAGCTCCCTCCTCACCCTCCCATCACACACTCCCAGGGTCAGACACAGAGTGCATCTCCTTCCGCACCGTCCCATCACACACTCCCAGGGTCAGACACAGAATGAAGCTCCCTCCTCACCATCCCATCACACACTCCCGGGGTCAGACACAGAGTAAAGCTCCCTCCACACCATCCCATCAGACACTCTTGGAGTTAGACACTGAGTGAAGCTCCCTCCTCACCCTCCCATCACACACTCCCAGGGTCAGACACAGAGTGAAGCTCACTCCTCACCATCCCATCACACACTCCCGGGGTCAGGCACAGAATGAAGCTCCCTCCTCACCATCCCATCACACACTCCCGGGGTCAGACACAGAGTGAAGCACCCTCCTCACCCTCTCATCACACACTCCCGGGGTCAGACACAGAGTGAAGCTCCGTCCACACCATCCCATCAGACACTCCTGGCGTTAGACACTGAGTGAAGCTCCCTCCTCACCCTCCCATCACACACTCCCGGGGTCAGACACAGAGTGAAGCTCCCTCCATACTGTCCCATCACACACTCCCGGGGTCAGACACAGACCGAAGCTCCCTCCACACCGTCCCATCACACACTCGCGTGGTCAGACACAGAGTGAAGCTCCCTTCTCACCCTCCCATCACTCATTCCCAGGGTCAGACACAGAGTGAATTTCCTTCCGCACCGTAGCATCACACACTCCCGGGGTCAGACACAGAGTGAAGCTCCCTCCTCACCCTCCCATCACACACACCCGGGGTCAGACACAGAGTGAAGCTCCCTCCACACCATTCCATCAGACACTCCTGGCGTTAGACACTGAGTGAAGCTCCCTCCTCACCCTCCCATCACACACTCCCAGGGTCAGACACCGAGTGAATCTCCTTCCGCACCGTCCCATCACACACTCCCAGGGTCAGACACAGAGTGAAGCTCCCTCCTCACCATCCCATCACACACTCCCGGGGTCAGACACAGAGTAAAGCTCCATCTACACCCTCCCATCACACACTCCCGGGGTGAGACACAGAGTGAAGCTCCCTCCACACCGTCCCATCACACACTCCCGGGGTCAGACACGGAGCGAAGCTCCCTCCACACCATCCCATCACACACTCCCAGGGTCAGACACAGAGTGAAGCTCCCTCCTCACCCTCCCATCACACACTCCCGGGGTCAGGCACAGAGTGCAGCTCCCTCCTCACCATCCCATCACACACTCCCGGGGTCAGACACAGAGTGAAGCTCCCTCCACACCATCCCATCAGACACTCCTGGAGTTAGACACTGAGTGAAGCTCCCTCCTCACCCTCCCATCACACACTCCCGTGGTCAGACACAGAGTGATGCTCCCTCCTCACCCTTCCATCACTCATTCCCAGGGTCAGACACAGAGTGAAGCTCCGTCCCGGGGTCAGACATTGAGTGAAGCTCCCTCCTCACCCTCCCATCACACACTCCCGGGGTTAGACACAGAGTGAAGCTCCCTCCTCACCCTCCCATCACACACTCCTAGCGTCAGACGCAGAGTGAAGCTCCCTCCACACCGTCCCATCACACACTCCCGGGGTCAGACACACAGAGGAGCTCCCTCCACACTGTCCCATCACACACTCCTGGGGTCAGACACAGAGTGAAGCTCCCTCCACACTGTCCCATCACACACTCCCGGGGTCAGACACAGACTGAAGCTCCCTCCACACCGTCCCATCATACACTCCCGTGGTCAGGCACAGAGTGAAGCTCCCTCCTCACCCTCCCATCACTCATTCCCAGGGTCAGACACAGAGTGAAGCTCCGTCCCGGGGTCAGACAGAGGGTGAAGCACCCTCCACACTGTCCCATCACACACTCCCGGGGTCAGACACAGAGTGAAGCTCCCTCCTCACCCTCCCATCACACACTCCCAGGGTCAGACACAGAGTGAAGCTCCCTCCACACCGTCCCATCACACACTCCCGGGTTCAGACACAGAGTGAAGCTCCCTCCCCACCTTCCCATCACACACACCCGGGGTCAGACACAGAGTGAAGCTCCCTCCACACCATTCCATCAGACACTCCTGGCGTTAGACCCTGAGTGAAGCTCCCTCCTCACCCTCCCATCACACACTCCCAGGTTCAGACACAGAGTGAATCTCCTTCCGCACCGTCCCATCACACACTCCCAGGGTCAGACACAGAATGAAGCTCCCTCCTCACCATCCCATCACACACTCCCGGGGTCAGACACAGAGTAAAGCTCCCTCCACACCATCCCATCAGACACTCCTGGAGTTAGACACAGAGTGAAGCTCCCTCCTCACCCTACCATCACACACTCCCGGGGTCAGGCACAGAGTGCAGCTCCCTCCTCACCATCCCATCACACACTCCTGGGGTCAGGCACAGAATGAAGCTCCCTCCTCACCATCCCATCACACACTCCCGGGGTCAGACACAGAGTGAAGCTCCCTCCTCACCCTCCCATCACACACTCCCGGGGTCAGACACAGAGGAAGCTCCCTCCTCACCCTCCCATCACACACACCCGGGGTCAGACACAGAGTGAATCTCCTTCCGCACCGTAGCATCACACACACCCGGGGTCAGACACAGAGTGAAGCTCCCTCCACACCATTCCATCAGACACTCCTGGCGTTAGACACTGAGTGAAGCTCCCTCCTCACCCTCCCATCACACACTCCCAGGGTCAGACACAGAGTGAATCTCCTTCCGCACCGTCCCATCACACACTCCCAGGGTCAGACACAGAGTGAAGCTCCCTCCTCACCATCCCATCACACACTCCCGGGGTCAGACACAGAGTAAAGCTCCATCTACACCCTCCCATCACACACTCCCGGGGTGAGACACAGAGTGAAGCTCCCTCCACAGCATCCCATCACACACTCCCAGGGTCAGACACAGAGTGAAGCTCCCTCCTCACCCTCCCATCACACACTCCCGGGGTCAGGCACAGAGTGCAGCTCCCTCCTCACCATCCCATCACACACTCCCGGGGTCAGACACAGAGTGAAGCTCCGTCCACACCATCCCATCAGACACTCCTGGCGTTAGACACTGAGTGAAGCTCCCTCCTCACCCTCCCATCACACACTCCCAGGGTCAGACACAGAGTGAAGCTCCCTCCACACGGTCCCATCAAAACACTCCCAGGGTCAGACACAGAGTGAAGCTCCCGCCACACCATCCCATCACACAGTCCCGGGGTCAGGCACAGAGTGAAGCTCCCTCCTCACCCTCCCATCACACACTCCCGTGGTCAGACACAGAGTGATGCTCCCTCCTCACACTTCCATCACTCATTCCCAGGGTCAGACACAGAGTGAAGCTCCGTCCCGGGGTCAGACATTGAGTGAAGCTCCCTCCTCACCCTCCCATCACACACTCCCGGGGTCAGACACAGAGTGAAGCTCCCTCCACACTGTCCCATCACACACTCCCGGGGTCAGACACAGAGTGAAGTTCCCTCCACACCATCCCATCACACACTCCCGGGGTCAGACACCACAGAGGAGCTCCCTCCACACTGTCCCATCACACACTCCCGGGGTCAGACACAGACTGAAGCTCCCTCCACACCGTCCCATCACACACTCCCGGGGTCAGACACACAGAGGAGCTCCCTCCACACTGTCCCATCACACACTCCTGGGGTCAGACACAGACTGAAGCTCCCTCCATACCGTCCCATCACACACTCCCGTGGTCAGGCACAGAGTGAAGCTCCCTCCTCACCCTCCCATCATTCATTCCCAGGGTCAAAAAACAGAGTGAAGCTCCGTCCCGGGGTCAGACAGAGGGTGAAGCTCCCTCCACACTGTCCCATCACACACTCCTGGGGTCAGACACAGAGTGAAGCTCCCTCCACACCGTCCCATCACACACTCCCGGGGTCAGACACACAGAGGAGCTCCCTCCACACTGTCCCATCACACACTCCTGGGGTCAGACAAAGAGTGAAGCTCCCTCCACACTGTCCCATCACACACTCCCGGGGTCAGACACAGACTGAAGCTCCCTCCACACCGTCCCATCATACACTCCCGTGGTCAGGCACAGAGTGAAGCTCCCTCCTCACCCTCCCATCACTCATTCCCAGGGTCAGACACAGAGTGAAGCTCCCTCCACACCGTCCCATCACACACTCCCGGGGTCAGACACAGAGTGAAGCTCCCTCCTCACCCTCCCATCACACACTCCCAGGGTCAGACACAGAGTGAAGCTCCCTCCACACCGTCCCATCACACACTCCCGGGGTCAGACACAGAGTGAAGCTCCCTCCCCACCTTCCCATCACACACACCCGGGGTCAGACACAGAGTGAAGCTCCCTCCACACCATTCCATCAGACACTCCTGGCGTTAGACCCTGAGTGAAGCTCCCTCCTCACCCTCCCATCACACACTCCCAGGGTCAGACACAGAGTGAATCTCCTTCCGCACCGTCCCATCACACACTCCCAGGGTCAGACACAGAATGAAGCTCCCTCCTCACCATCCCATCACACACTCCCGGGGTCAGACACAGAGTAAAGCTCCCTCCACACCATCCCATCAGACACTCCTGGAGTTAGACACTGAGTGAAGCTCCCTCCTCACCCTCCCATCACACACTCCCGGGGTCAGGCACAGAGTGCAGCTCCCTCCTCACCATCCCATCACACACTCCCAGGGTCAGGCACAGAATGAAGCTCCCTCCTCACCATCCCATCACACACTCCCGGGGTCAGACACAGAGTGAAGCTCCCTCCTCACCCTCCCATCACACACTCCCGGGGTCAAACACAGAGTGAAGCTCCCTCCTCACCCTCCCATCACACACACCCGGGGTCAGACACAGAGTGAATCTCCTTCCGCACCGTAGCATCACACACTCCCGGGGTCAGACACAGAGTGAAGCTCCCTCCTCACCCTCCCATCACACACACCCGGGGTCAGACACAGAGTGAAGCTCCCTCCACACCATTCCATCAGACACTCCTGGCGTTAGACACTGAGTGAAGCTCCCATCCTCACCATCCCATCACACACTCCCGGGGTCAGACACAGAGTGAATCTCCTTCCGCACCATCCCATCACACACTCCCAGGGTCAGACACAGAGTTAAGCTCCCACCTCACCCTCCCATCACACACTCTCGGGGTCAGACACAGAGTGAAGTTCCCTCCACACCGTCCCATCACACACTCCCGGGGTCAGACACACAGAGGAGCTCCCTCCACACTGTCCCATCACACACTCCTGGGGTCAGACACAGACTGAAGCTCCCTCCACACCGTCCCATCACACACTCCCGTGGTCAGGCACAGAGTGAAGCTCCCTCCTCACCCTCCCATCATTCATTCCCAGGGTCAAAAAACAGAGTGAAGCTCCGTCCCGGGGTCAGACAGAGGGTGAAGCTCCCTCCACACTGTCCCATCACACACTCCCGGGGTCAGACACAGAGTGAAGCTCCCTCCTCACCCTCCCATCACACACTCCCAGGGTCAGACACAGAGTGAAGCTCCCTCCACACCGTCCCATCACACACTCCCGGGGTCAGACACAGAGTGAAGCTCCCTCCACACTGTCCCATCTCACACTCCCGGGTTCAGACACAGAGTGAAACGCCCTCCTCACCCTCCCATCACACACTCCCGGGGTCAGACACAGAGTGAAGCTCCCTCCACACCATTCCATCAGACACTCCTGGCGTTAGACACTGAGTGAAGCTCCCTCCTCACCCTCCCATCACACACTCCCAGGGTCAGACACAGAGTGAATCCCCATCCGCACCGTCCCATCACACACTCCCAGGGTCAGACACAGAGTGAAGCTCCCTACTCAGCATCCCATCACACACTCCCGGGGTCAGACACTGAGTGAAGCTCCCTCCTCACCCTCCCATCACACACTCCCAGGGTCAGACACAGAGTGAAGCTCCCTCCACACCGTCCCATCAAAACACTCCCAGGGTCAGACACAGAGTGAAGCTCCCTCCTCACCGTCCCATCACACACTCCCGGGGTCAGACACAGAGTGAAGCTCCCTCCACACTGTCCCATCACACACTCGCGGGGTCAGACACAGAGTGAAGCTCCCTCCTCACCCTCCCCTCACACACGCCTGGGGTCAGACACAGAGTGAAGCTCCCTCCACACCGTCCCATCACAAACTCCCGGGGTCAGACACAGAGTGAAGCTCCCTCCTCACCCTCCCATCACACACTCCCGGGGTCAGGCACAGAGTGAAGCTCCCTCCTCACCCTCCCATCACACACTCTCGGGGTCAGACACAGAGTGAAGTTCCCTCCACACCGTCCCATCACACACTCCCGGGGTCAGACACACAGAGGAGCTCCCTCCACACTGTCCCATCACACACTCCTGGGGTCAGACACAGACTGAAGCTCCCTCCACACCGTCCCATCACACACTCCCGTGGTCAGGCACAGAGTGAACCTCCCTCCTCACCCTCCCATCACTCATTCCCAGGGTCAAAAAACAGAGTGAAGCTCCGTCCCGGGGTCAGACAGAGGGTGAAGCTCCCTCCACACTGTCCCATCACACACTCCCGGGGTCAGACACAGAGTGAAGCTCCCTCCTCACCCTCCCATCACACACTCCCAGGGTCAGACACAGAGTGAAGCTCCCTCCACACCGTCCCATCACACACTCCCGGGGTAAGACACAGAGTGAAGCTCCCTCACCACCCTCCCATCACACACACTGGGGTCAGACACAGAGTGAAGCTCCCTCCACACCATTCCATCAGACACTCCTGGCGTTAGACCCTGAGTGAAGCTCCCTCCTCACCCTCCCATCACACACTCCCAGGGTCAGACACAGAGTGAATCTCCTTCCGCACCGTCCCATCACACACTCCCAGGGTCAGACACAGAATGAAGCTCCCTCCTCACCATCCCATCACACACTCCCGGGGTCAGACACAGAGTAAAGCTCCCTCAACACCATCCCATCAGACACTCTTGGAGTTAGACACTGAGTGAAGCTCCCTCCTCACCCTCCCATCACACACTCCCAGGGTCAGACACAGACTGAAGCTCCCTCCTCACCATCCCATCACACACTCCCGGGGTCAGGCACAGAATGAAGCTCCCTCCTCACCATCCCATCACACACTCCCGGGGTCAGACACAGAGTGAAGCTCCCTCCTCACCCTCTCATCACACACTCCCGGGGTCAGACACAGAGTGAAGCTCCGTCCACACCAACCCATCAGACACTCCTGGCGTTAGACACTGAGTGAAGCTCCCTCCTCACCCTCCCATCACACACTCCCGGGGTCAGACACGGAGTGAAGCTCCCTCCACACTGTCCCATCACACACTCCCGGGGTCAGACACAGACTGAAGCTCCCTCCACACCGTCCCATCACACACTCGCGTGGTCAGACACAGAGTGAAGCTCCCTCCTCACCCTCCCATCACTCATTCCCAGGGTCAGACACAGAGTGAATTTCCTTCCGCACCGTAGCATCACACACTCCCGGGGTCAGACACAGAGTGAAGCTCCCTCCTCACCCTCCCATCACACACACCCGGGGTCAGACACAGAGTGAAGCTCCCTCCACACCATTCCATCAGACACTCCTGGCGTTAGACACTGAGTGAAGCTCCCTCCTCACCCTCCCATCACACACTCCCATGGTCAGACACAGAGTGAATCTCCTTCCGCACCGTCCCATCACACACTCCCGGGGTCAGACACGGAGTGAAGCTCCCTCCACACCATTCCATCAGACACTCCTGGCGTTAGACACAGAGTAAAGCTCCATCTACACCCTCCCATCACACACTCCCGGGGTGAGACACAGAGTGAAGCTCCCTCCACACCGTCCCATCACACACTCCCGGGGTCAGACACGGAGCGAAGCTCCCTCCACACCATCCCATCACACACTCCCAGGGTCAGACACAGAGTGAAGCTCCCTCCTCACCCTCCCATCACACACTCCCGGGGTCAGGCACAGAGTGCAGCACCCTGCTCACCATCCCATCACACACTCCCGGGGTCAGATACAGAGTGAAGCTCCCTCCACACCATCCCATCAGACACTCCTGGAGTTAGACACTGAGTGAAGCTCCCTCCTCACCCTCCCATCACACACTCCCGTGGTCAGACACAGAGTGATGCTCCCTCCTCACCCTTCCATCACTCATTCCCAGGGTCAGACACAGAGTGAAGCTCCGTCCCGGGGTCAGACATTGAGTGAAGCTCCCTCCTCACCCTCCCATCACACACTCCCGGGGTTAGACACAGAGTGAAGCTCCCTCCTCACCCTCCCATCACACACTCCTAGCGTCAGACGCAGAGTGAAACTCCCTCCTCACCGTCCCATCACACACTCCCGGGGTCAGACACAGAGTGAAGCTCCCTCCACACCGTCCCATCACACACTCCCGGGGTCAGACACACAGAGGAGCTCCCTCCACACTGTCCCATCACACACTCCTGGGGTCAGACACAGAGTTAAGCTCCCTCCACACTGTCCCATCACACACTCCCGGGGTCAGACACAGACTGAAGCTCCCTCCACACCGTCCCATCATACACTCCCGTGGTCAGGCACAGAGTGAAGCTCCCTCCTCACCCTCCCATCACTCATTCCCAGGGTCAAAAAACAGAGTGAAGCTCCGTCCCGGGGTCAGACAGAGGGTGAAGCTCCCTCCACACTGTCCCATCACACACTCCCGGGGTCAGACACAGAGTGAAGCTCCCTCCTCACCCTCCCATCACACACTCCCAGGGTCAGACACAGAGTGAAGCTCCCTCCACACCGTCCCATCACACACTCCCGGGGTCAGACACAGAGTGAAGCTCCCTCACCACCCTCCCATCACACACACTGGGGTCAGACACAGAGTGAAGCTCCCTCCACACCATTCCATCAGACACTCCTGGCGTTAGACCCTGAGTGAAGCTCCCTCCTCACCCTCCCATCACACACTCCCAGGGTCAGACACAGAGTGAATCTCCTTCCGCACCGTCCCATCACACACTCCCAGGGTCAGACACAGAATGAAGCTCCCTCCTCACCATCCCATCACACACTCCCGGGGTCAGACACAGAGTAAAGCTCCCTCCACACCATCCCATCAGACACTCTTGGAGTTAGACACTGAGTGAAGCTCCCTCCTCACCCTCCCATCACACACTCCCAGGGTCAGACACAGAGTGAAGCTCCCTCCTCACCATCCCATCACACACTCCCGGGGTCAGGCACAGAATGAAGCTCCCTCCTCACCATCCCATCACACACTCCCGGGGTCAGACACAGAGTGAAGCTCCCTCCTCACCCTCTCATCACACACTCCCGGGGTCAGACACAGAGTGAAGCTCCGTCCACACCATCCCATCAGACACTCCTGGCGTTAGACACTGAGTGAAGCTCCCTCCTCACCCTCCCATCACACACTCCCGGGGTCAGACACAGAGTGAAGCTCCCTCCACACTGTCCCATCACACACTCCCGGGGTCAGACACAGACTGAAGCTCCCTCCACACCGTCCCATCACACACTCGCATGGTCAGACACAGAGTGAAGCTCCCTCCTCACCCTCCCATCACTCATTCCCAGGGTCAGACACAGAGTGAATTTCCTTCCGCACCGTAGCATCACACACTCCCGGGGTCAGACACAGAGTGAAGCTCCCTCCTCACCCTCCCATCACACACACCCGGGGTCAGACACAGAGTGAAGCTCCCTCCACACCATTCCATCAAACACTCCTGGCGTTAGACACTGAGTGAAGCTCCCTCCTCACCCTCCCATCACACACTCCCAGGGTCAGACACAGAGTGAATCTCCTTCCGCACCGTCCCATCACACACTCCCAGGGTCAGACACAGAGTGAAGCAACCTCCTCACCATCCCATCACACACTCCCGGGGTCAGACACAGAGTAAAGCTCCATCTACACCCTCCCATCACACACTCCCGGGGTCAGACACTGAGTGAAGCTCCCTCCACACCGTCCCATCACAGACTCCCGGGGTCAGAAACGGAGCGAAGCTCCCTCCACACCATCCCATCACACACTCCCAGGGTCAGACACAGAGTGAAGCTCCCTCCTCACCCTCCCATCACACACTCCCGGGGTCAGGCACAGAGTGCAGCTCCCTCCTCACCATCCCATCACACACTCCCGGGGTCAGGCACAGAGTGAAGCTCCCTCCACACCATCCCATCAGACACTCCTGGAGTTAGACACTGAGTGAAGCTCCCTCCTCACCCTCCCATCACACACTCCCGTGGTCAGACACAGAGTGATGCTCCCTCCTCACCCTTCCATCACTCATTCCCAGGGTCAGACACAGAGTGAAGCTCCGTCCCGGGGTCAGACATTGAGTGAAGCTCCCTCCTCACCCTCCCATCACACACTCCCGGGGTTAGACACAGAGTGAAGCTCCCTCCTCACCGTCCCATCACACACTCCCGGGGTCAGACACAGAGTGAAGCTCCCTCCACACCGTCCCATCACACACTCCCGGGGTCAGACACACAGAGGAGCTCCCTCCACACTGTCCCATCACACACTCCTGGGGTCAGACACAGAGTGAAGCTCCCTCCACACTGTCCCATCACACACTCCCGGGGTCAGACACAGACTGAAGCTCCCTCCACACCGTCCCATCATACACTCCCGTGGTCAGGCACAGAGTGAAGCTCCCTCCTCACCCTCCCATCACTCATTCCCAGGGTCAGACACAGAGTGAAGCTCCGTCCCGGGGTCAGACAGAGGGTGAAGCTCCCTCCTCACCATCCCATCACACACTCCCGGGGTCAGGCACAGAATGAAGCTCCCTCCTCACCATCCCATCACACACTCCCGGGGTCAGACACAGAGTGAAGCTCCCTCCTCACCCTCCCATCACACACACCCGGGGTCAGACACAGAGTGAATCTCCTTCCGCACCGTAGCATCACACACTCCCGGGGTCAGACACAGAGTGAAGCTCCCTCCTCACCCTCCCATCACACACACCCGGGGTCAGACACAGAGTGAAGCTCCCTCCACACCATTCCATCAGACACTCCTGGCGTTAGACACTGAGTGAAGCTCCCTCCTCACCCTCCCATCACACACTCCCAGGGTCAGACACAGAGTGAATCTCCTTCCGCACCGTCCCATCACACACTCCCAGGGTCAGACACAGAGTGAAGCTCCCTCCTCACCATCCCATCACACACTCCCGGGGTCAGACACAGAGTAAAGCTCCATCTACACCCTCCCATCACACACTCCCGGGGTGAGACACAGAGTGAAGCTCCCTCCACACCATCCCATCACACACTCCCAGGGTCAGACACAGAGTGAAGCTCCCTCCTCACCCTCCCATCACACACTCCCGGGGTCAGGCACAGAGTGCAGCTCCCTCCTCACCATCCCATCACACACTCCCGGGGTCAGACACAGAGTGAAGCTCCGTCCACACCATCCCATCAGACACTCCTGGCGTTAGACACTGAGTGAAGCTCCCTCCTCACCCTCCCATCACACACTCCCAGGGTCAGACACAGAGTGAAGCTCCCTCCACACGGTCCCATCAAAACACTCCCAGGGTCAGACACAGAGTGAAGCTCCCTCCACACCATCCCATCACACACTCCCGGGGTCAGGCACAGAGTGAAGCTCCGTCCCGGGGTCAGACATTGAGTGAAGCTCCCTCCTCACCCTCCCATCACACACTCCCGGGGTCAGACACAGAGTGAAGCTCCCTCCACACTGTCCCATCACACACTCCCGGGGTCAGACACAGAGTGAAGTTCCCTCCACACCGTCCCATCACACACTCCCGGGGTCAGACACAGAGTGAAGCTCCCTCCACACCGTCCCATCACACACTCCCGGGGTCAGACACAGACTGAAGCTGCCTCCACACCGTCCCATCATACACTCCCGTGGTGAGGCACAGAGTGAAGCTCCTTCCTCACCCTCCCATCACTCATTCCCAGGGTCAGACACAGAGTGAAGCTCCGTCCCGGGGTCAGACAGAGGGTGAAGCTCCCTCCACACTGTCCCATCACACACTCCCGCGGTCAGACACAGAGTGAAGCTCCCTCCTCACCCTCCCATCACACACTCCCAGGGTCAGACACAGAGTGAAGCTCCCTCCACACCGCCCCATCACACACTCCCGGGGTCAGACACAGAGTGAAGCTCCCTCCACACCATCCCATCAGACACTCCTGGAGTTAGACACTGAGTGAAGCTCCCTCCTCACCCTCCCATCACACACTAAGGGGTCAGACACAGAGTGAAGCTCCCTCCTCACCATCCCATCACACACTCCCGGGGTCAGACACAGAGTAAAGCTCCATCTACACCCTCCCATCACACACTCCCGGGGTGAGACACAGAGTGAAGCTCCCTCCACACCGTCCCATCACACACTCCCGGGGTCAGACACGGAGCGAAGCTCCCTCCACACCATCCCATCACACACTCCCAGGGTCAGACACAGAGTGAAGCTCCCTCCTCACCCTCCCATCACACACTCCCGGGGTCAGGCACAGAGTGCAGCTCCCTCCTCACCATCCCATCACACACTCCCGGGGTCAGACACAGAGTGAAGCTCCCTCCACACCATCCCATCAGACACTCCTGGAGTTAGACACTGAGTGAAGCTCCCTCCTCACCCTCCCATCACACACTCCCGTGGTCAGACACAGAGTGATGCTCCCTCCTCACCCTTGCATCACTCATTCCCAGGGTCAGACACAGAGTGAAGCTCCGTCCCGGGGTCAGACATTGAGTGAAGCTCCCTCCTCACCCTCCCATCACACACTCCCGGGGTTAGACACAGAGTGAAGCTCCCTCCTCACCCTCCCATCACACACTCCTAGCGTCAGACGCAGAGTGAAACTCCCTCCTCACCGTCCCATCACACACTCCCGGGGTCAGACACAGAGTGAAGCTCCCTCCACACCGTCCCATCACACACTCCCGGGGTCAGACACACAGAGGAGCTCCCTCCACACTGTCCCATCACACACTCCTGGGGTCAGACACAGAGTGAAGCTCCCTCCACACTGTCCCATCACACACTCCCGGGGTCAGACACAGACTGAAGCTCCCTCCACACCGTCCCATCATACACTCCCGTGGTCAGGCACAGAGTGAAGCTCCCTCCTCACCCTCCCATCACTCATTCCCAGGGTCAGACACAGAGTGAAGCTCCGTCCCGGGGTCAGACAGAGGGTGAAGCTCCCTCCACACTGTCCCATCACACACTCCCGGGGTCAGACACAGAGTGAAGCTCCCTCCTCACCCTCCGATCACACACTCCCAGGGTCAGACACAGAGTGAAGCTCCCTCCACACCGTCCCATCACACACTCCCGGGTTCAGACACAGAGTGAAGCTCCCTCCCCACCTTCCCATCACACACACCCGGGGTCAGACACAGAGTGAAGCTCCCTCCACACCATTCCATCAGACACTCCTGGCGTTAGACCCTGAGTGAAGCTCCCTCCTCACCCTCCCATCACACACTCCCAGGGTCAGACACAGAGTGAATCTCCTTCCGCACCGTCCCATCACACACTCCCAGGGTCAGACACAGAATGAAGCTCCCTCCTCACCATCCCATCACACACTCCCGGGGACAGACACAGAGTAAAGCTCCCTCCACACCATCCCATCAGACACTCCTGGAGTTAGACACAGAGTGAAGCTCCCTCCTCACCCTCCCATCACACACTCCCGGGGTCAGACACAGAGTGAAGCTCCCTCCTCACCCTCCCATCACACACACCCGGGGTCAGACACAGAGTGAATCTCCTTCCGCACCGTAGCATCACACACTCCCGGGGTCAGACACAGAGTGAAGCTCCCTCCTCACCCTCCCATCACACACACCCGGGGTCAGACACAGAGTGAAGCTCCCTCCACACCATTCCATCAGACACTCCTGGCGTTAGACACTGAGTGAAGCTCCCTCCTCACCCTCCCATCACACACTCCCAGGGTCAGACACAGAGTGAATCTCCTTCCGCACCGTCCCATCACACACTCCCAGGGTCAGACACAGAGTGAAGCTCCCTCCTCACCATCCCATCACACACTCCCGGGGTCAGACACAGAGTGAAGCTCCCTCCTCACCCTCCCATCACACACACCCGGGGTCAGACACAGAGTGAATCTCCTTCCGCACCGTAGCATCACACACTCCCGGGGTCAGACACAGAGTGAAGCTCCCTCCTCACCCTCCCATCACACACACCCGGGGTCAGACACAGAGTGAAGCTCCCTCCACACCATTCCATCAGACACTCCTGGCGTTAGACACTGAGTGAAGCTCCCTCCTCACCCTCCCATCACACACTCCCAGGGTCAGACACAGAGTGAATCTCCTTCCGCACCGTCCCATCACACACTCCCAGGGTCAGACACAGAGTGAAGCTCCCTCCTCACCATCCCATCACACACTCCCGGGGTCAGACACAGAGTAAAGCTCCATCTACACCCTCCCATCACACACTCCCGGGGTGAGACACAGAGTGAAGCTCCCTCCACACCATCCCATCACACACTCCCAGGGTCAGACACAGAGTAAAGCTCCCTCCTCACCCTCCCATCACACACTCCCGGGGTCAGGCACAGAGTGCAGCTCCCTCCTCACCATCCCATCACACACTCCCGGGGTCAGACACAGAGTGAAGTTCCGTCCACACCATCCCATCAGACACTCCTGGCGTTAGACACTGAGTGAAGCTCCCTCCTCACCCTCCCATCACACACTCCGAGGGTCAGACACAGAGTGAAGCTCCCTCCACACGGTCCCATCAAAACACTCCCAGGGTCAGACACAGAGTGAAGCTCCCTCCACACCATCCCATCACACACTCCCGGGGTCAGGCACAGAGTGAAGCTCCCTCCTCACCCTCCCATCACACACTCCCGTGGTCAGACACAGAGTGATGCTCCCTCCTCACCCTTCCATCACTCATTCCCAGGGTCAGACACAGAGTGAAGCTCCGTCCCGGGGTCAGACATTGAGTGAAGCTCCCTCCTCACCCTCCCATCACACACTCCCGGGGTCAGACACAGAGTGAAGCTCCCTCCACACCGTCCCATCACACACTCCCGGGGTCAGACACGGAGCGAAGCTCCCTCCTCACCCTCCCATCACACACTCCCGGGGTTAGACACAGAGTGAAGCTCCCTCCTCACCCTCCCATCACACACTCCTAGCGTCAGACGCAGAGTGAAACTCCCTCCTCACCGTCCCATCACACACTCCCGGGGTCAGACACAGAGTGAAGCTCCCTCCACACCGTCCCATCACACACTCCCGGGGTCAGACACACAGAGGAGCTCCCTCCACACTGTCCCATCACACACTCCTGGGGTCAGACACAGAGTGAAGCTCCCTCCACACTGTCCCATCACACACTCCCGGGGTCAGACAGAGACTGAAGCTCCCTCCACACCATCCCATCATACACTGCCGTGGTCAGGCACAGAGTGAAGCTCCCTCCTCACCCTCCCATCACTCATTCCCAGGGTCAGACACAGAGTGAAGCTCCGTCCCGGGGTCAGACAGAGGGTGAAGCTCCCTCCACACTGTCCCATCACACACTCCCGGGGTCAGACACAGAGTGAAGCTCCCTCCTCACCCTCCGATCACACACTCCCAGGGTCAGACACAGAGTGAAGCTCCCTCCACACCGTCCCATCACACACTCCCGGGTTCAGACACAGAGTGAAGCTCCCTCCCCACCTTCCCATCACACACACCCGGGGTCAGACACAGAGTGAAGCTCCCTCCACACCATTCCATCAGACACTCCTGGCGTTAGACCCTGAGTGAAGCTCCCTCCTCACCCTCCCATCACACACTCCCAGGGTCAGACACAGAGTGAATCTCCTTCCGCACCGTCCCATCACACACTCCCAGGGTCAGACACAGAATGAAGCTCCCTCCTCACCATCCCATCACACACTCCCGGGGACAGACACAGAGTAAAGCTCCCTCCACACCATCCCATCAGACACTCCTGGAGTTAGACACAGAGTGAAGCTCCCTCCTCACCCTCCCATCACACACTCCCAGGGTCAGGCACAGAGTGCAGCTCCCTCCTCACCATCCCA
Organism: Mobula hypostoma; assembly: GCF_963921235.1. Lineage (NCBI taxonomy): Eukaryota > Metazoa > Chordata > Chondrichthyes > Myliobatiformes > Myliobatidae > Mobula > Mobula hypostoma. The sequence goes on from NC_086103.1 coordinate 184,950,812, forward strand.
TCACACACTCCCGGGGTCAGGCACAGAATGAAGCTCCCTCCTCACCATCCCATCACACACTCCCGGGGTCAGACACAGAGTGAAGCTCCCTCCTCACCCTCCCATCACACACTCCCAGGGTCAGACACAGAGTGAAGCTCCCTCCTCACCCTCCCATCACACACAGCCGGGGTCAGACACAGAGTGAATCTCCTTCCGCACCGTAGCATCACACACTCCCGGGGTCAGACACAGAGTGAAGCTCCCTCCTCACCCTCCCATCACACACACCCGGGGTCAGACACAGAGTGAAGCTCCCTCCACACCATTCCATCAGACACTCCTGGCGTTAGACACTGAGTGAAGCTCCCTCCTCACCCTCCCATCACACACTCCCAGGGTCAGACACAGAGTGAATCTCCTTCCGCACCGTCCCATCACACACTCCCAGGGTCAGACACAGAGTGAAGCTCCCTCCTCACCATCCCATCACACACTCCCGGGGTCAGACACAGAGTAAAGCTCCATCTACACCCTCCCATCACACACTCCCGGGGTGAGACACAGAGTGAAGCTCCCTCCACACCATCCCATCACACACTCCCAGGGTCAGACACAGAGTGAAGCTCCCTCCTCACCCTCCCATCAGACACTCCTGGCGTTAGACACTGAGTGAAGCCCCCTCCTCACCCTCCCATCACACACTCCCACGGTCAGACACAGAGTGAAGCTCCCTCCACACGGTCCCATCAAAACACTCCTAGGGTCAGACACAGAGTGAAGCTCCCTCCTCACCCTCCCATCACACACTCCCGGGGTCAGACACAGAGTGAAGCTCCCTCCTCACCCTCCCATCACACACTCCCGTGGTCAGACACAGAGTGATGCTCCCTCCTCACCCTTCCATCACTCATTCCCAGGGTCAGACACAGAGTGAAGCTCCCTCCACACTGTCCCATCACACACTCCCGGGGTCAGACACAGAGTGAAGTTCCCTCCACACCGTCCCATCACACACTCCCGGGGTCAGACACACAGAGGAGCTCCCTCCACACTGTCCCATCACACACTCCTGGGGTCAGACACAGAGTGAAGCTCCCTCCACACTGTCCCATCACACACTCCCGGGGTCAGACACAGACTGAAGCTGCCTCCACACCGTCCCATCATACACTCCCGTGGTGAGGCACAGAGTGAAGCTCCTTCCTCACCCTCCCATCACTCATTCCCAGGGTCAGACACAGAGTGAAGCTCCGTCCCGGGGTCAGACAGAGGGTGAAGCTCCCTCCACACTGTCCGATCACACACTCCCGCGGTCAGACACAGAGTGAAGCTCCCTCCTCACCCTCCCATCACACACTCCCAGGGTCAGACACAGAGTGAAGCTCCCTCCACACCGTCCCATCACACACTCCCGGGGTCAGACACAGAGTGAAGCTCCCTCCACACCATTCCATCAGACACTCCTGGCGTTAGACCCTGAGTGAAGCTCCCTCCTCACCCTCCCATCACACACTCCCAGGGTCAGACACAGAGTGAATCTCCTTCCGCACCGTCCCATCACACACTCCCAGGGTCAGACACAGAATGAAGCTCCCTCCTCACCATCCCATCACACACTCCCGGGGTCAGACACAGAGTAAAGCTCCCTCCACACCATCCCATCAGACACTCCTGGAGTTAGACACTGAGTGAAGCTCCCTCCTCACCCTCCCATCACACACTCCCGGGGTCAGGCACAGAGTGCAGCTCCCTCCTCACCATCCCATCACACACTCCCGGGGTCAGACACAGAGTGAAGCTCCCTCCTCACCCTCCCATCACACACTCTCGGGGTCAGACACAGAGTGAAGCTCCGTCCACACCATCCCATCAGACACTCCTGGCGCTATACACTGAGTGAAGCTCCCTCCTCACCCTCCCATCACACACTCCCAGGGTCAGACACAGAGTGAAGCTCCCTCCACACCGTCCCATCAAAACACTCCCAGGGTCAGACACAGAGTGAAGCTCCCTCCACAACATCCCATCACACACTCCCGGGGTCAGGCACAGAGTGCAGCTCCCTCCTCACCATCCCATCAGACACTCTTGGCGTTAGACACTGAGTGAAGCTCCCTCCTCACCGTCCCATCACACACTCCCGGGGTCAGGCACAGAGTGAAGCTCCCTCCTCACCATCCCATCACACACTCCCGGGGTCAGACACAGAGTGAAGTTCCCTCCTCACCCTCCCATCACACACTCCCGTGGTCAGACACAGAGTGAAGCTCCGTCCCGGGGTCAGACATTGAGTGAAGCTCCCTCCTCACCCTCCCATCACACACTCCCGGGGTTAGACACAGAGTGAAGCTCCCTCCTCACCCTCCCATCACACACTCCCAGCGTCAGACGCAGAGTGAAATTCCCTCCTCACCGTCCCATCACACACTCCCGGGGTCAGGCACAGAGTGAAGCTCCCTCCTCACCATCCCATCACACACTCCCGGGGTCAGACACAGAGTGAAGCTCCCTCCTCACCCTCCCATCACACACTCCCGTGGTCAGACACAGAGTGAAGCTCCCTCCTCACCCTCCCATCACTCATTCCCAGGGTCAGACACAGAGTGAAGCTCCGTCCCGGGGTCAGACATTGAGTGAAGCTCCCTCCTCACCCTCCCATCACACACTCCCGGGGTTAGACGCAGAGTGAAGCTCCCTCCTCACCCTCCCATCACACACTCCCGTGGTCAGACACAGAGTGAAGCTCCGTCCCGGGGTCAGACATTGAGTGAAGCTCCCTCCTCACCCTCCCATCACACACTCCCGGGGTTAGACACAGAGTGAAGCTCCCTCCTCACCCTCCCATCACACACTCCCAGCGTCAGACGCAGAGTGAAACTCCCTCCTCACCATCCCATCACACACTCCCGGGGTCAGACACAAATAAATCATGCTCAACACTGTCCCTTCAAACAGATTGGATCAGGGACACCGTGAGTAAGAAAGAAAGCCGAGCGATAGAGCAAGTCCTTCACTATCTGGGATAATCTCTCTTCTCATTCCTACAACAGGGAGGAGGTGCAGGAGCCTGAAGAAACACATTCTATATTTTAGAAACATTTTCGTCCCCTCTGACAGTGGATTTCATAACAGACAATGAAATCTGCCTTAATACCACTTTCACATTATTTATTCATTTAGTTCTAACTATCAAAGATTTTGATGTCTCGCAATCTTCGACATATTTCGTAATATATATCAGTGATAATAAGCTGATTCTTATTCTGAGTCTGATGGAGGGTGGAGGGAGATAGACAGAGACAGCAGACAGAGGGAGATGGACTGAGACAGGAGACAGAGAGAGATGGACTGAGACAGGAGACAGAGAGGTAGACTGAGACAGGAGACAGAGGGAGATGGACTGTGACAGGAGGCAGAGAGAGATGGACAGACAGGAGACAGATAGAGATAGACTGAGACAGGAGACAGAGGCAGATAGACTTAAATAGGAGACAGAGTTGGGAGATAGACTGAGACTCTAGACGGAGGGAGATAGACTGAGACAGGAGACAGAGGGAGATAGACTGAGACAGGAGACAGAGGGAGATGGACTGAGACAGGAGACAGAGAGAGATAGACTAAGACAGGAGACAGAGGCAGATAGACTTAAACAGGAGACAGAGAGAGATAGACTAAGACAGAAGACAGAGGCAGATAGACTTAAACAGGAGACAGAGGAGGGAGATAGACTGAGACTCTAGACAGAGGGAGATAGACTGAGACAGGAGACAGAGGAGGGAGATAGACTGAGAAAGGAGACAGAGGAGGGAGATAGAATGAGACAGGAGACAGAGAGAGATAGACTGAGACAAGAGACGGAGGGAGATGGACTGAGACAGGAGACAGAGGGAGATGGACTGAGACAGGAGAGAGAGAGAAATAGACTGAGACAGGAGACAGAGGGAGATAAACTGAGACCGGAGACAGAGGGAGATGGACTGAGACAGGAGACAGAGGGAGATGGGGAGATGGACTGAGACAGGAGACAGAGAGAGATAGAGAGAGATAGACTGAGACAGGAGACAGAGAGAGATGGACTGAGACAGGAGACAGAGAGAGATAGACTGAGACAGGAGACAGAGAGAGATAGACTGAGACAGGAGACAGAGGGAGATGGGGAGATGGACTGAGACAGGAGACAGAGAGAGATAGAGAGAGATAGACTGAGACAGGAGACAGAGAGAGATGGACTGAGACAGGAGACAGGGAGAGATAGACTGAGACAGGAGACAGAGGGAGATGGACTGAGACAGGAGACAGAGGAGGGAGATAGACTGAGACAGGAGACAGAAGGAGATAGACTGAGACAGGAGACAGAGGGAGAGACTGAGACAGGAGACAGAGGGAGATTGACTGAGACAAGAGACAGAGGGAGATGGGGAGATGGACTGAGACAGGAGAGAGAGAGAGATGGAATGAGACAGGAGACAGAGAGAGATGGACTGAGACGAGACAGAGAGAGATAGACTGAGACAGGAGACAGAGGGAGATAGATTGAGACAGGAGACAGAGGGAGATAGACTGAGACAGGAGACAGAGGGAGATGGACTGAGACAGGAGACAGAGAGAGATAGACTAAGACAGGAGACAGAGGCAGACTTAAACAGGAGACAGAGGAGGGAGATAGACTGAGACTCTAGACAGACGGAGATAGACTGAGACAGGAGACAGAGGAGGGAGATAGACTGAGAAAGGAGACAGAGGGAGATGGACTGAGACAAGAGACAGAGGGAGATGGGGAGATGGACTGAGACAGGAGAGAGAGAGAGATGGAATGAGACAGGAGACAGAGAGGGATGGACTGAGATGAGACAGAGAGAGATAGACTGAGACAGGAGACAGAGGGAGATAGAGTGAGACAGGAGACAGAGGGAGATAGACTGAGACAGGAGACAGAGGGAGACGGACTGAGACAGGAGACAGAGAGAGATAGACTAAGACAGGAGACAGAGGCAGATAGACTTAAACAGGAGACAGAGGAGGGAGATAGACTGAGACTCTAGACAGAGGGAGATAGACTGAGACAGGAGACAGAGGGAGATGGACTGAGACAGGAGACAGAGGCAGACTTAAACAGGAGACAGAGGAGGGAGATAGACTGAGACTCTAGACAGAGGGAGATAGATTGAGACAGGAGACAGAGGAGGGAGATAGACTGAGAAAGGAGACAGAGGAGGGAGATGGACAGACAGGAGACAGAGGCAGATGGACTGAAACAGGAGACAGAGGAGGGAGATAGAATGAGACAGGAGTCAGAGAGAGAGATAGACTGAGACAGGAGACAGAGGGAGATAGACTGAGACAGGAGACAGAGGCAGACTTAAACAGGAGACAGAGGAGGGAGATAGACTGAGACTCTAGACAGAGGGAGATAGATTGAGACAGGAGACAGAGGAGGGAGATAGACTGAGAAAGGAGACAGAGGAGGGAGATGGACAGACAGGAGACAGAGGCAGATGGACTGAAACAGGAGACAGGAGGGAGATAGAATGAGACAGGAGTCAGAGAGAGAGATAGACTGAGACAGGAGACAGAGGGAGATAGACTGAGACAAGAGACAGAGGCAGATGGACTGAGACAGGAGACAGAGGGAGATGGACTGAGACAGGAGAGAGAGAGAAATAGACTGAGACAGGAGACAGAGGGAGATAGATTGAGACAGGAGACAGAGGGAGATAGACTGAGACAGGAGACAGAGAGAGATGGACTGAAACAGGAGACAGAAGGAGATGGACTGAGACAGGAGGCAGAGGGAGATGGACTGAGACAGGAAACAGAGAGAGATAGACTGAGACAGGAGACAGAGAGAAATGGACAGACAGGAGACAGAAGGCGATGGACTGAGACAGGAGACAGAAGGAGATGGACTGAGACAGGAGACAGAGAGAAATGGACAGACAGGAGACAGAAGGCGATGGACTGAGACAGGAGACAGAAGGAGATGGACTGAGACAGGAGACAGAGGGAGATGGACTGAGACAGGAGACAGAGGGAGATGGACTGAGACAGGAGACATAGGGAGATAGACTGAGACAGGAGGCAGAGAGAGATGGACAGACAGGAGACAGAGGGAGATGGACTGAGACAGGAGACAGGCAGATAGACTTAAACAGGAGACAGAGGGGGGAGATAGACTGAGACTCTAGACAGAGGGTGATAGACTGAGACAGGAGACAGAGGGAGATAGTGAGACAGGAGACAGAGGAGGGAGATAGACTGAGACAGGAGACAGAGAGAGAGATAGACTGAGACAGGAGTCAGATGGATATAGACTGAGACAGGAGACAGAGGGAGATGGACTGAGACAGGAGACAGAGAGAGATAGATTGAGACAGGAAACAGACTGAGCATGTAAGGAGAAAATATGTTGGAGAGACTAGAGATGGACAAAGGGAGGGAAAAAAGAGAGAGGGGGAAGAGAGGGAGAGGGTTAGAGAGAGGGAGGGGGAAGAATGAGAGAGAGTGGTAGATGGAGGAAGGGAGAGAGAGGGGAAGAAAGAGAATGAATGGTTGGAGGGGAGAGAAGGGAGAGAGGGGGGAGAATGAGGATGCGAGGGGGGTGAAAGAGGATGATGCCCAGTTGGAGAGACGGTGAAGAGATGGGGAGAGAAAGATGGGGAGAAAGAGAGGGGAAGGGACAACAAGGAGGAAATAGTTTTAGGCGAAGATAGATAGAGAGAAAGACAGAGAAATAGTGTATAAGAGAGAGAGAGTGAGACAGACAAAAGGAGACAGGAATGAGAGTGAGGAAGACAGATAGGCAGATAGACAATGGTAAGAGAAAGATTGAGGGGGGAGAATGAGACAGACAGGAAGAGAGAGAGGTCGAGATGAATTGGGAGACCAAAACAGAGAAAGAGTGAAAGAGAGAGCGTGAGAGAGAGGGAAAGAGGGAGAGAAACAGACAGACAGAGAGGGGGAGAGGGAGAAGGAAAGAGAGAGAAAAAGAGGGAAAGAGATAGAGAAAGAGGGAAAGATTGAGAGAAAGATTGAAAGAGAGAGAGAGAAAGAGAGAGAGAGTGTGTTGGAATGACCAGCGTGGTACAACCTGCCCATTCACCTCCTTTCACTGTCGGATTCCTGTTTTCCGGTGCAGCCCACCCGTCTCTCCCCTCTTTTCCCTCTCAATCCCTTCGAGTTTCCAGTCTCTCCTGCTTCCTGCTGTCTGCGATGAAGCCCGGACGCTGTGTGAGGGAGACACAGAGGCAGGTTCCCCAGCAGTTTTGTGTTCTGCGAGGGAGAGCTGGTAGCTGTGAGAAGTTAAAATTGGCATGTAATAAATCTCCCACTAGGGCCTCTCATTGTCCCCGCCCATCACTGCCAGTCCACACTTCTCTTCAGCTCCCTGATGTTGTTTGTGTCTCATGGGGGGTGTAGCAGACTTCTGCAAACTTGCCTTGAAGGGCTGGTTTAAATTTATGAACAGCGATGTGTACGAATGAACCACGCTGGGGAGGGAAAGGGGCAGGGACTGTGGCCAAGTGTTGGCGGCGGGGGGGGGGGGAGTCGGAGTCAGATATAGGTCCGTTATCACTGACGTGGTGTGAAATTTGTTGTTTTGCGGCAACAGCACATTTAAAAATTACCATAAGTTACAATAAAAAATAAGTATGTAATGCAAAAAGGAACCAAAGTATCGGGGGGGGGCGGGGGAGGCCACAGTCGCATAGCGGTTAGTGTGATACTATTTCAGCTTGGGGCTTCACTAACCTTCACATCCAGCACAATTTCCTGTAACGTCCACCACCAGGCACATCTTTCCCTCTCCCCCACTTTCTGCTTTCCGCAGGGATCGCTCTCTACGTGACTCCCTTGTCCGTTCATCCCTCCCCACTGACCTCCCTCCTGGCTCTTACCCTTGCCAGCGGAACAAGTGCTTCACCTGCCCCTGCACCTCCTCCCTCACGACCATTCAGGGTCCTCAACTACATCTCCTCCCTCACTGCCATTCAGGGCCCTCAACTGCACCTCCTCCCTCACTGCCATTCAGGGCCCTCAACAACTGAGGCAACACTTCACCTGCGAGCCTGTTGGGGTCGTCTACTGTGTTTGGTGCTCCCAGTGTGGCCTCCTGTACTGTATATCGGTGAGAACTGACGTAGACTGGGAGACCACTTCGCCAAGCACCTACACTCCGTCTGCCAGAAAAAGCAGGATCTCCCAGTGGCCACGCATTTTAGTTCCCGTTCCCATTCCATTAGGTCTACCCACGGCCTCCTTCACTGCCAGGATGAGGCTGGAGGGACAACACCTTATATTGCATCTGGGCAGCCTCCAACCTGATGGCATGAACATCGATTTTTTGAACTTCCAGGAACTGCCCCCACTTCACCATTCCTCATTCCCATTTCCCTCTCTCTCATCTTATCTCCTAACCTGCCCATCACCTCCCTCTGGTGCCCCTCTCCCTTCCCTTTCTCCCATGGCCTTCTGTCCTCTCCTATCAGATTCCCCCTTCTCCGGCCCTTTACCAATTGACTCTCTTTCCTAGTTTCACCCTGTGTTTCTTCCTCCCCTCCCCACATCCTCTATCTCTGACTCAGCTTTCTTTCTCCAGTCCTGATGACGGGTCTCGGCCCGAAACGTCAACTGTACTCTTTTCCATCGATGCTGCCTGGCCTGCTGGGTTCCTCCAGCACTGTGTGTGTCGAGTTGGAAGGTGATGGGTGAAATCAGGTTGGTGTGGGGTGGGGATGAAGTAAGAAGCTGGGAGGTGATAGGTGGAAAAGGCAAAGGGCTGGACAAGGAGGAATCTGATGGGAGGGGAGAGTGGACCGTGGGAGAAAGGGAAGGAGGAAGGGCACCAGAAGGAGGTGATAGGCAGGTGAAAAGAGGTAAAAGGCCAGAGTGGGGGATTGAAGAAGGGAAGGGGGTGGAATTACTGGAAGCTAGAGAAATCGATGTTCATGCCATCAGGTTGGAGGCTACCCAGGCAGGATGTGAGGTGCTGTTCCTCCACCCTGAGAGTGGCCTCATTGTGGCAGGAGAGGAGGCCGTGGACGGACATGTTGGAATGGGAATGGGGATTGGAATTGAACTGATTAGCTACCGGGAAATCCTGCTTTGTGCAGATAGGCAAAGGCGCATGACAGTTTCAGTGATACATTTTCAGCAACCCACCCTGGGGGGGAGAGTGTGGGTGGGGAGAAGGAGCACGCACTCCACTTTTAGAGATGAACTCAATCTTTGCCCAGTGGGCTGGTACAGTGGCGAGTGACCACAGGGGGAGACACAGGAACAGGCCTTTCAACCCACCAAGATGGCATCGACCATTTCAGAGTCAGAATCGGGTTTATTATCACTGACATGAAATTTGTTGTTTTGTGCCATGTGTAGAACTACAATAAATCACAAAAATAACATAGAACATAGAACAGTACAGGCTCTTTGGCCCACAATGTTGTGCTGACCCTTCAACCCACTCCAAGACCAATCCAACCCTTCCCTCCCTCATAACCCTCCATTTTCCTATCATCCATGTCTCTATTGTATCTGCCTCTACCACCACCCCAGGCAGGGCGTTCCTGTCACCTGCCACCCTCTGTGTAAACAAAAAAACCTACCTCTGACATCCCCCTATACTTTCCTCCAATCACCTTAAAATTCTGCCCCCTGGTATTAACACTTTGCACACTGGGAAGGAATGGTGAGATGGTTTTGCTGGGTTCTTGGACCGTTCAGAAATTGAATGACAGATGGGAAGAAGCTGTTCCCGAATCACCCCGTACCTCCTCACTGATGATCGCAATGAGAATAGGACACGTCCTGGATGGTGAGGGTCCTTAATGGTGGATATCGCCTTCTCGAGGCATCTTGAAGATGACGTCAGTGGTGGGGAGGTTAGTACATGATGATGGAGCTGGCTGAGCTTACAGCTTTCTGCATCTTTTCCCGATCCTGTGCAGTGGTCCCTCTACACCAGACGGTGATGTAACCAGTCAGAATGCTCTCCACAGTACATCTGTAGAAATTTGCCAGTGTCTCCTCAAACTCCTAACAAAGTACCTTCCTCATGGTTGTATCAAACTGTTCGACCCAGAATAGATCCTCCGAGATGCTGATATCCAGGAACTTGACACTAATCAGGAAGCTCAAAGTTCATTATCGAAGTACACCCTACACAGCCCTGAGATTCATTTTCTTGCAGGCATACTCAATAATTCCCTAACAGCATAATAACCATTACAGAATCAATGAAACACCACATCAACTTGGATGTTCAACTGGAGTGCAAAAGACAATAAACTCTGCAAATGCAAACAAAAAGCACTGATGATAATAAATAAGTAAATCAGCAATACACATCGAGAACATGAGATGGAGTCCTTGAAAGTGAGCCCATTGGTTGTGGGTACACTTCAATGATGGGGCGATTGAAGCTAAGTGAAGTTATCCCCTTTGGTTCAGGAGCCTGATGGTTGAGGGGTAATAACTGTTCCTGAACCTGGTGGTGTGGGACCTGATGGTTGAGGGGTAATAACTGTTCCTGAACCTGGTGGCGTGGGGCCTGATGGTTGAGGGGTAATAATTGTTCCTGAACCTGGTGGTGTGAAACCTGATGGTTGAGGGGTAATAATTGTTCCTGAACCTGGTGGTGTGAGACCTGATGGCTGAGGGGTAATAACTGTTCCTGAACCTGGTGGCGTGGGACCTGATGGCTGAGGGGTAATAACTGTTCCTGAACCTGGTGGTGTGTGACCTGTTGGTTGAGGGGTAATAACTGTTCCTGAACCTGGTGGCGTGGGACCTGATGGCTGAGGGGTAATAACTGTTCCTGAACCTGGTGGTGTGTGACCTGATGGTTGAGGGTTAATAACTGTTCCTGAACCTGGTGGTGTGAGACCTGATGGTTGAGGGGTAATAACTGTTCCTGAACCTGGTGGTGTGAGACCTGATGGCTGAGGGCTAATAACTGTTCCTGAACCTGGTGGTGTGGGCCTGATGGTTGAGGGATAATAACTGTTCCTGAACCTGGTGGCGTGGGACCTGATGGTTGAGGGGTAATAACTGTTCCTGAACCTGGTGGTGTGAGACCTGATGGCTGAGGGGTAATAACTGTTCCTTAACCTGGTGGCGTGGGACCTGATGGCTGAGGGGTAATAACTGTTCCTGAACCTGGTGGTGTGTGACCTGATGGTTGAGGGGTAATAACTGTTCCTGAACCTGGTGGTATGGGACCTGATGGTTGAGGGGTAAGAACTGTTCCTGAACCTGGTGGTGTGGGACCTGATGGTTGAGGGGTAATAACTGTTCCTGAACCTGGTGGTGTGGGACCTGATGGTTGAGGAGTAATAACTGATCCTGAACCTGGTGGTGTGGGGCCTGATGGTTGAGGGGTGATAACTGTTCCTGAACCTGGTGGTGTGGGACCTGATGGTTGAGGAGTAATAACTGATCCTGAACCTGGTGGTGTGGGGCCTGATGGTTGAGGGGTAATAACTGTTCCTGAACCTGGTGGTGTGGGACCTGATGGTTGAGGGGTAATAACTGTTCCTGAACCTGGTGGTGTGGGACCTGATGGTTGAGGGAGAATAACTGTTCCTGAACCTGGTGGTGTGGGACCTGATGGTTGAGTGGTAATAACTGTTCATGAACCTGGAGGTGTGGGACCTGATTGTTGAGGGGTGATAACTGTTCCTGAACCTGGTGGTGTGTGACCTGATGGTTGAGGGGTAATAACTGTTCCTGAACCTGGTGGTGTGAGACCTGATGGCTGAGGGGTAATAACTGTTACTGAACCTGGTGGTGTGGGCCTGATGGTTGAGGGATAATAACTGTTCCTCAACCTGGTGGCGTGGGACCTGATGGTTGAGGGGTGATAACTGTTCCTGAACCTGGTGATGTGGGACCTGATGGCTGAGGGATAATAACTGTTCCTGAACCTGGTGGTGTGTGACCTGATGGTTGAGGGGTAATAACTGTTCCTGAACCTGGTGGTATGGAACCTGATAGTTGAGGGGTAATAACGGTTCCTGAACCTGGTGGTGTGGGGCCTGATGGTTGAGGGGTGATAACTGTTCCTGAACCTGGTGATGTGGGACCTGATGGCTGAGGGATAATAACTGTTCCTGAACCTGGTGGTGTGGGACCTGATGGTTGAGGGGTAATAACTGTTCCTGAACCTGCTGGTGTGGGACCTGATGGTTGAGTGGTAATAACTGTTCCTGAACCTGGTGGTGTGGGACCTGATGGTTGAGTGGTAATAACTGTTCCTGAACCTGGTGGTGTGGGACCTGATGGTTGAGGGGTAATAACTGTTCCTGAACCTGGTGGTGTGGGACCTGATGGTTGAGGAGTAATAACTGATCCTGAACCTGGTGGTGTGGGGCCTGATGGTTGAGGGGTGATAACTGTTCCTGAACCTGGTGATGTGGGACCTGATGGCTGAGGGGTAATAACTGTTCCTGAACCTGGTGGTGTGGGACCTGATGGTTGAGGGGTAATAACTGTTCCTGAACCTGCTGGTGTGGGACCTGATGGTTGAGTGGTAATAACTGTTCCTGAACCTGGTGGTGTGGGACCTGATGGTTGAGTGGTAATAACTGTTCCTGAACCTGGTGGTGTGGGACCTGATGGTTGAGGGGTAATAACTGTTCCTGAACCTGGTGGTGTGGGACCTGATGGTTGAGGAGTAATAACTGATCCTGAACCTGGTGGTGTGGGGCCTGATGGTTGAGGGGTGATAACTGTTCCTGAACCTGGTGATGTGGGACCTGATGGCTGAGGGATAATAACTGTTCCTGAACCTGGTGGTGTGTGACCTGATGGTTGAGGGGTAATAACTGTTCCTGAACCTGGTGGTGTGGGACCTGATGGTTGAGGGAGAATAACTGTTCCTGAACCTGGTGGTGTGGGACCTGATGATTGAGGGATAATAACTGTTCCTCAACCTGGTGGTGTGGGACCTGATGGTTGAGGGGTAATAACTGTTCCTGAACCTGGTGGTATGGGACCTGATAGTTGAGGGGTAATAACAGTTCCTGAACCTGGTGGTGTGGGGCCTGATGGTTGAGGGGTGATAACTGTTCCTGAACCTGGTGATGTGGGACCTGATGGCTGAGGGATAATAACTGTTCCTGAACCTGGTGGTGTGTGACCTGATGGTTGAGGGGTAATAACTGTTCCTGAACCTGGTGGTGTGGGACCTGATGGTTGAGGAGTAATAACTGTTCCTGAACCTGGTGGTGTGGGACCTGATGGTTGAGGGGTAATAACTGTTCCTGAACCTGGTGGTGTGGGACCTGATGGTTGAGGGGTAATAACTGTTCCTGAACCTGGTGGTGTGGGACCTGATGGTTGAGGGGTGATAACTGTTCCTGAACCTGGTGGTGTGGGACCTGTTGGTTGAGGGGTAATAACTGTTCCTGAACCTGGTGGTGTGGGGCCTGATGGTTGAGGGGTGATAACTGTTCCTGAACCTGGTGATGTGGGACCTGATGGCTGAGGGATAATAACTGTTCCTGAACCTGGTGGTGTGGGACCTGATGGTTGAGTGGTAATAACTGTTCCTGAACCTGGTGGTGTGGGACCTGATTGTTGAGGGGTAATAACTGTTCCTGAACCTGGTGGTGTGTGACCTGATGGTTGAGGGGTAATAACTGTTCCTGAACCTGGTGGTGTGAGACCTGATGGCTGAGGGGTAATAACTGTTCCTGAACCTGGTGGTGTGGGCCTGATGGTTGAGGGATAATAACTGTTCCTCAACCTGGTGGCGTGGGACCTGATGGTTGAGGGGTAATAATTGTTCCTGAACCTGGTGGTGTGGGACCTGATGGTTGAGGGGTAATAACTGTTCCTGAACCTGGTGGCGTGGGACCTGATGGTTGAGGGGTAATAACTGTTCCTGAACCTGGTGGTGTGGGGCCTGATGGTTGAGGGGTGATAACTGTTCCTGAACCTGGTGATGTGGGACCTGATGGCTGAGGGATAATAACTGTTCCTGAACCTGGTGGTGTGGGACCTGATGGTTGAGTGGTAATAACTGTTCCTGAACCTGGTGGTGTGGGACCTGATTGTTGAGGGGTAATAACTGTTCCTGAACCTGGTGGTGTGTGACCTGATGGTTGAGGGGTAATAACTGTTCCTGAACCTGGTGGTGTGAGACCTGATGGCTGAGGGGTAATAACTGTTCCTGAACCTGGTGGTGTGGGCCTGATGGTTGAGGGATAATAACTGTTCCTCAACCTGGTGGCGTGGGACCTGATGGTTGAGGGGTAATAATTGTTCCTGAACCTGGTGGTGTGGGACCTGATGGTTGAGGGGTAATAACTGTTCCTGAACCTGGTGGCGTGGGACCTGATGGTTGAGGGGTAATAACTGTTCCTGAACCTGGTGGTGTGGGGCCTGATGGTTGAGGGGTGATAACTGTTCCTGAACCTGGTGATGTGTGACCTGATGGTTGAGGGGTAATAACTGTTCCTGAACCTGGTGGTGTGTGACCTGATGGTTGAGGGGTAATAACTGTTCCTGAACCTGGTGGTGTGGCACCTGATGGTTGAGGGGTAATAACTGTTCCTGAACCTGGTGGTGTGGGGCCTGATGGTTGAGGGGTGATAACTGTTCCTGAACCTGGTGATGTGGGACCTGATGGCTGAGGGATAATAACTGTTCCTGAACCTGGTGGTGTGTGACCTGATGGTTGAGGGGTAATAACTGTTCCTGAACCTGGTGGTGTGGGACCTGATGATTGAGGGATAATAACTGTTCCTCAACCTGGTGGTGTGGGACCTGATGGTTGAGGGATAATAACTGTTCCTGAACCTGGTGGCGTGGGGCCTGATGGTTGAGGGGTAATAACTGTTCCTGAACCTGGTGGTGTGGGACCTGGTGGCTGAGGGGTAATAACTGTTCCTGAGCCTGGTGGTGTGGGACCTGGTGGTGTGCGACTTGATGGTTGAGAGGTAATAACTGTTCTTGAACCTGGTGGTGTGAATCCTGAGGCTCCTGTCCCTTCTTCCTGACGACAGCAGCATGATGAGAGCATGGTCCCTAATGATGGAGGCTGCTTTATTGCGACAACACTCCAGGTGGTCAGGGGTTTACCCGTGATGGACTGGGCGTTATCCGCTACTTTTTGTAGGTCAATAATCAATGAGGATCTAACCTGGTCCCAACATATTGATGAAAACACGAGGAAATCTGCAGATGCTGGAAATTCAAGCAACACACATCAAAGTTGCTGGTGAATGCAGCAGGCCAGGCAGCATCTCTAGGAAGAGGCACAGTCAAAATTTCGGGCTGAAACCCTTCGCCTGGACTAACTGAAAGAAGAGATAGTAAGAGATTTGAAAGTGGGAGGGGGAGAGGGAGATCTGAAATGATAGGAGAAGACAGGAGGGGAGGGATGGATCTGAAAGCTGGAGAAGGGAGAAGATCATGGGACAGGAAGCCTGGGGAGAAAGAGAAGTGGGGAGGGGAGCCCGGAGGGTGGAAAGCAGGCAAGGAGTTATAGTGAGAGGGACAGAGGGAGAAAAAAGAGAGAGAGAAAAAAGGGGGAAAAAAATATATACTCAATAAATAAATAAGGGATGGGGTGTGAAGGGGAGGAGGGGCATTAACAGAAGTTAGAGAAGTCAATATCAGACCGTTTCGCTGAACACCCACGCTCTGTCCGCCAGAGAAAGCTAGATCTCCCAGTGGCCACACATTTTAATTCCACGTCCCATTCCCATTCTGATATGTCTATCTACGGCCTCCTCTACTGTCAAGATGAAGCCACACTCAGGTTGGAGGAACACCATCTTGTATTCCGTCTGGGTAGCCTCCAACCTGATGGCGTGAATATTGACTTCTCTAACTTCCGTTAATGCCCCTCCTCCCCTTCTTACCCCATCCCTTATTTATTTACTCAATATTTTTTATATATTTTTAATTTCTTCCCCCTTTTTTTCTCTCTTTTTTCTCCCTCTGTCCCTCTGACTATAACTCCTTGCCTGCTCTCCACCCTCCGGGCTCCCCTCCCCCTTTCTTTCTCCCAGGCTTCCCGTCCCATGATCTTCTCCCTTCTCCAGCCTGGTATCCCTTTTGCCAACAACTTTCCAGCTCTTAGATCCACCCCTCCCCTCCTGTCTTCTCCAATCATTTCAGATCTCCCCTTCCCCCTCCCACTTTCAAATCTCTTACAATCTCTTCTTTCATTTAGTCCTGATGAATGGTCTCGGCCCGAAACATCGACTGTCCCTCTTCCTATAGATGCTGCCTGGCCTGCTGCGTTCACCAGCATTTTTTGTGTGTGTTGCCCAACATATTGATGTAGTCATAAAGAAGGCAAGACAGCGGCTATACTTTATTTGGAGTTTGAAGAGATTTGGCCTGTCAACAAATACACTCAAACACTTCTATAGTTGTACCGTAGAGAGCATTCTGACAGGCTGCATCACTGTCTGGTATGTGCGGGGGGGGGGGGAGGGGTGGGCTGCTGCACAGAACCGAAAGAAGCTGCAGGAGGTTGTAAATCTAGTCAGCTCCATCTTGGGCACTAGCCTACAAAGTACCCAGGACATCTTTAAGGAGCAGTGTCTCAGAATGGCAGCGTCCATTATTAAGGACCTCCAGCACCCAGGACATGCCCTTTTCTCACTGTTACCATCAGGTTGGAGATACAGAAGCCTGAAGGCACACACTCAGTGTTTCAGGAACAGCTTCTTCCTCTCTGCCATCCAATTCCTAAATGGACATTGAAGCTTTGGACACTACCTCACTTTTTTAATACACGGTATTTCTGTTTTTACACATTTTTAAAAACCTATTCAATATACGTAATTGATTTGCTTGTTTATTTATTATTATGTTCTATTTTATTTATTATTTTTTCTCTCTCTGCTAGATTATGTACTACATTGAACTGCTGCTGCTAAGTTAACAAATTTCACATCACGTGTCAGTGATAATAAATCTGATTCTGATTCTGATTGTTGGGTGAACATTCAAGTTTAGAAGAATGAGGGTGGTTGGGGGTATCTCCTTGAAACCTATCAAACATTAAAGGCTTAGATAGAGTGGACATGGGGAGGATGTTTTCTTTAGTGGGGGAAGTCTCGGGCTGGAGGGGACAGCCTCAGTATAAAGGAAGAGATATATAGAGTATTTGAATAGACAGGGACAGATTAGGGATCGTCAACATGGCTTTGTATATTGTAGGTTATGTCCAACCAATCTTATGGAGTTTTTTGAGGAAGTTGCCATTGCATAAGATGTTGGTGAGGTCTAATTTGGAGTATTGTGTGCGGTTTTGGTCACCTACCTACAGGAAAGATGTCAAGATTGAAAGAGTGCAGAGAAAATTTACAAGGACGTTGCCAGGAATTGTGTTATAGGGAAAGTTGAATAGGTTAGGACTTTATTTCGTAGAGCGTAGGGGAGTGAGGGGAGATTTTTTAGAGGTATACAAAATTATGAAGGGTAAAGATAGGGTAAATGCAAGCAGGCTTTTTCCACTGAGGTTGGGTGGGACTAGAACTAGAGGTCATTGGTTATGGTGAAAGGTGAAATGTTTACGGGGAACCTGAGGGGGAACTTGAATCACTGAGTGTGTGCCTTCAGGCTTCTGTACCTCCTACCTGATGGTAACAGTGAGAAAAGGGCATGCCCTGGGTGCTGGAGGTCCTTAATAATGGACGCTGCCTTTCTGAGACACTGCTCCCTGAAGATGTCCTGGGTACTTTGTAGGCTTGTACCCAAGATGGAGCTGACTAGATTTACAACCTTCTGCAGCTTCTTTCGGTCCTGTGCAGTAGCCCCTCCATACCAGACAGTGATGCAGCCTGTTAGAATGTTCTCCACGGTACAACTATAGAAGTTTTTGAGTGTATTTGTTGACATGCCAAATCGCTTCAAACTCCTAATGAAGTATAGCGGCTGTCTTGCCTTCTTTATAATTACATCAATATGTTGGGACCAGGTTAGATCCTCAGAGACCTTGACACCCAGGAACTTGAAACTGCTCACTCTCTCCACTTCTGATCCCTCTATGAGGATTGGTATGTGTTCCTTTGTCTTACCCTTCCTGAAGTCCACAATCAGCTCTTTCGTCTTACTGACGTTGAGTGCCAGGTTGTTGCTGTGGCACCATTCACTAGTTGGCATATCTCACTCCTGTACACCCTCTCGTCACCACCTGAGATTCTACCAACAATGGTTGTATCGTCAGCAAATTTATAGATGGTATTTGAGCTATGTCTAGACGTACAGTCATGGGTATAGAGAGAGTAGAGCAGTGGGCTAAGCACACACCCCTGAGGTTCACCAGTGTTGATAGTCAGCAAGGAGGAGATGTTATCACCAAGCAATCTATGAACATAAGCTATCTTACATATTTGTTGTGTTGTCTATTGTGCTTTATCTGCTGCATCAGATCCGGAGGAAGAATTATTTCGCTCTCCGTTACACCTGAGTGCTGTGCTGGAACTGACACTGAACCATCCGGAATCCTGCGCCCCGAGCGCCGGGGAGGAATGGAGAGTTTTGACGGGGGCGGAGCGGAAATGAGGACAGGCGATGGGCGGTAACGAGAGTGATTGACAGGGGAGGTCCCGGCACTCAACCTTTGATTGACGAGAGGCCCCGGAAGTGGGGCGTATGCGGGTCAGGTGATGCAGTGAGAAGGCCGCGGCGGCGCCGCTCGCGTTACCGACATGGGCTGTTGTTACAGCAGCGAGGGCGACGGCAGCGAGCAGGTCCGGGGCCTCTGGGGGGAATGGGGAGTCCGCGGCCGGGGATGGGGGGGGGGAACGGGTGTCCGGGCTCAGGGTGTCCGAGGCCCGGGAAGGCCTCGGGCTCAGCACCCTCACTTCCCCGCCCCTCCGTGACAGGTTCTGGGATCAATTCTCCTGCCTCCAGGACTGACCCACCCTCCCCGGTACAGGGTACAGACCCCCGACCCCGCTCCGCACACCCACCCTCCCCGGTACACTGGTCTGCACACCCCCCTCCCTCACCCTCCCCCCGGTCCACACACCTTCACCCCATCCCCGACCCCGGTACAGGACCCCCCTCCCTCTCTCCCTCCCTCCCCTGTACAGAATCCCGAACCCAGTCCGTACACTACCACCCCCCCCCCAAGTACAGATCCCTGACCCCGGTATGCACACCCTCCTTCCCGCAGTACAGATCCTCCCCCCCCGATCCACACACCCACCCCCCCCCATCCTGGTCCACACAACCTCCCTTCCCTGGTATGGAATCCCCACCCTCCCCGGTACACTGGTCTGCACACCCCCCTCCCTCACCCTCCCCCCGGTCTACACACCTTCACCCCATCCCCGACCCCGGTACAGGACCCCCCTCCCTCTCTCCCTCCCTCCCCTGTACAGAATCCCGAACCCAGTCCGTACACTACCCCCCCCCCCCAAGTACAGATCCCTGATCCCGGTATGCACACCCTCCTTCCCGCAGTACAGATCCTCCCCCCCCCCCCCGATCCACACACCCACCCCCCCCTTCCATCCTGGTCCACACAACCTCCCTTCCCTGGTATGGAATCCCCACCCTCCCCGGTACAGACCCCCGAACCTGATCCACACACCCACCCACCCACCCTCCCTCCCTCCCCATCCTGGTCCACACAACCTCCCTTCCCTGGTATGGAATCCCCACCCTCCCCGGTACAGACCCCCGAAACTGATCCACACACCCTTCCCCTTTCACCCCTTCTCACCCCACCCCACCCTCTTCAAGATGAAGGTGTGAAGGAAAGCACTGATCTTAATCCTCAATCCTCAGCTGTCTTGTGGCCATACTCACTGATGGGGAGGTCTTCGGGAGTAAATCCCGAGGAAAAATCCACAGCTGGAGTCCCTCAGGAAGTCCTACATTGAGTTCAGTGCTGACTGCAACTCCTGCGTCACTGCGGGTGCCAAACTTTATCGGTCTCCGCCGTTCCTTTGGATTCATCAGCCGTGTGGAGAGGGGGAGCCCGCTGTATGGGCAACGGCTTGCTCTCCGTATCGTTACTGCCCCGGCTTGTGTATGATGTAGACAGCTGGGTCTCCCTGACCCACGGAGAGCCTCGTGACACTGAGGTCGTCAGTCAATCATATCTGGACTAGAGGCCTGGATTAGTTATAAGGAACGATTGTACAAACTGGGTTGTTTTCCCTGGAGTGCCAGAGGCTGAGGGGAAACCTAATTGTGGTTTTTAAAATTGAGAGGCACAGGTTAGTAAGCAGTCAGAATCTTTTCCCCAGGCTAGAAAGATCAGAATCAGGTTTATTATCATTGTTTTATGTTGTGAAATTGTTGTTTTGTAAAGGCAGTGGAGTGATACAGGTATATATAAAATATAACTTAAACGAATAGTGCAAAGGGAAAAAGTAGTGGTGATGTAAGTGTTCCTGGTTTCATAGTGATGGCGGAGGGGAAGAAGCTGTTCCTGAAACGTTGAGTGTGTGTTGAATGGGGTACCAGGGTGGTCGTGGAAACAGGCATGTGGTGATTCAGAGATAGAGATTTAGATGACAGATTTGGTGGATGGAAAATCAATCTGCAATGACCAAAGCCTGGAGACTAGAGCCCTGGAGCTGCATCCTCGAGTTGGATGACTAACTGTGTCTGAGTTGGAGGGCGAACCGTGTGGGTGTCAGGGAGGGAGGAATGGGGGCTTATTCTGTTGCTTGCTGTGCTCTGTGTTGTTCTGCTGAACGTTGTGGGAATGCGATGTGTGGTAACACTTGTGGGCTGCACATCCTCACATTGTGTTGATTATTAACACAAATGATGCATTTCACTGCCTGTGTCTGCGTGCGTGCGGTAAACCTGAATCGGAACTTGAAGGGAATGGAGGGATCTGGATAATAGAGAGGAGGAGGTGGTTTTGTGGAAATTGGCATCAGCACAACATGTGGGTCAAATGCCCTGTCCACTGCTGCACTATTCTATCGGCATGGTGGTGTGACAGTTTCTTTCTTGTGTTTGCTTGTGGGAGGAGGCGAACGTTTCTGTTTGTACAGGGAGCTGGAGCTGGATTGTGGTATCTTGAAGAACTGGAGCCTCTGCAAGATTTCAGTGTCAGCGGGGGAAAAAAGAGAGAGAGAACCTTTGTGATAGATGCATTGAAACTTGTGTCAATGACCAACACAGTCCGAGGGTGTGCTGGGGGCAGCCTGCAAGAGTCGTCACACTTCCTGTGGCAACGTAGCACGCCCACAAGTTACCAACTCTGAGCCATGGCACATGGGAGAAAACTGGAGGAAACCCATGGGGTCGTGGAGAGAACTTTTTACAGAGGGTGGTGAGAATAGGGCCCCTATCGGTGATCACAGGTGCCGTAATAGTGTTACACTACTGTGCTGCCAAAGTTGCAGTGGTCAACCTAGAACAATTCTCTTCCTTTAGAATAATCATGACTCTGCTTAACTTTAGTCCCTGATTCTCCCAGTTGTCACTGTGGGATTTGAACTACAGGTGTGGTCACTGACCCACGGTCTCTCTCTGGATATACGTGCATCCAGATAGCCAGCAGCTGAGGTTCCGTCTGGAGGTTTCAGTGAGCACCTCGTTTTCCTGTCAGACTGCTGCCCCTTGGCGATATCGGCTGAAAGGAGTGTCAGGGCAGCACACTACCGTAATGCTTTTCAGCACCAGTGGTCGAAATTCAGTTGCCACTGTAAGGAATGTTCCAAAGCAGATCCAAGCTGTTGAAATATTTACAATGATTGCTGTTTGTCTCTTTAGAAATGCGAACCCAGTTTGCATGCAGTGACTCACATTAATGGGGTAATTTTGGTTTGTGATTGAGGGTTCAATGTATATTTGGAGGTGAATTGCTGTATCTTTCTGTGGGGCGATGTTATGGTATTTTCTTGAGGGGATTCATGAGATGATACAACATAGACCAGTCCAGAACAGGAACAGGCCGTTTGGCCTATAATGTAGTGTCGATGTAATTAAATCAGTAATCAAATGGCCAAATAAACTAATCCCTTCTGTCAACACAATGTCCATATCCCTCCATTTCTCTCACATTCCTATGCCTATCTAAATATCTCTTAAGTCTCGAATGTGTCTGTCTCTACCACCACACCAGGCACTCACCATCACAGATTTAATTAATAAAAGCCAAGCGATCAAAACATAGAACAGTACAGACCCTCGGCCCAGTGTTGTGCTTCTCAACCTGCTCCAAGGTCTATCTAACCCTTCCCTCCTACATAGCCTCAATTTTTCTATCACCTATGTGCTTATCTAAAGGTCTCTTAAATGGCCCTAATGCGTTTGCCTCTGCCACTGCCCCTGGCAGTGCGTTCCACTCCGGGCCACGTGACCTCAGCAGCCCCATTTAACCCTAACCTAATCATGGGGCAGTTTACAGTGAGCGAGGAAACGAGAGCACCCAGGGAAAACCCACAGATTCCAGGTGGAGGATGTACGGAGGCTCCTTTCGGAATTAAACTTGGAACTCTGGAAGTCCCTGAGCTGTAACAGCATCGCGCTAACCTCTACACTACCATGGTGCCCCTCTGGACCTGGAGTCCCGAGATCGTATTCACAGCACAGATACAATAACTAAATCTTCAAAGCACTTCAGTGGTCGGGCAGATGGTGACTTTTTTCCTTCAGGAAGATACACACCTCTATCAAGTCACCTCTCCTCCTCCTTTGCTTTCCAGGGTTAGATTGATGTTAAAAGGTCAGCACAACATTGTGGGCCAAAGGGCCAGGCTGTGTTGTACTGTTCTATGTTCTGATCTCTTGGCTTTTATGATTGGTTTATAAAGTCAACAATGCATAATGTCTGAATTTGCTGTACTTGTTCAGTAGATCTGTTCTTGCTCCCTCCTTAATATCGTTGCTGTTGGTTTATGTCACTTCACACGGGTGTTCGGTTACATCTGCCTGTTTCCTCCTGAAATCTATTAACACCGCCACTTCTTACACTTCTAAGCCAGCAGTAGATATTGGAAGTACTTGAGCCTGGAGTTCAGGAGTAGAGGCTGTCTGAGCTGTGTGTGAAGTACTATTCCCCCCACACCCACAACCAGAGAAAAGGTTCTCACTATCAAATCATTCAATTGTGTAGATTTATGGGGCGCTAGGGTAGTGCAGGCGGTTAGCACAGCACCATTACAGCGTGGGGCGTTAGTGTAAAGAGAAGAGAGGTAATTATCGGCCAGTTACCCTGACCTCAGTGGTTTGGAAGATGTGGGAGTTGATTGTGAAGGTGTGGTTTCTGGGTACCTGGAGGCTCAGCATTGTTTCCTTAAGGGGAGATCTTGCTTGACAAATCTATTGGAGCTATTTGAGGAAATAACAGGCCGACAGGCAAAGGAGAATCAGTGGCTATTGCGTACTTGGATTTTCAGACAAGGTGCTGCACATGAGGCTGCTTAACAAGATTAGAACCCATGATATTACAGGAAAGATTTTAGCATGGATAGAGCATTGGCTGACTGGCAGGGAATAAGGGAAGCTTTTAATGGTTGGCTGCCGGTGACTAGTGATCTGCAAGTTTCGGTATTGAGACCGCTTTTGGTATGTCATTGATTCGGATGTAGGAATTGATGGCCCGTGGTCAAGTTTGTGGACGATGTGAAGATGGGTGGAGGTAGTTTTGAGGAAACAGGCCGCTGAAAGACTTGGATGAGGAGAATGGGCAAAGAAGTGGCAAATGGAATATAGTGTATGGTCATGTGCTTTAGTAGAAGGAACAAAAGTGTAGACTATTTTCTAAATGGGCTGAAGATTCAAAAATTCGATGTGAAAGGGGACTTGGGAGTTCTCATGCAGAATTCCCTAAAGGTTAATTGCAATTTGAGTTGGTGTGGAAGGTAAATGCAATGTTAGCATTCATTTTGAGAGGACTAGAATATAAAAGCAAGGATGTAATGCTGAGGCTTTATAAAGCACTGGTGAGGCCTCAGAGTACTCTGAGCAGTTTTGGGTCCCTTATCTAGGAAAGGACGTGCTGACATTGGAGAGGGTTCAGAGGAGGTTCACGAAAATGGTTCTGGGAATGAAAGGGTTATTTTATGAGGAAGGTTTGATGGCTCTGGGCTTGCACTCACTGGGATTTAGAAGAATGGGAGGGGGATCTCATTGAAGTGTATCGAATATTGAAAGGCCAATAAAGAGTGGATGTGGAGAGGGTGTTTCCTATAGTGGGGGAGCCTAGGACCTGAGGGCACAGCCTCAGAATAGAGTGGCATCCAATTAGAATGGAGATGAGGAATTTCTTTAGCCAGAGGATGGTGAATCTGTGGAATTCATTGCCACAGAGGACTGTGGATGCCAAGTCATTGGGTATATTTGAGGTGGAAGTTGGTAACTTCTTGGTTAGTCAGGTTGTGAAAGGTTACAGGGAATGGGATCAAGAGGGAAAATGGATCAGCCATGGTGGAATGGTAGAACAGTTTTGATGGGCTGAATGGCCTAATTCTACTTCTACCTCTTATGGTCTTTATGATGAGGCTGGTGATAATTACTAGCAGAGACAGTATTGTGTGTGTTATATATGTGGGTGTAACATTGAGTGATAGGCAATAGTCACAGAACACTACAGCACAGAATTTGGCCCTTTACTCATCCAGTTCATGCCAAATTATTAATCTGCCTCATTCCGTTGACTTGCACCTGGACCACTGCATTCCATGTGTTTATCCAATCTTCTCTTAAAAGTTGAAATCGAACCCACATCCACTACTTCCACTGGCACCTCGTTGCACACTCTCACCACCCTCTAGGTGAAAAAGCTGTATTCATGAGTATCCATGTCGTGCACTGGGCTTTATACTTACAAAGTCATCAAGTTTTTATTTGAAAAGTGGTCTATTACTTCATATGTTACTTCCTTTAATGAAATACAAAAATTTCTCCAACATTTAATCTTTTAGAAATGTTTGGAAATTTAAAATTTCTCTTTTCTACTGACACGAATGCAGAAAGCCAAAAGTAAACATCTAAAACAAAGTTTATATCAAAAATCTAGAGTGATTGAGTATGAGTATTCTGCACAGCACTATAACTGACCAGAATGGTACACGATACTCCAAATGAGGCCTCACCAATATCTTGTACAACTTCAACATAACACCCCATCTCCTGTACTCAATACTCTGATTTATGAAGGCCAATGCGCCAAAAAAATACAATTCGATGTTTCCCTGTAACCCGGGTCCTCATGTCAAGGCAACATCCCTGTAAATTTTCTCTGTACTCTTCCAGTCTTATTGATATCTTTATTGTTTATAGGTGACCAGAACAGCACACAATACTTCAAATGAGGCTGCTTGCCTTTATCCTACCTCCCCCTAACATGGCTAATCAGAAGATGAGGTGCCTTTGTTTTGTGCTCTGTAGGATTAGTTCAAGAGGGGCAAGACGTAGAGGTCTGAAAATGTACCATGACCACGCTAATCAAAGTCAAATTCGAAGTAAATTCATTGTCAAAATACATATGTCACCAAATGCAATCCTGTGATTTATTTTCTTTCATATAAACAATAAAATCAATGAAAGATAACACATAACAAAGGCAAACAACCATTGTACAAAAGACAAACTGTGAAAATACAAAAAGAAAAAACAGAAAGTAATAAATAAATAAGCAATAAATAATGAGGATATTAGATGAAGAATACCTGAAAGTGAGTCCATAGGTTGTGGGCACAGTTTAGCGTTGGGACAAGGGAACTTATCCCTCCTGGTTGAAGAGGCTGATGGTTGGGGTAATAACTTCCTGAACCTGGTGGTGTGGGTCTTGAGGCTCCTGTACCTCCTCCCTGATGGCATGACCTGGGTAGTTGGGGTCCTTCATGATCTCAATGCGTCAGAAAGCTTGACCGAGCAGAAGGAAAGAGTGAATGTGCTCACGGTGTTTTCTCCTTGATCTCCAGGAGCGGGAGGAGGGAAAGCCGCTGCTCATCCCAGTCAGTAACCCTCCAAGTAAATCGTCTGGAGGAGCTGATCACAACTACTCCAGTATTCCATCATCTCGCTTCCCGGATGAACAAGCTCTGCTCAACACTATCCTCACCAAGACGGCACAGTGAGTAGCTGTCAGCCAGGCTGCCTGGGTGATCTCTCTGCTCAGGAGTACTGTGAGCAGTTCTGGGGCCACATATCTCAAAGGATGTGCTGGCATTGGAGGGGGTCCGGAGGAAGTTCACAAGAATGATTCCGGGAATGGAGGGGTTAACTTGTGAGGAACATTTGATGGCTCTGGTCCTGTACTTGCTGGAGTTTAGAAGAATAAGAAGGATCTCACTGAAACCTGAGAAATATTGAGAGGTCTAGTTAGAGTGAACGTGGAGAAGATGTTTCCTGTAGCTGGGGAGTCTAGTACCAGAGGGCACAGTCTCAGAATTGAAGGATGTCCAATTGGACAGAGATGAGTTTCTTTCGCCAGAGGGTGATGAATCTGTGGAATTCATTGTTACAATCGGCTGTGGATGTCATTGGGTATTGATAGATTCTTGATTACTAAGGACGTTAAAGGTTAAGGGGAGAAGCAGGAGAATGGGGTTGAGAGGGAAAATAAAATCATCCATGATGGAATGATGGGACAGACTTGTGCTAATGGCCTTATTCTATTTATGTATTTTATTCCTTAGAACGTAGGAGAATGAGGTGTGACCTTATAGAAGTGCTTAAAGCTGAGAGCACAGATGGTCGGAGTTGCCAGTAGAAGTGATTGAGGGAGGTACATTTGTATCATTTGAGAAGCACTTGGAGAGGTCCGTGGAGGGAAATGGGACACGTACAGGAAATTGGGACTAACCAAGTCGGCACCACTATCTGACTCTATTATCTTATTGTCTAAGTTGGGGAAAGAGGTGAGAAGAGAAAGAGGATTGACAGCAGGTTGTCATAGTGCTATGACATGGATTCTCTCCATGTGGGTCAGAGATGTTTTAAATAAGACATAAGAGCACTATTAGGCCATTCAGCCCATTGAGTCTGTTCCACCTTTCCATCATAGAACATAAAATAGTACAGCACAGTACAGGCCCTTCGGCCCACAATGTTGTGCCGACCCTCAAACCCTGCCTCCCATATAAGCCCCCACCTTAGATTCCTCCATATACCTGTCTAGTAGTCTCTTAAACTTCACTAGTGTATCTGCCTCCACCACTGACTCAGACAGTGCATTCCACGCACCAACCACTCTCTGAGTAAAAAACCTTTCTCTAATATCCCCCTTGAACTTCCCACCCCTTACCTTAAAGCCATGTCCTCTTGTATTGAGCAGTGGTGCCCTGGGGAAGAGGCGCTGGCTATCCATTCTATCTATTCCTCTTATTATCTTGTACACCTCTATCATGTCTCCTCTCATCCTCCTTCTCTCCAAAGAGTAAAGCCCTAGCTCCCTTAATCTCTGATCATAATGCATACTCTCTAAACCAGGCAGCATCCTGGTAAATCTCCTCTGTACCCTTTCCAATGCTTCCACATCCTTCCTATAGTGAGGCGACCAGAACTGGACACAGTACTCCAAGTGTGGCCTAACCAGAATTTTATAGAGCTGTATCATTACCTCGCGACTCTTAAACTCTATTCCTCGACTTATGAAAGCTAACATCCCATAAGCTTTCTTAACTACCCTATCCACCTATGCGGCAACTTTCAGGGATCTGTGGACATGTACCCCCAGATCCCTCTGCTTCTCCACACTACCAAATATCCTGCCATTTACTTTGTACTCTGCCCTGGAGTTTGCCCTTCCAAAGTGTACCACCTCACACTTCTCCAGGTTGAACTCCATCTGCCACTTCTCAGCCCACTTCTGCATCCTATCAATGTCTCTCTGCAATCTTTGACAATCCTCTACACTATCTACAACACCACCAACCTTTGTGTCATCTGCAAACTTACCACCCACCCTTCTACCCCCACATCCAGGTCGTTAATAAAAATCACGAAAAGTAGAGGTCACAGAACAGATCCATGTGGGACACCACTAGTCACAATCCTCCAATCCGAATGTACTCCCTCCACCACGACCCTCTGCTTTCTGCGGACAAGCCAATTCTGAATCCACCTGGCCAAACTTCCCTGGATCCCTCTTAAACTCCATTCTTTGCCGTTTCCCCTCAGCCTCTAACCAATCAAACTCCACTTTAAATTTACTCAATGACTTGGCAATGAATTCCACAGATTCACCACCCTCTGGCTAAAGAAATTCCTCCTCATCTCTGTTCTAAAATGTCGTCCCTCATTTCTGTGGCTGAGTCCTCTGGTCTTAGACTTCTGCACCATTGGAAACGTCCTTTCCATGTCCAAGTTGCCCTTGGGCTTTCTCATTGCTGTCTTGGTGTTTTCAGAAAGGGGGTAATTGAGGTACACCATGTGTGGATGAGACCAGTTCCCCTCAGGTAACCTTCACCTATGTGTTTCTGCCATGACGTACTGCCCCGGGAGAGGTGACAGCATGGTCATTTGATTGGCGGGGGAAGTGGGGGGGATGATGCTCTGTGCTGCGCATCACTAATGAGCTGCTCTTTTCCCTCCCCAGTAATATCATCGACGTGTCAGCCGCAGATTCACAGGGCATGGAACAGCACGAGTACATGGACCGAGCGCGCCAGTACAGGTGAGGCCCAAAGTGTGATCCTGCGCTAAGCGCCCCTGACAGTCTGTGTATGCAGAGATACAGCGTGGTAACAGGCCCCATGTGACCAGTCAACCTACCATCTCCATATGTCTTTGGGAACGCGGTCACGGGGGAAAAGTACAAACTCCGTAGAGACCGTGGCAGGATTTGAACCCTAACTGGTGATGGTTGGAGACCTGTGTGTGAGAGTGGCTGGGAGGGTGGGAAAGGGGCTTCATTTGTTATATTGCCATTGTTGTTCTGCTGGGCATTGTAGTCTCACTATGCTGGCGCTGCAGTGCGTGGCAACACTTGCGGACTGCCCCCAGCACATCCTTGGGTTGCGTTGGTTTCTCTGTATCTGATCTGAACATCGAAACACACAATGAATGCGTTGTTTGTGTCAGCACAGTCCAAGGATGTGCTGGGGGCAGCCCACAAGTGTGGCCATGCTTCTGGCACCAACACAGCATGCCCACAACTCACTGACGCTAACCTGTAGGTCTTTGGGATGTGGGAGGAAACTGGAGCACCCGGGGGAAACCCTCGCAGTCACGGGGAGAACGTACAAACTCTGTAAAAACAGTGGGAATTGAACCCAGCTTGCTGGTGCTGTATAGTGTTAAACTGACCGCTATGTATACTGTGCTGTTTTGACACGCTTCATTTGTACTCGTGTGGGTCAGTGCTGGTTGGGCTGTGATGAGCCTTTGTCTGTCTCCTGTGTCAAGCCGTGCTTTAACTCTGCTTGTTTTGCCAGCACGAGGTTAGCGATGATCAGTGGCTCGACACAGTGCAAGCGAGCGACGACACTGCCTGCACTAACCAGCCAGCCGCACCAGGTTCTGGCTAGTGACCCCGTACCCTATTCAGACATTCAGCAGGTAGGTGGTGTTACTGCATGCTGGGACCAGGGACAGGCCTGTCTGCATACTTAGGGGCAGGGCATGAGTGAGCCTGTGTGTGGACAGTGGGTGGTGTGGCTATTTGACCCTAAGCAGAATTAGACTATTCAGCCTGTCAAATATGCTCTGTCATTCAATTGTGGCTGATTAATTATCCCTTTGAACGCCATTCTCCTGCCTTCTCCCTGTAACCTTTGACACCCTGACTAATCAAGAACCTATCAACCTCCTCTTTAAACATACCCAATGATTTTGCCTCCATAACCGTATGTGGCAATGGATTCACAGATTCACCACCCTCTGACTAAAGAAATTCTTCAATAAAGAAATGAGGAGGAGGGCTGTGCCCAGAGATTGTGATCCTTCATTGTAACTGAAGGAGTGAAAAAACAGGAACAAAGCAGTTCTGCTCACCTACCTATAGGAGAGATATCAATACTATTGAAGAGTGCAGAGAAAATTTACAAGGATGTTGCTGGGACTTGAGTACCCGAGTTATAGGGAAAGGTTTAATAGCTATTTGGCACATTGGTTGTCATGAATCTGAGAGATGGGATGTTATGTTAAAATTGTATAAGACATTGATGAGGACTAACTTGGAGTATTGTGTGCAGTTTTGGTCACCTACCTACAGGAAGGATGTAAATAAGGTTGAAAGAGCAGAGAAAATTTACAAGGATGTTGCTGGGACTTGAGGACCTCAGTTATAGGGACACTTTGAATAGGTTTGGACTTTATTCCCTGGAGTGTGGGAGAATGAGGGGAGATTTAATTGAGGGGTATAGATAGGGTAAATGCACCCAACTAGGGTTGGGTGAGACTAGAATTAGAGGTCTTGTTTCAAGGGTGAAAGGTGAAATGTTTGAGGGGTTAATTCACTCAGGATGATGAAAGTATGGAGTAGTTGCCAGTGGATGCGGGGTTTAAGAGAAATTTGGAAAGATATATGACTGAGGGGAGAATGGAGAGCTGTGGTCCGGTTGCAGGTCGATGGGACTACACAGTAAGAGGTTGGAACAGACCAGATGGGCTGAAGTGTTCTGTGACTGTAATTCTGAATATAAAGATTAAATTGTCAGATCCATATGCTAGTTTACCTGCTCTCCCTGGATGTGGTTGTGGTAATTATTTATTAATCTCGATGATCATGTATCCTGAGTGGAGTTCATGATTCTAGATTGTTTAATGTCTTTTCCAGTGTAAAGGAGAATGAAATAATCATTACTGCAGATCTGATGCAGAACCAATAATCCCAGAAAAAAGATAATGAACACAATAATTAAAAAAAATATAAATACATAAAATAGCTTGTATACATTGACTGTATGTCCATAAAGTGACACTGGACACAGGAGTGTCTGTACACAAGGTGGCTCTGACAGGAAATGAAAAGTGGTGAGGGGTGTGGAGGGGTGGGTTAGTGGGTGGAGGTGTTGATCAGCCTTACTGCTTGGGGAAAGTAACTGTTTTTGGCTCTGGTGGTCCTGGTCTGGATACTACATAGTCTTCTCCCTGATGGGAGCAGGGCAAACAGTCCACGAGCAGGGTGGGTGGGATCCTGCACAATGTTACTGGCCCTTTTCCAGCACCTTTCTGTATAGATGTTCTTGATGGTGCCGGTGATGCTTTGGGCAGTTTTGACGACCCGTTGTAGAGGCTCCCTGTCTGCTGCAGTGCAGTTTCCGTACCATGCAGTGATGCAGCTTGTTCGGATGCTCTCTGCCGTGCACATGTATCCTGAGTGGAGTTTTGGACATGGTTGGGGTGATGGGGTAGCTAATTGATTCATCTCAATGATCGAGTATCCTGATCAGAGTTTTAGAAGTGGTTGGGGTGTTGGGTATCTGGTTTCTTCACCTTAATGATTGTGTATCCTGATTGGAGTTTTGATTTCCTCTCTCGGCAGGTCTCTAAAATCGCAGCATATGCGTCAAGTGCACTTTCCCAGATCAAGGTGGATGCCAAGGAAGAGTTGGTGGTGCAGTTCGCCATCCCCTGACCTCGCTGTTCCAGATCTCCTCCCGCCAAGACTTTAACACTGGGACTAACTAACTAGAGATATAGACCTTCCGCGCCAGAGTCAGACCCACACATCACGCCTTTTTAATTAAGTCTGTTTACCTGATTTTTCTAGAAGTCCTTTTTTTTTTGTCAGTGTGATTTACGACATTGGCAGACTTTATGAAACACTTTGCAGCTCTTAAATAGCTGTCTGTTTTTGTTTATTCCTCTGCCACCCCCTGCTATTCAATGACCAATCAAGTGTCTGTTCACCCTGAGGAGCAGCAGATCATTCTGACTGAATGAGCACGTCACGTCTTTAGTCCTTGTGACAGGCTTTTTCTGTCTCAAGGTATTGGTTTCATAATTACTGTTTCAGATTTGTTTTTCTCGATGAATTCTAACAATGGCTGTTTCCGAAGATCTGAGAGATGTAACTTGTGAATATATTTGGAGTTGATTGTGTTTTCTTTTTGCCCTTGCCTCTGGTGTGGGGAGGGAGTAGGGGAGAGGGGTTGTGTGAACATTGCCGTAGGTTACCGGTAGCTGGTGCAGAGCTGCTGTGAATGACCCTGTCACCACCTCTCCCTGGTGGCTTTGCATGTGTGTGTGTGTGTGTGTGTGTGTGTGTGTGTGAGAGAGGACTTGCCATCTGTACGGATGCGAATCTCCTCTACTCTGCACTGGCTGTGTTCAGTCAGATGGTGAGTTTTGCCTTGGCTTCTGGGCTGCATTGTTGTGGATGGAGTGTAGGAAATCTGCTGTGAATTGGGATCCAAATTCCTGTTTCAGGATTGTTGCAAGAAGATGTCGATTAATGGCAGGGCCTTCTGCAGTTGAATGCACTGTTCTAATTTCTCGTACTGGTATGACCGTTGCTCCTGCACTCAGGGCTACCAGAGAACACCTTACCACGTCAGTCGTTTTAAAAAGTCACTCAGTCCTCTCTGAAGTCCTGGTGATGATAACCACAGATACATAAAACGTGAAGCTGAGAGGGTTCCTGCAGTTGCCCCAGTTCACCTGTTCTATCTGCAGTGATAGGATTGAAAGGTGGAGCTGGATCCAAGGGGCAGAAATTGTATGACAGTCTCTCATTCCCTCAAAAGCTCTTTGAAACTCCCCCTCCATCATTACACATTCGATGGCTCAGTGGTCAACACTGCCCCCCCCTCAATTCTGAGTAGTTTTAATGCAGTCTCTTAATTCAGTCGGACTGTTGACAGAGGCTGTAGTCCTGGGAGTGGGCTCTGAGCGAGGGGAAGATATGATGATGTTACTTCACTGGGCCCTTTCTGGGATTGGAGAGGTTAGAATGGAGTGCGGCAACAGATAACTGTAAAGGACAACAGGTTTTCAGCCCTGGTTCCAGGAGATCAACAGTAAAGTGACTTGGGTCTTCATCTTATCATGTTCCACCTTCCACAGCTGACCACTGTTTCCAGGAGTTTAGTTTAAACTTAATATTTCAACTTTAAATTTAATGTTTGAATCGATTTTTCTCCTTGCCATCTAATCTCCACAGATTGCCCTACAAACTGAGTATTTTAGTCAGCTGTTAACATGGGATCCAATTTGCAACAGCTTTGAGAGATGCTTCTCCAGGAAGGGGGGTGAAGTTCAACTTGCACTGTTCACTCTTTCACGGGTGTTGGTGACTCTCAAGGCTCAGGGTGAGGCAATCTGCAAAAATTTGACCTAGCTAACTGGGCACGAGGTCAGTGTAGTGACCAATCACCTGGCGTTTATTGACGTGTTTACTCTGCATTCTGATGGCTTTGCGTTCAATAATGAGATATCTTCCTGCTCGGTTAAGGATAACAGGTCCCTGGAGCTGAAAGAACTGTCAGAAAATAAGGCCACAAACCAGCCTGCTTCCAACGTTTAATTGGATTAGCCGATTTATTCTCTGGTTTTTTCGTCTCTCCCCCCCCCCCGCCCCCAACTCTTCTCAGGTGAGAAAACTTTATAGTTTAGATTTTTTCCGTTATTATCTTTCCCTTTCCTGCACCTGCATTCTAATTGAGACAATGAGGGTCATGTTAGTGTGCAACACGGCAGGGCAGACATGAGCAGCTTTGCTGTTTTGATGGATCTCAGAGAGATGTGATGTCATTCTCTTTTTTGTTTTAACCAAATAAAATTGGATTTGAAGATGAGTTGATGGAAGGCCCTGTTGCACCTTTCCTCCATTTGGCTTGTTAACTCCCAACACTTGCCTCTTGAAGTATTGGCATCCGTCATGTCATTTGATCTAGAGGTACCACAGAATCATTTCTGTATCAGTCCCTTGACAATGAGCTTCAGTCCCCGCACCGGAGGTGGGAAGAGCAGGCAGCGAGTGAATGTTCTCAACTGGTTCTGGAACCCAGCTCTTTTTGAACATCTTGTCTTTTGGGCTGAGATGGTGAAAGGGAGTCTGTCTGTTCCTGGATTGAGACGGTGGAGGGCAGCCTGTCTGTTCCTGGATTGAGACGGTGAAAGGGAGTCTGTCTGTTCCTGGATTGAGACGGTGGAGGGCAGCCTGTCTGTTCCTGGATTGAGACGGTGAAGGGGAGTCTGTCTGTTCCTGGATTGAGACGGTGAAGGGGAATCTGTCTGTTCCTGGATTCCTGGATTGAGACAGTGAAGGGGAGTCTGTCTGTTCCTGGATTGAGACGGTGGAGGGGAGTCTGTCTGTTCCTGGATTGAGACGGTGGAGGGGAGTCTGTCTGTTCCTGGATTGAGACGGTGAAGGGGAATCTGTCTGTTCCTGGATTGAGACAGTGAAGGGCAGCCTGTCTGTTCCTGAATAAAGCCCTATTTGAGTGTAGAGCATCACGTTGAGGCCCATATTTATCCATCAGTGACATTTAAGCGTGGATCAGAGTATTTTTTTGGGGGTCCAGCTGTGTATGAAAATACATTCCTCACAGCAGTGACTGTGTGAAGTAGTTAAATGTTGTCAAGGATGTTCTAAATCAAGTGAATCAAGTTTTTAATTTCTTCTGCAGCATCTGCTCAAACCTCTGCTGTTTTACACACGGAAGTGCAGAGACCTTTGCCCCCCCCCCCCCGTCCCTGAGGTCTGAGGGGGCAAAGTCACCTGTCCACCTCCAGTGATTCTCCTTCCTGCATCTCTTGGACGGTGACCAACTTGGGGACACACTGTGATGACTTCACAGTTATATAACAGGGTGGCAATCCATTTGCACACCAACTAGACACTCAGCACATCACCAGGGCAATGGAAGGGGCTGCTTCCTTGGGGGTGGGAGGTGGGGACAGATGTTACAACATTTAACTGGTATCACTTGGAATCACAAGTTGAGTAAGATGCGCTGAATTCACCCTGTCTGGATCAAAAATAAACTTCACAAATACATCAGCTTGGTCTGCCTGCTCACACTTCATGATGGGAGAGTCTGTGGAGGTCTCTGGCTAGGAAGTGCTTTGATCAAAATGTGATAGTCTCTCTATTTAACTTGTTCCAGATAAGATGGAGAGTAGCTTTACCTGTCACAGGTACATCAAACCATATACTCAGTGGCCACTGTATTAGGTACACCTGTACCCCTTAATGCAAATATCTAATCAGCCAATCACGTGGCAGCAACTGAATACATAAAAGCATCCAGACATGGTCAAGAGGTTCAGTTGTTCAGACCAAACATCAGAATGGGGAAGAAATATGATCTACATAAATGACTTTGACCTTGGAATGATTGTTGGTGCCAGACAGAGCGGTTTGAGTATCTCAGAAACTGCTGATCATCTGGCATTTTCACGCACAAGTCTCTAGTTTACAATGAAAATCAAAAAAAAAAATCCAATGAGCAGTTGTTCTGTGGGAGAAAACATCTAGAGGTCAGAGGAGAATGGCCAAACTGGTTCAAGTTGACAGTAGCTCAAATAACCACGCGTTACAACAGTGATATGCAAAAGAGCATCCCTGAAGGCATAACTCATTGAACGTTGTAGTGGATAGGCTACAGAAGACAACACTAAGCTCCACTACTGTACCTAATAAAGTTGCCACTGAGCGTATTTAATTTTTTTTTTCAAATTTCAATTGATTTTACTCAACAGATAATTGTAACTGGTGTGGGATGTCAGTGTAGCGATTAGCACCACTCTATTACAGTACCAGTAACCTGGGTCCAATTCCTGCTGCTTCCTGTACATCCTCTGTGACCACGAGCTTGCTCCTACAGCCCGAAGTTAGTCATTGTAAATTGTCCCGTGATTAGGCGAGGATTAAATTGGGGGTTTGCTGGGTGGTGCAGCCAGAAGGGCCTGTGCCTTATTAAATAATTTGACAGGTTTCAATGAGATTCCTTCCCCCATTCCTCTAGACTCCAGTGAGGACAAGCCCAGAGCCATCAAGCGCTCCTCATACATTAACCCTTTCATTCTCGTGAATCTCCTCTAGCAGTCCAATGCGAACACATCCCTTCCTTGTAAGTGTGGTCTTTATAAAGCCTCAGCCTTTTCCTATCAGCTACCATTTGGATAATCTTCCTTCCTCCTCGATCCAGTATATGGATGAGTCAGGCTGTATCTGTCAAGCATTGGTCTTGCCCAAATCATAACAGGCAAGAAGCTGAAGGAACTTAGCAGCTTAGCCAGCATCGGCAGAGGGAAATGAACGGTGAAGATTTCACATTGAGACAGGAGTTGTCCACTTCCCTTGAAAGATGCTGCCTGACTTGCGGAGTCTCTCCAGGCTTACCCAATGAGCAGTGGTGGCTGGGTCGCAGGAACGTTTGCAGTTGGATTGAGAAAGAGGAAGGGGGAAGGTGATTGCCTAAGACCTGAAACTGTAGTTCTGTAACAAATACAGCTTAAACAGGCCATTCAGCCCATGTGATTCATGACCTTTTTTCCAAACTATTAGCAAATCAGTTCCCTCTCAAAACCTTCCGCCGCCTGGGGAATAACTAACAAAATACTGGAGAAACTCTTTTTCTGGAGAGAGCTCAGAAACTGGTGGTATCTCTGGGAGTAATGGACAGCTGATGTATCAGGTGGAGACCCTTCCTCAGAGCTGAATGAGTAGATGGGGTCTTGACCCAAAATGTCAACTGTCCATTCCTCTCCATTGTTGCTGCCTGACCTGCTGAGTTGTTCTGGCACATTGTGTGTGTTGTTCTGGATTTCCAGCATCTTGTGTCGCCATCGTGAAGAGTGAGTCCCTGTTCACAGGAGGAGGACTTCTGGTATAAATTAGTTCAAGATTGACATATTGTTGGCCAAATGACCCACCCAGTGCTGTAGTGATCTATGCCCTCACGAATGGGAGAGTTTCACAGGGAACACGACCACAGGTATTTCAAACTGAGGTTCGTAGAAACATCTGATAGGGTGGCAGATCCGTGGAATTCTCTGTCCCAGTGGGTGTTGGAAAGTGGGAGTATATAACGAGGAAGGGCTTGAATATTTGTCCTATGAGAAGGAACAGGAAGTTGTAGACTCAAGACTCTGCAGATGCTGGAAATCCAGAGCAACGAGCACAAAATGCTGGAGGAACTCAGCATCAATGGAAATGAATAAACAGTCGATGTTTCTGGCCAACACCATTCTTCAGGACTGGGAAGGAAGATGCCAGAATAATTCTAATAATAATTCTCGGTGTCAGCCTGAAATGTCGATGGTTTATTCATTTCCATAGATGCTGCCTGACCTGCTGAGTTCCCCCAGCATTTTGTGCGTGTTGCTCAGGAAAAGGAAATTGCCAGTTTGAGTAATTTTTCGGCGAAAGGTTCGATGTTCTGATCAGTTTTTCATCCACCACCTCAAACACTCAGTCCCTCGACCACCAGACCATAATGCTGTTTCAGGCGGACATCACTGCTCCACTCCATGCTCGAAGGCCAGCAAAATAGATCTGAATCTCAATTTCTCTAGCACCAAGAACAAGGGCAGTTGGCACAGGTAACAACACGCTTGTGTGTGCCCCCACCACAATGCACCTTGTGGTGACAGGCCAATATGACGGG
Organism: Mobula hypostoma; assembly: GCF_963921235.1. Lineage (NCBI taxonomy): Eukaryota > Metazoa > Chordata > Chondrichthyes > Myliobatiformes > Myliobatidae > Mobula > Mobula hypostoma. The sequence goes on from NC_086103.1 coordinate 184,988,239, forward strand.
CTGGCCTTCACCAGCAGGACCACACCTGCTCAGATGCGCACTCACCTCTGTCTTCGTGAGGACAGTTACAGATGGGTTGTACACACGGACTTCACCAGCAATGTCTATATCCTGAATGTAACAGAAAAAAACAGCTCGTAGCCAGAATTCACACTGAGGGGTAGGGACTTTGAGGATAACTCAGGAAATTGTCTTTAGGAGTGATAGAGGCATAGAACACAACTGTAAAACACGCAAACACAGAACAATAAATCACAGGAACACAGCAAATAGAACAGGACAGCACATTACAGAACAGAGCGATACAGCAGAGGCCCACAATGTCGGTGACTAACACAGTGCTCAACCCCACCTGCTTCCCCACGATCAATACCCTCCATTCCACGTCTATCGAAAAAGCTTTAAACACCACTTACATTTCTGCTTGGACACACACTGAGAAGTTGTCAGACAAACACTTAAATAGCGAAAGAGAAGGGTACAAACCAAGTTCCATAAACTGGAAACAAATAAATGAATAACCTAGTTAACAATCAACCTGACTTTTAATTAAGATTAATTCTGGGCAAACCAGAACGTTCCCTTTTCTGGTCCCAGGCTGGGAACTGGGGAACGTTCTGATGGAACCCAGTTGGAAGGCCAGTCGTCTCTTGCTGCATCTACTCGTGGTATCTTCTCCGGGCAGGCCGCTTCTGTTTGGTGAACGACTTGAGTACGGCTGCAGTGGAGCGGTCCTGCTTGGTGATGGTGCTGTAATCCAGTGACTTCAACTGAGGGATAATCCCCACGATGTAGCTCCTTGTGAGAGGGGAGTGGAGGGAGGGAGAGAGTTAAATCCAACAGCTGGAGTTTAATGGAATCTCAGAGCAGCTGAGAAAGCTCCACTGTAGAAAGCTGCCACTTACTTCCACTTCCACTAACACTAACACCTACAGTTTTAGAGTTGACATTGGAAAGGGTTCAAAGGAAGTTCACGAAAATGATTCCGGGATTGAAAGGTTTATCATATGAAGAGCATTTGATGGCTGTGGGGCTGTACTCACTGGAATTTAGAAGAATGATGGGGTGGGATCTCATTGAAACCCATTGAATGTTGAAAGAACTCGATAGTCTGGACGTGGAGAGGATGTTTCCTTGGGTAGGGGAGTCTAAGACAAGAGATCACAGAATGTAGTTGGGGGATAGATAGAGTTGATGTGGATAGGCTTTTTCCATTGAGAGTGGGGGAGATTCAAACAAGAGGACATGAGTTGAGAGTTAGGGGGCAACAGTTTAGGGGTAACACGAGGGGGAACTTTACTCAGAGAGTGGTAGCTGTGTGGAACGAGCTTCCAGTAGAAGTAGTACAGGCAGGCTCACTATTGTCATTTAAAGTAAAATTAGATAGGTATATGAACAGGAAAGGAATGGAGGGTTATGGGCTGAGTGCAGGTCAGTGGGATTAAGTGAGAGTAAGCGTTCGGTACAGACCAGAAGGGCCAAGATGGCCTGTTTCCGTGCTGTAATTGTTATATGGTTATAGAATGGAGGGGTGTCCTTTTAGAATGGAGATGAGGAGGAATTTCTTTAGTCAGAGGGCGGTGAACCTGTGGAATTCGTTGCCAAGTTATTGCGTATATTAAGGCAGAGGTTGAAATATTCTTGATTGGTCAGGGCAAGAAGGGTTAGGGGAAGAAGACAGGAGCTTGGGGCTGAGAGAGAAAATAACTCAACAGTGATGAAATGGCACAGCAGACTCAACAAGCCAAATGGCCTAATTCTGCTCCTGTATCCTGTGCTCTGGTTAAACTGTTGGGCCCAATGTTGATCAAGGTTTATAACTGCAATGAGTACCGAGCCCAACTGAAAAGCTTGTCTTACATACTGTTCATACATGTTTAAATTCTACCTTGACAACGGCGGAATTTAAATTTTAAAAATTGAGATTTTCTTCATTTTAAATAAAATGTTTGTGTCACAAAACCACTGGGTTGTAAAACTCAAGAGACACAAGAGACTACAGATGCTGGAATCTGGAGCAACTCTATGAAGGGAAATGAACAGTTGATGTTTCATGTATGAGACTAGACTGAAAAATAAAGGATTGAAAAGGGGAGGGAAGGGGTGAAGGAAGAGATGGCAGGTGAAGGGTAGATCCAGGTGAGGGAAGGGTTGGGATGTGATAGGTGGAGGTGACAAAGGGCTGCAGATGACAGAATCTGATAGAAGAAGAGATTTAAAGATTAACTTTATTTGTCACATGTACATTGAAACACAGTGAAATGTGTCATTTTACTTCAAATCAAATCAGTGAGGATTGTGCTGGGCAGCCCACAAGGTGCCAACCCCACCCTGTACGTTGTTGGAATGTGGAAGGAAACTGGAGCACTGGATAAAACACATCTTGTCATGGGGAGAACGTACAAACTTCTTACAGTCAGCAGTGGGAACTGAACCCCGATCTTACCACATTACCCCATTACCACCTCTCCAGTGGTGACATATATGCACTTTGATAATTAATTTACTTTACTGATAAGCAAACACTTCACAGGGAATACCAGGTTACAGGAAACTTGAGAATCCTTGTGTAGGATTCCCTAAAGGTTAACTTGCAGGTTGAGTCAGTGGTAAAGAAGGCATGTGCATTCTCCAGTTCATCGCCACAGACGGCTGTGGAGGCCAAGTCATTGGGTATATTTAAAGTGGAGGTTGGTCGGTTCTTGATCAGTCAGGGTGTCAAAGGTTACGGGGAGAAGCCAGGAGAATGGGGGTAGAGAGGGATAATAACTCAGCCATGATTGAATGGTGAACAAACTCAATGGCCCGGGTGACCTAATTCTGCTCCTGTGACTTTATGGGCTTACGGAATCTCAATTCAACCAATCTACTGATTTTGGGAACACACACAAAATGCTGGAGGAACCTAGCAGGTCAGGCAGCATCTATGGAAATGAATAAAGAGTCGACGTGTTGGGCTGAGACCCTTGGTCATAGGCAAGTTCATTGAAGTGTGAACTCCTGGCCGGTTCTGTAATATCAGAGGAAGGAAAATCCGCCACCTTACAGAAATGTGACTCCAGTCTTACTTTGACTTGTCAGCCTCTGAAGCCCTTGGTGATTTGGAACAGGCGCTCAGTACCGGGCTTGCCAGTCTTATTGGACACGGGGTTTGGTGTTGAGCAAGGGGGCAACTGAACAGACCATCTCTGCTCTCTATACAGACAGCGGGAAGGATCTGTACAATCCAACCCCCTCCAGAGTGCAATCCCCCCCAACCCAAGCTACAGGGGAAAAGAGTCTCCTCACAACTGCTGCTAAAAAGTGCAATGGGCCAGGGAAAAGGGCAAGACTTGACCGTGAAGCCCCCTGTCAAAGGGCTAATGGATGTCCACCATCCTGAACTTACCAATGCCTTTCCTTCCTCAGGAAAATCAGAATCACTGGCATACATCATGAAATTCGTTGTTTTGCAGCAGCAGTACAGTGCAAACATAAGAAAAAAACTATAAATTACAATAAGTATATATAAATTTAAGTTAAATAAGTTACGTGGGCATGTGGCCAAGTGGTTAAGGCATTGGACTAGCGATCTGAAGGTCGTGAGTTCGAGCCCCAGCCGAGGCGATGTGTTGTGTCCTTGAGCGAGGCACTTAATCACACAGTGCTCTGCGACGACACTGGTGCCAAGCTGTATGGGTCCTAATGCCCTTCCCTTGGACAACATCAGTGTCGTGGAGAGGGGAGACCTGCAGCATGGGCAACTGCTGGTCTTCCATACAACCTTGCCCAGGCCTGCGCCCGGAGAGTGAAGACTTTCCAGGCGCAGATCCATGGTCTCACAAGACTAACGGATGTGTTTTTAAATAAGTTATGCAAAAAGAGAGAAAAAATAGTGAGGTAGTGTTCATAGGTTTATAGTCCATTCAGAACTCTGCTGCTCAAGGGGAAGAAACTTTTCCTGAAATGTTGAGTGTGCGTCTTCACCTCCTCCCTGACGGTAGCAGTGAGAAGAGAGATGGGGATCCTTAATGATGGATGCTGCCTTTTTCAGGCACCGCCTTTTGAAGATGTCCTCGGTTGCTGCGGAAGCTAACGTCCACGATGGAGCTGACTGAGTTTACAACTTTCTGCAGCTTTTTCCGATCCTGTGCGGTGGCCCCTCAAGTCAAGTCAAGTCACTTTTTATTGTCATTTCGACGTAACTGCTGGTACAGTACACAGGAAAACCAAAACGTTTTTCAGGACCATGGTGCTATATGAAACAATACAAAAACTACACTGAACTACGTAAAACAACACAAAAACTACACCAGACTACAGACCTACCCAGGACTGTATAGAGTGCACAAAACAGTGCAGGCATTACAATAAATAATAAACAAGACAATAGGCACAGTAGAGGGCAGTAGGTTGGTGTCAGTCCAGGCTCTGGGTATTGAGGAGTCTGATGACATGGGGGAAGAAATTGTTACATAGTCTGGTCGTGAGAGCCCGAATGCTTCGGTGCCTTTTGCCAGATGGCAGGAGGGAGAAGAGTTTGTATGAGGGGTGTGTGGGGTTTTGCTGTTTGCTTTGCAGATGCAGCGTGTGGTGTAAATGTCTGTAATGGCGGGAAGAGAGACCCCGATGATCTTCTCAGCTGACCTCACTATCCGCTGCAGGGTCTTGTGATCCGAGATGGTGCAATTTCCGAACCAGGCAGTGATGCAGCTGCTCAGGATGCTCTCAATACAACCTCTGTAGAATGTGGTGAGGATGGGGGTGGGAGATGGACTTTTCTCAGCCTTCGCAGAAAGTAGAGACGCTGCTGGGCTTTCTTTGCTATGGAGCTGGTGTTGAGGGACCAGATGAGATTTTCCGCCAGATGAACACCAAGAAATTTGGTGCTCTTAACGATCTCTATGGAGGAGCTGTCAATGTTCAGAGGAGAGTGGTCACTCCGTGCTCTCCTGATGTCAATAACTATCTCTTTTGTTTAGTTCACATTCAGAGACAGGTTGTTGGCTCTGCACCAGTCTGTTAGCCTCTCTGTATGCTGACTTATCGTTCTTGCTGATGAGACCCACCACGTTGGTGTCATCGGCGACCTTGATAGAAACATAGAAACATAGAAAATAGGTGCAGGAGTAGGCCATTCGGCCCTTCGAGCCTGCTCCGCCATTTATTATGATCATGGCTGATCCTCCAACTCAGAACCCCGCCCCAGCCTTCCCTCCATACTCCCTGACCCCCGTAGCCACAAGGGCCATATCTAACTCCCTCTTAAATATAGCCAATGAACTGGCCTCAACTGTTTCCTGTGGCAGAGAATTCCACAGATTCACCACTCTCTGTGTGAAGAAGTTTTTCCTCATCTCGGTCCTAAAAGGCTTCCCCTCTATCCTCAAACTGTGGCCCCTCGTTCTGGACTTCCCCAACATCGGGAACAATCTTCCTGCATCTAGCCCGTCCAATCCCTTTAGGATCTTATACGTTTCAATCAGATCCCCCCCTCAATCTTCTAAATTCCAATGAGTACAAGCCCAGTTCATCCAGTCTTTCTTCATATGAAAGTCCTGCCATCCCAGGAATCAATCTGGTGAACCTTCTTTGTACTCCCTCTATGGCAAGGATGTCTTTCCTCAGATTAGGGGACCAAAACTGCACACAATACTCCAGGTGTGGTCTCACCAAGGCCTTGTACAACTGCAGTAGTACCTCCCTGCTCCTGTACTCGAATCCTCTCGCTATAAATGCCCGCATACCGTTCGCCTTTTTCACCACCTGCTGTACCTGCATGCCCACTTTCAATGACTGGTGTATAATGACACCCAGGTCTCGTTGCACCTCCCCTTTTCCTAATCGGCCACCATTCAGATAATAATCTGTTTTCCTATTTTTGCCACCAAAGTGGATAACTTCACATTTATCCACATTAAATTGCATCTGCCATGAATTTGCCCACTCACCCAACCTATCCAAGTCACCCTGCATCCTCTTAGCATCCTCCTCACTGCTAACACTGCCACCCAGCTTCGTGTCATCCGCAAACTTGGAGATGCTGCATTTAATTCCCTCATCCAAGTCATTAATATATATTGTAAACAACTGGGGTCCCAGCACTGAGCCTTGCGGTACCCCACTAGTCACCGCCTGCCATTCTGAAAAGGTCCCGTTTATTCCCACTCTTTGCTTCCTGTCTGCTAACCAATTCTCCACCCACACCAATACCTTACCCCCAATACCGTGTGCTTTAAGTTTGCACACTAATCTCCTGTGTGGGACCTTGTCAAAAGCTTTTTGAAAATCCAAATATACCACATCCACTGGTTCTCCCCTATCCACTCTACTAGTTACATCCTCAAAAACCTCTATGAGATTCGTCAGACATGATTTTCCTTTCACAAGGATGATGATGTGGTTCGAGCTGTGTGTTGCAGTACAGTCGTGGGTCAGCAGAGTGAACAGCAGTGGACTGAGCACACAACCCTGGGGGGCCCCCGTGCTCAGTATGATGGTGTTGGAGATGCTGCTTCCAATCTGGACTGACTGAGGTCTCCCAGTCAGGAAGTCTAGGATCCAGTTGCAGAGGGAGGTGTTCAGGCCCAGTAGGCTCAGCTTTCCAATCAGTTTCTGAGGAATGATTGTGTTGAATCCTGAACTGAAGCCTATGAACAGCATTCGAACGTACATGTCTTTTTTGTCCGGGTGGGTGAGGGCCAGGTGGAGGGTGATGGCAATGGCATCGTCTGTTGAACGGTTGGGACGGTACGCGAACTGCAGGGGGTCTTGATGTGCCTCATGACGAGCCTCTCGAAACACTTCATGATGATGGATGTGAGTGCTTTGCCTCTCTGATGGCCCGGGACAGTCTGGCCCTCGCTGTTGTTAGGGCTGCCTTGTTGCCTGCTCTGAAGGTGGAATCACGGGACCTCAGCAGTGCACGCACCTCCGCAGTCATCCATGGCTTCTGGTTAGCGTGTGTAGTGATGGTCTTGGACACAGTGACATCATCGATGCACTTGCTGATGTAGCTAGTCACTGATGCCCTGTACTCCTCTAAGTTGGTAGAGTCGCCATTGGTTGCAGCCTCCCTGAACATGTGCCAGTCAGTGTGCTCAAAGCAGTCTTGGAGAGCAGAGAAGGCTCCTGCTGGCCAGGTTTTCACCTGCTTCAGAACTGGTCTGGAGCGTCTGACGAGCGGTCCGTATGCTGGGATTATCATAACAGAGATGTGGTCTGAGTAACCTAGGTGGAGGTGGGGCTCCGCCCAGTATGCGTTGGGAATGTTTGTGTTAACAAGATCCAACGCGTTCGCCCCTCTCGTTGCAAAGTCCACGTTCTGATGGAATCTGGGGAGCACTGACTTAAGGCTCGCGTGGTTAAAATCTCCGGCGACAATAAACAGTCCATCAGGGTGTGCGTTCTGCAGTTCACTAATAGCCCCATGCAGTCCACAGAACACCTCCTTAGCATTAGCGCTGGGGGGAATGTAGACACCAACTATAAGGACAGTGGTGAATTCTCGTGGTGAATAAAATGGTCTGCATCTAACAGTCACAAACTCCACTAGCGATGAGCAGTATCTGGAAACCAGCACAGAGTTCTTGCACCATTTCGTGTTGATGTAAACACACAAGCCACCACCGCGAGTCTTACCGGAAAGAGCTGCATCCCTATCCGCTCGAAACAAGACAAACCCATTCAGCTGAATGGCGGCGTTATTCAGCCACGTTTCCGTGAAAACATACGCACAGCAGACTCTGTACTCCCGCCGAGTATTTCGTTGGAGTCTGATGTAGTCCAACTTATTGTCCAGGGAGCGGACACTGGAGAGCAGAATGGACAGGAAAGCCGGTCGGCTAGGGTTTGCCTTTTTCCTGACACAGACTCCTGCCCGCTGGCCTCGCTTCTGCTTCCTCGCACATCGCTTAACGACGTCCCCACCTCCAGCCACCGGCATCAGACGACTCCGGGTCTGTAGGCCCGATCCCCTCAGCAAGCCGAGGTCACGTAATTTAACCAGCAGATCTTCATGAAGGTTTGTTTTTGGGTGATCTCTGTACTATATGCAGTATCTGGCAATGGTAGGTAGTCACTCTGTTATCCATGTGCCAATCAAAAATTGTGCCTTAAAATTAAAGTAACACCAGATCCGAAAGGCCGCTGCTGCCGGGCTGTGCCGACTGCTGGACCCTCCATGCCAGACGCTGATGCAACCAGTCAGAAAGCTCTCCCTGTACATAGGCTACAGAAATTTGACACACTCCTGTCATCCCTTACCAGTTTTTATCGACACACCATAGAACACATCCTATCCGGATGCATCACACTTGGTACAGGCACTGCTCTGCCTGTGAGAGAGCTGTGAACACAGCCCAGCACATCACAGGAACCAGCCTTCCCTCCCTGGACTCTGTCTACACTTCTCTCTGCCTCAGTAAAGCAGCCAGTGTAATCAAAGACCCCACCCATCCCAGACATTCTCTCTTCACCCCACTCCTATCAGGCAGAAGATACAAAAGCCTAAAAGCACGTCCCACCAGGTTCAAGGACAGTTTCTACCCCGCTATTGAACTGTTCCCTAGTTCAATAAGATGGACTCTTGACCTCACAGTCTACCTTGTTATGGTTTTGCATCTTATTATCTGCCTGCACTGCACTTTCTCTGTAACTGTTACACTTTATCCTGCATTGTTATTGATTTACCTTGTTCTACCTCATGGACTGTGTAATGATCTGATCTGTATGAACAGTCTGCAAGACAAGCTCTTCACTGTACCTCAGTCCCTGTGACAATAACAGACCAAGGGTAGGGTTGCTTTGGAGGGGCTGCTTGTTGAACTGCCCCTCAGTGAACGGTTAAAGGCTTGAGAAGCTGGGCTTGTAGTTGTGCGGGGGACAGTGAGGGAACACAGCCAGCAGAGGGGCAAACTCCAGTCGGTTGTGGGCTTCAGGAGGGGGAAGTTGAGGGAACACACTCCAGTCCTCATTGAGGGGTCAGCAGTGGAAAGGCTGAGCAGCTTCAAGTTCCTGGGCATCAACATCTGTGAAGAACTATCCTGGGACCATCTTATTGTTGCAATTACAAAGAGACTGTGGCTATATTTCATTAGGAGATTTGGTATGTCACCAAAAATACTCACAAATTTCTACAGATGTATGGTGGAGTGTGTTCCGACTGGTTGCATCACCGTCTGAATCAGAATCAGAATCAGGTTTATTATCACCGGCATGTGACATGAAATTTGTTAACTTAGCAGCAGCAGTTCAATGCAATACATAATATAGAAAAAAGTTTTAAAAAGAAATTAAAAAAAAAATAAATAAGTAAATCAATTACAGTATACGTATGTTGAATAGGTGAAAACAATGTGCAAAAAAACAGAAATACTGTATATTTTTAAAAAAAAGCGAGGTAGTGTTCAAGGGTTCAATGTCCATTCAGAAATCTGATGGCAGAGGGGAAGAAGCTGTTCCTGAAGCACTGAGTGTGTGCCTTCATCCTACCTGATGGTAACAGTGAGAAAAGGACATGCCCTGGGTGCTGGAGGTCCTTAATAATGGACACTGGTAATGTAGAGGCCACTGCACAGATTAGAAAAAAGCTACAGGAAGTTGTAAATTCAGCCAACTCCATCAGAGCACTAGCCTCCACATCACCAAGGACATCTTCAAAACGTGATGCTTCAATCAGGCAGCATCCATCATTAACAGACATCCCACCTCTCCAGGATGTTCCGGGAGTTTCCTGCATATTGATTGCAGCTCCCTGATGCCTGCAAATATATACAATATATACAATATACCGAAATCAATTTTTTTGAGAGTGAGCAAGAGAGAGAGACAGAGAGAGCATCCTGATTGGTCTCTCTTTGTGCTAAGTAGACCTCTCAGTTTTCTCTGTGGGCGGGCTTTACAGTCGACCTCTGTCTCTCTTTCATTGTCCATCAGTTCAGTTTAGTGTCCTGCAGCGCCATGGCAGAGTGTCCCAAAAAAATATAAAACGTTCGTCACCCCAGACTACACTAAAGTGTACCCCTGCCTAATAGGGGTCAAAATAATGACAGTGTTGCTCGCTGCACTGTTTGTGACAGTGACTTTTCTATTGCCCATGGTGGGTTAAGACTGTAAAAGACGTGTTGAGGTGAGTTTAACAGGTGTCATTCGTTCATTAGCATAGCTAACGTTATTTAAACTAGCTGGCTGGCTGCTAAGGAGCTATTCTATTGATGTCCTACGTGATGAGGCCAAACTCCCTGTAGACTTGCTTAAAGTTGTGATAGAATAAAAAAACGACTCCATGATAATATAAGTACATATTTTAATGTCACTTTCTCCATAATATAATAAGGATCACAGTACAAGGAAAGCTTGCAAAAGAAATAGAAAAGCTATTTGCATTAGCATTTAGCTATTAGCATTGATACTGCCAACAAAATACTCAACAAGGAATATATATGTGTGTGTGTGTGTGTGTATAAGTAAATAGTTTCAATATGTGATCAAATAAATTGTTCTTTCATAATCAAATGTCCTGCATACATACACCCTTGGAGGTCGACTAGGGGGTGGGGGGGGGATATGGGGTTACAGGGGGTGGGGTGGTGCTACCTCGCTGAAATGAGTTTTTGCAGGGTGGGATGTCTGCATTAAAGAGCTCTTATCAAGGAGGTACAGGAGCCTGAAGACAGACACACAATGATTCAGGAAGAGCTTCCTCCCTTTTGCCATCAGATTTCTGACCAGTCCATGTACACTGTTTTGTTCTCTTTATGCATTGTATTTTTATACACAGTATATTCTTGTTGTAATTTATAGTAATTTTTAGTGTATTGCACTGCACTGCTGCTGCACAACAACAAATCTCACCACATATGCCGGTGATAGTAAACTTGATTCAGATTCTGCATTCAAGATATTATTGACTTTAACAGGAAGGCTCGACAACAGGTCGTCAAAACTGACCAACACATCACTGGTACCAGCCTACCCGCCATCAGGGACATCTACACAGAAAGTTGCCGGAAAAGGGCCAGGAACATCGTGAGGGATCTCACCCACCCTGCCCATGGACTCACAAACACGAGAACATCTGCAGATGCTGGAGAGGTTGGACAAAACGCTGGAGAAACTCAGCAGGTCAGGCAGATTCTATGGAAAATAGTATACAGTCAACATTTGGGCCGAGACCCTTCAATAGGACTGGAAAAAAAGGAGAGAAGTCAGAGTAAGAAGGTGGGGGGAGGAAGAAATACGAGATTTCAGCCGGACGATGCTGAGGATGTTCTACGAGTCTGTGGTGGCCAGTGCTATCATGTTTGCTGTTGTGTGCTGGGGCAGCAGGCTGAGGGTAGCAGACACCAGCAGAATCAACAAACTCATTCGTAAGGCCAGTGATGTTGTAGGGATGGAACTGGACTCTCTGATGGTGGTGTCTGAAAAGAGGATGCTGTCTAAGTTGCATGCCATCTTGGACAATGTCTCCCACCCATTACATAATGGACTGGGTGGGCACAGGAGTACATTCAGCCAGAGACTCATTCCACCGAGATGCAACACAGAGCGTCATAGGAAGTCATTCCTGCCTGTGGCCATCAAACTTTACAACTCCTCCCCTGGAGGGTCAGACACCCTGAGCCAATAGGCTGGTCCTGGACTTATTTCATAATTTACCGGCATAAATTACATATTACTATTTAACTATTTATGATTTTATTGTGGCGACCCACTTTCTGGCACACATGAACCAGCTCACAACAGCGCGTGCAGGCAGAAGGCCGGCCCCAAAAAGGGCGCCAGGCCATCTTCACCAGCAGGGGGAATATCCCGCGCGCGGAAAGGGTCTGGGAATATGCATTCCCCACAGCAGTCCCGCCCCAGGGAGGGCGGGAACGGGAAGGCTTTAAAGCAGGCCGCAAAGTTTGAATAAATCTCTTTCATCGCAACTCTAACTCACTGACTCCGTGTGGTTATTCTAGCGCTGTGTGTAGCACATCGCTACAATTGGTGACCCCGACGGCCCAAACGATATTTGGACCAGAGATGACCAACGCCGCATCTGTTCACGCAGTTTCGTTGGAACTGCCAGGCTTCTGGACACTGCGACCCCATTTGTGGTTCGAACAAGCAGAAGCACAGTTCCACATTCGGCAGATAACCTCGGAGTCCACTCGCTACTACTACATGCTGAGCTCCCTCGACCAGGAGACTGCTGCACAAGTTGAGGAGTTTATACAGTCGCCCCCGGAGAACGGCAAATACACGGCATTCAAAGCCCTGCTCATAAGGACTTTCGGACTCTCACGGCGCGAACGAGCACGCCGCTTAATGCACCTGGATGGTTTGGGAGACAGGCCGCCTTCAGCATTAATGAACGAGATGCTGGCCCTGGCTGAAGGTCACAAACCCTGCCTCATGTTTGAGCAGGCGTTCCTAGAGCAACTGCCTGAGGACATATGCCTGCTGCTGTCTGACGCAGATTTCAGCAACCCCCGGGAGGTGGCGGCCCGAGCAGATGTGCTGTGGAATGCCAGGAAAGAGAGAGGGGCATCCGTCGCACAGATCACCAAGCCGCGTGCCCAATGACAGACCAGACCGGGCCCGGCAGCAGAGCCTACAAAACCCGGCGACGGGAGTGAGGAGCCCAACGAACAATGGTGTTTCTACCACCAGCAGTGGGGCACAGAGGCCCGCCGCTGCAGACCACCCTGCAAATTCCCGGGAAACGCCAAGGCCAGCCGCCGCTGATGGCTACGGCGGCTGACCATCAGGACAGCCTCCTGTATGTCTGGGACAAGCAGTCGGGACGCCGCTTTTTGGTCGACACCAGAGCGGAGATCAGCGTCTTACCTCTAACCAGTGATGATACCTGCAACAGAGAGCCGGGACCCACCCTGAGGACCGTAAATGGCAGCACAATACGAACCTACGGCACCCGCACGGTGCAGCTACAGTTCAGCTCCAGCCGGTTCACGTGGGACTTCGCACTGGCCACCGTGGCCCAATCACTCCTGGGGGCGGATTTTCTACGAGCCCACAGCCTGCTGGTCGACCTGCAAGGGAAGCGACTCGTCCACGCCAAGACTTTTCAAACGTTCTCCCTGGGTGAAGCACAGTTGCCAGCTCCACACCTGGACTCCATCACACTGTCCGACGATGAATTCACCAGGGTCCTGGCGGATTTCCCATCAGTACTGACACCACAGTTCACGGCAGCCATGCCCAGACACGGAGTACAGCACCACATCCTGACCCAGGGACCACCCCTCCACGCCCGTGCTCGAAGGCTTCCCCCGGACAAGCTCCGACTGGCGAAGGAGGAGTTCAAGAAGATGGAGGAATTGGGGATCATACGACGGTCCGACAGCCCATGGGCCTCCCCCCTTCACATGGTGCCCAAGGCAACGGGGGGCTGGAGACCATGCGGTGACTACCGCAGACTGAACGAGGCTACAACGCCAGACCGCTACCCTGTGCCGCACATTCAAGACTTTGCAGCAAACCTACACGGCGCAAGGATCTTTTCCAAGGTAGACCTCGTCCGGGGATACCATCAAATCCCTGTACATCCCGAGGACATCCCCAAAACAGCACTTATCACCCTGTTCGGACTTTTCGAATTCCTCCGAATGCCATTTGGTCTAAAGAATGCCGCACAGACTTTCCAGCGGCTAATGGATGCGGTGGGACGTGACCTGGACTTTGCATTCATCTATTTGGACGACATCCTCATAGCCAGCAGTAGTCGGCAGGAGCATCTGTCCCACCTCCGCCAGCTCTACTCCCGCCTGAGTGAATTCGGCCTTACAATCAACCCAGCCAAATGCCAGTTCGGACTTGATACCATCAACTTCCTGGGCCACAGGATTACTAAAGACGGGGCAACCCCGCTGCCCGCCAAGGTAGATGCGGTCCGCAACTTCCCCCGACCCAACACAATCAAAAGCCTGCAGGAATTCGTGGGTATGGTGAATTTCTACCATTGTTTCCTCCCCTCAGCAGCCCGAACCATGTGCCCCTTGTTCACTCTAATGTCGGGTAAGGGCAAGGACATTACCTGGAACGAAGAGGCCGCAACCGCTTTCATTAAAACCAAAGAAGCCTTGGCAAACGCCGCAATGCTAGTGCACCCCAGAATGGACGTTCCTACTGCCCTCACGGTGGACGCATCCAATACAGCGGTCGGTGGAGTGCTGGAACAACTCATCGAGGGTTGCTGGCAACCCCTGGCGTTCTTCAGCAAACACCTACGACCACCCGAACTCAAATACAGTGCTTTCGACCGGGAGCTATTGGCACCATACCTGGCAATCCGGCATTTCAGGTACTTCTTAGAAGGTAGGCCCTTCACCGCGTTCACAGACCACAAACCGCTTACCTTTGCGTTCACTAAGGTGTCCGACCCCTGGTCGTCCCGCCAGCAGCGACATCTGTCCTACATCTCTGAGTACACGACGGACATCCGGCATGTCTCTGGAAAGAACAATGTCGTGGCAGACGCACTTTCCAGACCTACCATACAGGCCCTGTCCCAGGGGGTGGACTATGCAGAGCTGGCAGAGGCACAGCAGGCAGACGCTGAGATCCCCAGTTACAGGATTGCAGTCTCCGGTTTACAGCTCCAAGACCTCCCCGCAGGCCCAGGTGAGAGGACCCTACTATGTGACGTAGCTACTGGCCAACCCCGCCCCGTCATCCCAGCAGGCTGGCGCCGGCGGGTGTTCGAATCCATTCACAACTTAGCGCACCCCTCTGTCAGGACAACTGTCCGGCTGGTCTCCAACAGGTTCGTGTGGCATGGACTGTATAAACAGGTCAGTGAATGGGCCAAAACGTGTATGCAGTGCCAAACGGCCAAGGTGCAGCGGCACACCAAGGCTCCACCGCAGCGGTTCGAACCCACCCGCCGGAGGTTCGACCACATCCATGTGGATATCGTGGGGCCCCTGCCAGTGTCACGAGGAGCGTGGTACCTCCTAACTATGATAGACCAGTTCACCAGATGGCCAGAGGCAATCCCGCTCAGCGACACCACCTCCGAATCCTGTGCCCGAGCACTGATCGCAACCTGGGTAGCTCGCTTTGGGGTACCGGCCCACATTACCTCCGACAGGGGCGCCCAGTTCACCTCCAGCCTGTGGTCGGCTATGGCCAGCCTTTTAGGAACACAGCTACACCACGCAACTGCCTACCACCCACAGTCGAACGGACTAGTGGAGCGCTTCCACCGTCACCTGAAATCGGCTCTCGTGGCCCGCCTGGAGGGGCCTAACTGGGTGGACGAACTTCCCTGGGTCCTGCTCGGAATCCGCAAGGCGCCCAAGGAGGATCTACACACCTCGTCGGCCGAGCTGGTGTACGGCACGCCCCTGGTCGTCCCAGGAGAGTTCATACCAGCCCCAAGGGGGCAAGAGGAAGAACCCACAGCAGTCCTGGACAGACTACGGGAGAGGCTCGGTAACCTGGCCCCCACCCCCACTTCACAGCATGGACAGAGCCTGACCTGCATACCCAAAGACCTGCAGAACTGTAAGTTTCTTTTTGTACGACAGGGCGGACACCGGGCACCGCTACAGCGGCCCTACGAGGGGCCGTTTAAGGTAATCAGGAACAACGGGTCCATGTTCGTGCTGGACATTGGGGGGAGAGAGGAGGTTTTCACGGTGGACCGACTCAAACCGGCCCATGTGGACTTGGCGCAACCGGTCCGGGCTCAGGCACCGCGGCGCAGGGGCAGACCTCCCAAACAGAGGCCGATCCAGACTGTGGACATTGGGGGAGGTATCGCTGGCTCTGGGGGGGGGGGGGTTATGTAGTGACCCACTTTCTGGCACACACGAACCGGCTCACAACAGCGCGCGCAGCAGAGGGCCGGCCCCAAAAAGGGCGTCAGGCCATCTTCACCAGCAGGGGGAAAATCCCGCGCGCGGAAAGGGTCTGGGAATATGCATTCCCCACAGTAGTCCCGCCCCAGGGAGGGAGGGAACGGGAAGGCTTTAAAGCAGGCTGCGAAGTTTGAATAAATCTCTTTCATCGCAACTCTAACTCACCGACTCCGTGTGGTTATTCTAGCGCTGTGTGTAGCACACCGCTACATTATTACTATTTATTATTTATGGTGCAACTGTAACGAAAACCAATTTCCCCCGGGATCAATAAAGTATGACTATGACTATGACTATAGTAGGTGATGGAGGGGGGGAGTGATTGGTGAAAGAGACAAAGGGCTGGAGAAGGGGGAATCTGATAGGAGAGGACGGAAGGCCACGGGAGAAAGTAAAGCGGGGAGGAGCACCAGAGGAAGGTGATGGGCAGGTTACAAAAAAGGTGAGAGAGGGAAACAGGAATGGGGAATGGTGAAGGGGGGCAGTTACTGGAAGTTCAAGCAATTGAAGATCACGCCATCAGGTTGGAGGCTACCCAGATGGAATATAAGGTGTTGCTCATCCAACCTGACTGTGACCTCATTATGGCAGTAGAGGAGGCCATGGACTGACATGTCCGAGATTCAACACAGAGCATCATAGGAAGTCATTCCTGCCTGTGGCCATCAAACTTTACAACTCCTCCCTTAGAGGGTCAGACACCCTGAGCCAATAGGCCGGTCCTGGACTTATTTCCTGGCATAATTTACATATTACTATTTAATTATTTATGGTTTTATTACTATTTATTATTTATGGTGCAACTGTGACGAAAACCAATTTCACCCGGGATCAATAAAGTATGACTATGACTATGTCGGAATGGGAATGGGACGTAGAACTGAAATGGGTGGCCACTGAGAGATCCCGCCTTTTCTGGTGGATGGAGCATAGGAGTTTGGTGAAGCGGTCTCCCAGTTTACGTCAGGTATCAACGATATACAGGAGGCCACACCAGGAGCACCAGATACAGTAGATGACCTCAACAGACTCACAGATGAAGTGTGGTCTCACGTGGAAGGAGTGTTTAGGTCCTGAATGGTGATGAGGGAGGAGGTGTAGGGGCAGGTGTAGCACTTGTTCTGCTTGGAAGGATAAGTGCCAGGAGGGAGATCAGTGGAGAGGGACAAATGGACAAGGGAGACCATAAGACATAGGAGCAGAATTAAGCCAGCTGGCTCATCGAGTCTGCTCTACCATTCAATTATGGCTGATTCTTTTTTTCTAACTCTTCCTCAATCCCAGTTCCTGGCCTTCTTCCCGTAACTTTTGATGCATAATCAAGAACCTATCAATCTCTGCCTTAAATACGCGCAATGACCTGGCCTCCACAGCTGCATGTGGCAACGAATTCAACAAATTCACCATCCTTTAGCTAAAGAAATTTCTCCACATCTCTGTTTGAAAGGGCACCCTCTATCCTGAGGCTGTGCCCTCTTGTCCTAGACTCTCCCACCATGGGAAACATCCTTTCCACATCTACTCCGTCTAGGCCTTTCAACATTCGAAAGGTTTTAATGAGATCCCCCCTCACCCTTCTGAATTCCGGCGAGTACAGACCACAGCCATCAGATGTTCCTCATATGATTGCCGTTTCAGTCGTGTAGGGAGCAATTCCTGTGGAAAATGGGGGAGAAGGAAAGGTGTGGTAGGACCTGTTAGAGTTGGGGGAGATTACGGAGAATTATATGCTGGATGCAGAGGCCTATGGGGTGGTAGGTGAGGAAAAGAAAACTCAATCCCTGGTATTATGGCAGGAAGATGGGGTGAGGGCAGGCTTGTGCGAAATTAAAGAGATGCAGGTAAGGGCAGCGTTGATGGTGCAGGAAGGAAAGTCCCTTTCTTTGAAGAAGGTGGACATCTCATTAGTTCTGGAATGAAAAACCTCATCCTGAAAACAGATGCAGCAGAGCCAGAGGAACTGAGAGAAGTGGATGGCATTTTTACAAATGACGGGGCGGAAAGAGGTATAGACAATGTAGCTTTGAGAATCAGTAGGTTATAACAGATAGTGGTAGATAGACTGTCTCCAGAGAGATTGAGGAAGGGAAGGGAGGTGCTGGAAATGGTCCAAGTAAATACGAGGGCAGGGTGGAAGTCGGAGGTAAAGTCGATGAGCCCCGCATGGGTGCAGGAAGCAGTACCAATGCAGTTGTTATGTAGTTAGAGTCGGAAAAGTTGGGGAGTGACACCAGTGTAGGCTTGGAACACGGACTGTTCCACGTAGCTGACAAAAAGGCAGGCACAGCTGGGACCCATACGAGTGCCCATGGCTACACCTTTTGTTTGAAGGCAGTGGGAGGAGCTGAAGGAGAAATTTTGAGCGTGAGGACCAGTTCTGCCAGACGGAGGAGAGAGGAGGTAGAGGGAAACTGGTTGGGTCTGTTATCAAGAAAGAAGCGGAGAGCTGTAAGGCCTCCTGATGGGGGATAAGAGTGTATAGAGATTGGACATCCATAGTGAAAATGAGACAATTGGGCCAGGTCAGGTCATTGAGAGGTGAAGACTGAGTGAAGTGCTCCTGTTCATGGACTGTTTGCCCCACTCCCATCAGGGAGGAGGCATCCACACCAGGACCACCAGTCTCAAAAACAGTTACTTTCCTTAAGCAAAAAAAGGGTTCAAAGTATGTATGCAGTATACAACTCTGAGGTTTTTCTCCAGGTAGCCACGAAACAAAGACCATGGGAATCGTGCAAAGAACCCACCTCCACACTTTATCATTTCCACCCCCCCCCCCCCACCACCACACTTTATCATTTCCTGTCAGTCACTTTATGGACGTACACTCAATGTATATAAGCTATCTTATGTACTTATATTTATTGTGTTTTTAAATTATTATTGTGTTCTTTATTTTGTTTTTTTTTGCGCTGCATCAGATCCGGAGTAACAATTAGTTCGTTCTGCTTTACACTTGTGTATAGAAATGACATTGAACAATCTCAAACCCTTGAATTTGTCACTGAAGCCATTGTTTTCCCTTGTTCTACCTTACTGCACTGTGTAATGATCTGAACTGTATGCAAGCGAGCTTTTCACTGTCTCTCAGTACAGGACAATAATGTATGTTTGCTTTGGAAGGACTGCTTGTGGCACGGACCCTGGTGAATGGTGAGAGGCTTGAGGAAGGTGGACATGGATGTCGAGGGAGTTGGAGCTCCCATGGGGTTGTTCAGGGATCAGTGCCAGCAGAGTGGTCATTACCTGTATCCCTTCAGCATCTCCATGGGGTTGCCGTGTAAGGTCAGGCTGCGGAGGTGTGGCAGTGACGCCAGTTTGTCGGCCTCGAACAGCTCGCCCACCTGGTTCCCATGGAAGTTCAGCACTTGTAGGTTGATGCAAAGAATCAGGACCTGGTGAGAAATGGAAAGATTCAAGATTATGTGTTATTTCCAGTACACATGTGTAGAGGAGAACAAAATAATTGTTATTCTGGATCCAATACAAACAGAATAACAATAAAAACACAATCAATATAAATACATAAGATAGTTCATATACATAGATTGATTGTACGTCCATAAAGTGACAGGACACACAGGGATGTCTGTATATATGGTGACTCTGACAGGAAATGATAAAGTAGTGGTGGTTGGGGGTGTGGAGGGGTGGGTTAGTGAGTGGAGGTGGTGATCAGTTTTACTGCTTGGGGAAAGTAACTGTTTTTGAGTCTGGTGGTCCTGGTGTGGATGCTACGTAGCCTCCTCCCTGATGGGAGTGGGACAAACAGTCCATGAGCAGGGTGGGTGGGATCCTTCACGATGTTACTGGCCCATATCTTTCTGTATATATGTCCTTGATGGTGGGTAGGCTGGTGCCAGTGATGTATTGGCCAGCTTTGATTACCTGCCTTAAGAGGCTTCCTGTCCACTGCAGTGCAGTTTCCGTGCCATGCAGTGATGCAGCCTGTTAGGATGCTCCCTACTGCACACGTGTGTCCTGAGTGGAGTTTTGGATGTGGTTGGGAGAGTGGGGTATCCAGATTTATTAATCTCAATCATCGTGTATCCTGTGTGGAGGTTCAAGTTTAACTGTCGTTAGAGGTTTCCTGTCCACTGCAGTGCAGTTCCCATGCCATGCAGTGATGCAGCCTGTTAGGATGCTCTCCACTGCATATCTGTAGATCATGAGTGTTGATGTGCATTGTCCAGCTCTCTTCAGAAAGTAAGAGGCTTTCCTGATTGTGTAGAATGTGTTCTGGCACCATGAGAAGTCGACTATGAGACATCAATGAAACACCCTCTTCTCTCAAACAAAGTAAATTTATTATCACCGATCATTAATACGCCTGTCACGTTACATGGTGCCAGATCTCAAGTAGCCTGCTCCCTGGTTCACTTCTCAAATAAGATGTCCCCAACACACTATCAGCTCTCCCTCCAGGCCGCCCTTGCCAACTTCAACTTTACGTTATAGGAAGGATGTTGAGGCTTTGGAGAAGGCACAGAAGAGGTTGCTGCCTGGATTTGAGGGCATGAGTTATCAAGAGGCTGGACAAACTTGGCTTGTTTTCTCTGGAGTGGCAGAGGCTGAGGGAAGAGCTGATAGAGGTTTACAAGATCATGCGAGGCACAGGTAGATTGGGCAGAGAGTATCTTTTCCCAGGGTTGAAGTGTCTAATATCCGAGGGTTAATTTCAAAGGGGATGTGAGGGGCAATGTTTTTTTACATAGAGTGGTGGGTGCCTGGAATGCGCTGCCTGGGGTGGTGGCAGAGGTAGATACATTACAGACTTTAAAGAGACTCTTAGATAGCCACATGAATGTGAAGAAAATGGAGGGATATGGACATTATGTGGGCATAAGAGATTAGTTTAGTTGGACATTTCATTGTTAATTTAATTGGTCTGGCACAATATTGTGGCCCAAAAGGCCCACTCCTGTGCTGTACTGGTCTCTGTTCCATCTGTATACAACTTCCCTTCATCCATTCGGTTCTGGAAACAACTGGCAAAACCCGGAACACCAACACAAACTTGAACTAAAAGGGACTTTTTTTGTGCTGTTGTTCTGATTATGGTGTTCTTGTAAGAATAAAGAAAAAGTACATTTACTATCTAAGTATGTATACTTAGATGTGTGGCGCGTGGCCAAGTGGTTAAGGCGTCAGTCTAGTGAGGGTCGCTAGTTTGAGCCTCAGCTGAGACAGTGTGTTGTGTCCTTGAGCAAGGCACTTAACCACACATTGCTCTGCGACGACACCAGTGCCAAGCTGTATGGGTCCTAATGCCCTTCCCTTGGACAACATCGGTGTCGTGGAGAGGGGAGACTTGCAGCATGGGCAACTGCCGGTCTTCCATACAACCTTGCCCAGGCCTCAGTCAACATCGAATATGGATGGACAGCCGAAGAAGATGTATACATCACCATATACTACTCAGAGATTCATTCTCAAATTTTTGTGTGAAAGGATTTATTGTCATTGGAGAGAGTCCAGAGGAGGTTCACGAGGATGACTCTGGGAATGAAGGGGTTAAGATATGAGGGGCGTTTGGCAGCTTTGGACCTGTATTCACTGGAATTTAGAAGGATGCGTGGGGATCTCTTTGAAACCTACCAAATGTATAAGGTGTATGTGGAGAGGATGTTTCCTCTGGTAGGGGTATCTAGAACTAGTGTGCATAGCCTCAAAATTGAGGGGTGACCTTTTAGAACTGAAGCAAGGAGGAATTTTTTTTAGCCAAAGAGAGGTGAGACTGTGGAATGCTCTGCCGCAGACTGCAGTGGAAGCCAAGTCCATGGGTATATTTAAAGCGGAGGTTGGTAGATTCCTGATTGGTTGGGGCATCAAGGGATATGGTGAAAGGGCAGGTGTATGGAGTTGAATGGGATCTGTGATCAGCCATGATGAAATGGCAGAGCAGACTTGACGGGCTGAATGGCCTAATTCTGCTCCTACGTCTTATGGTCTTATCACCATATACTACTCTGCCATTCATTCTCAAAGTATGTATATATCCCCGTATAATACTGAGATTAATTTTCTCCAGGTATTTACAGGAAAATAGAGAAATACAATAGAATTTATGAAAAACTATACATAAACAAAGACTGACAAACACCAGTGTGCAAAAGAACAGAAATTGTGCAAATTAAAAGAAGTAAATTCTCTGATCTGAAGGTGTGGAAGCTGCAGCAATGCTAACCCAAAGCTTTGCGAACTGGACATCCTTTTGTACAGCCTTTTCGGAGCGTGGAAATTCAGTAAGGCGAGTCAGGATGATAAACTGACAGAGACAGTGTGCAGACTTCGTGCAGTCACCCAGTTAGGTTCTTGAAAGCCTAAACATAAAAGATTCTGCAGAATCTGGAAATCTTGAGGAACACACAGAAAATGCTGGAGGAACTCAGCAGGTCAGGCAGCATCTATGGAGGGGAATAAAAGGTTGATGTTTCAGGGCCGAGACCCTTCACCAGGACTGGAACAGAAGGGGGCACCTGGATTCCTGATCCTTTCTGGCTTCTGCCCCTTCCTTCCCAATTCCAATGAAGGGTCTCGGCCCAAAATGTCAACTGTTTATTCCCCTTGACAGCTGAGCTCCCCTTCGTACGGCTTTTCTGCTCAATACCGGAACTCAAGGTCACCAAGCATTCCAAAACAAGATACAGATGCAAATGAAGGATTCCAGAGCAACTTAATATTATTATTGCACATTTACTTCAAGAGATAAGGACATTATCTCAAAAGATAAACTTCTTGATAAACTTTTCACCTTTCACCCTTAACACAAGACCTCTGGTTATAGTCCCACCCAACCTCAGTGGAAAAAGCCTGATTGCATTTACCCTCATAATTTTGTATACCTCTATCAAATCTCCTCTCAGTCTTCTATGTTCTAAGGAACAAAGTCCTAATATATTCAATCTTTCCTTATAACTCAGGTCCTCCAGACCCAGCAACATCTTTGTAAATTTTCCCTGTACTCTTTCAACCTTATTTACATCTTTCCTGTAGGTAGGTGACCGAAACTGCACACAATACTCCAAATTAGACCTCACCGACGTCTTATACAATTTCAACATAACATCCCGTCTCCTGTACTCAGTATGAAGGCCAATGTGCCAAAAGCTTTCTTTATGATGATCCTATCCACCTGTGACACCATTTTCAATGAATTATGGACCTGGATTCCCAGATCATTTTGTTCCACCACTCCTCAGTGCCCTACCATTCATTGTGTAAGACCTACCCTAGTTCATGCAACACCTCACACTTGTCTGCATTAAATTCCATCTGACATTTCTCAGCCTATTTTCCAGCTGGTCCAGATCTCACTGCAAGCCAAGATAACTGCCCACTAGCCCCCCCCAAATCTTGGTGTCATCTGCAAATTTGCTGATCCACTTAAACACATATCATTGATATAGATGACAAAATAACGTGCATTGAAGCACAGTGAAACGTGTTGTGTGCATTAACAACCAACACAACCTGACGATGTGCTGGGGGCAGCCCGCAAGAGTCACTACATATTCCAGTGCCAACGTCGCATGCCCACCATGCTTCAATGTACATGTGACAAACATCTAGGTGCCACGGTAGCACAGAGTTTAGCGCAACACTATGACAGCTGGGATGTCAGAGTTCAAGGTTCAATTCCATCCTTCCCGTGACTGTGCGGGTCTCCTCTGGGGGCTCTGGTTTCAAAGCTCCGCAGTGGTTTACCAGTGCCATCTTGCGCATCAAGTGCCCTCCCACAGTCCAGGTGAACGGGTCATTGTAAATCGCCCTGTGATTAAGCTAGGGTTAAATAGAGGGGTTGCTGGGCAGTGTGGCTCGTTGTGTTGAAAGGGCCGGTTCTGCACTGAATCTCTAAATCAAATAAATAAATAAATAAATAAACCGAGTTTTTAATCTTCATCTGTGTCCAGCTAGTCAAAACTGTATAAAAACGGCATTTCTCTGTTCAGACGTCAGAGGGGCCCGGCTGTTCTCATGCACGAGTAGATACAGTGTGGTTGAGGAATGAGTGTGAGAGGTCAGAGTGCAGTTAATTGGCGGTCACAAACGGGTTGTGGCTTTAATCCCTTTTGGAGTTGTCCACCAATCACTACGCAGTCACCCTGAAATGTCTGTTCAGTTTACTCCTGTTCCTTCCCCGAGTCCTTAATGCCGTAGACACGGGAGCAGAATTAGGCCATACGACCCATCGAGTCTGCTCCACCATTCCATCATAGCTGATTATTATCCCTTTTAACCCCATTCCCTGCCTTCTCCCTGTCACCTTTCACTCCCTGACTAATCAAGAACCTATCAACCTCCGCTTTAAATATACTGACAGCCGTCCATGGCAATGAATTTCACAGATTTGCCACCCTCTGGCTATAGAAATTCCTCCTCATCTCTGTTGTAAAGGGACATCCCTCTATTCTGAGGTTGTGGCCTCTGGTCCTAGACTCCCCCACTATAGAAAACATCCTCTCCCCCATTCACTCTATCTAGGCCTTTCAACATTCGATATGCTTCACTGAGATCCCCCTTCATTCTTCTAAACCCCAGTGAGTACAGGCACAGACCCATCAAACATACATCGTACATTAACACTTCCATTCACGGAACCATTCTTGTGAACCTCCTTTGGATCCTCTCCAATACCAACATATCCTTTCTTAGATAAGGGGCCCAAAACTGCTCACAATACTCCAAGTGTGGTCTGACCAATGCCTTATGAAGCCTCAGCATTACATCTTAGTTTTTTTAATATTGTAGTCCTTTCGGAGTGAATGCTAACTTTGCACTGTGTGTTCAAATTGCTCCCAAAAGTGTGGACTACAACGTCCAGTCTGCAGTGAGGAAGGACCACACCATGGGTGGGTTAGTACCAAGGGAGTAACTCACTGCTATCTTCTGGAACAGACACGACAACAGGCTCCTGGTTAAGAGACATGATTGTTAGACGCTCTGTGGAACAGCAGGAATAATCCTGCTCAATATTTAACCCTGAACAACGTGTCTGAAAGGAAGATAATCTCATCATTATCACACGGCAGAGGGTGGGAGCCTGCTCTGCTGAAATGCTTCCAGTGGGATGAGTTGGATAGTACTTTGATGCAGACACGATGAGCACAGCTGCTGCTGTGGGATACTTTATGGTAGAAACATTATTTTTCCTTGGAGAGCATGCTGACTGGTTGCATCACTGTCTGGAATGGAGGCTCCACAGCACATGTAGTGGGGAAAAGCTGCAAAGGTTGCAGCCAGCTCCATCATGGGCACAACCCAGGACATCTTCAAACAACGACGCCTCAAGACGGGCAGCACCCTCACCATCTGGGACATGCTATCTTCTCACCAACGAGGAGACAGAGGAGCTTGAAGAAACACACTCAGCCATCTACAACAGCTTTCTCCCCCTCTACCTTCGCATGAACGGTCCATGAATCCATTAATACTACAACATTATTTTGCTCTTTTTACACTGTTGCAGTTTTGGCAGATGGATGAATGAAAAACGGAAGGCTACATGGGAGGGAAAGGTTAGAGTGACCTTAGATGCACACACTGTGGGGGGAGAGCAGGACTGTGGGATTAATTTGGGGATTGACATGGGTCTATGGTGAAAGGGCAGGACAGTGGGTCTGTCCTGGTCTATTTAGTTGCTCCTCTATTTCCCCGCTGCACACACCCTCAAACTAATCCCGTGGCGGGCACTGAGACACACAAACACATGCATGCAGACACCTACAGGGTCGATTTTGAGGAAGTTGTTAAAGGAGAGGTCGATCCAGAACAGTCGCTGGGGCTCCACCAGCACTGTGCTGATCAGCTGCTCCAACCCGCTCAGATCAGTCAGCTTGTTGTGGCTCAGCCGAAGTGAGCAGCTCTTCAATTTCTGATCCTCTGTGTACTCATTCGGCCTCAGGCCCGTCCGTGGGGTTAGCTTCAGGGCATCTGCAGCGGGGAAACAGGAGCAATTAAATAGGTACAGACCCACAGCCCTGCGTCAGTCTCACACTAATCCCACTGTCCCACTCTCCCCCCACAGCCCTGTGCCAGTCCATACACTAATCCCACTGTCTCACTCTCTCCCCACAGCCCTGAGTCAGTTTCACACTAATCCCACATCCCACTCTCTCCCCACAGCCCTGTCAGTCTCTCACTAATCCCACATCCCACTCTCTCCCCACAGCCCTGTCAGTCTCTCACTAATCCCACATCCCACTCTCTCCCCACAGCCCTGTCAGTCCCTACATTAATCGCACTGTCCCGATCTCTCCCCACAGCACCATGTCAGTCCCACACTAATCACACTGTCCTACTCTGTCCCCACAGCCCTGCGCCAGTCTCACACTAATCCCACTGTCTCCCCACAGCCCTGTGTCAGTCACACACTAATCCCACATCCCACACTCTCTCCTCACAGCCCTGTGTCAGTCCCCAAATTAATCCCACTGTCCCACTCTCTCCCCACAGCCCCATGTCATTGCTTGAAACAATTTCAGCTCCACTGCCATCTGGTTTTAGAATTGGCCTGAAAATCTCTAAAACTATCTCAGTTTATATTTCCATCAATCTGCACTAATATTGTTTTTTTGTTTATTTTGCCACGTCACATTTTCATGTAATTTATGTTTGGAATTGCATAGAGGGAGAGAGAGTTTAAACGAAGAGAGTAGGGGCAGTCGGCACTTACTGTGTGTGCCACAGTTCCCAGGGAGACAATGGGTTGCACATAATCAGGTACTTGGCAGGCACCAATAAAAAAGTTAGGGTCAAGCAGAGTGGCCATTGTGTGAGTGGGCCAGTGTTAGTGAGGAGTTGAGGCTCCGGTGAGGAGAGGCATCGACCATGGGTAGATTTTTTTTCATTATTTATTCTTTCTTTTCTTATTGTACATTTTAGAGCAGTGAGAACAGCAGGAAGGAGAGTGGAATCTTCTCTTGCGGGATGTGGGGAGGCAGGGAGACTTCCAGTCTCCCTGATGACTACACGTGTGAGAAGTAGATCCAGCTGCGGTTTCTAACACTCCACGTTAAGGAGCTGGAGCTGGAACTGGATGAACTCCGGATTATTCGGGAGGCTGAGGGGTGATAGATGGGACTGGTAGTTACACTCAAGATGCAGGACACAGCTAAGTGGGAGACAGTCAGGAAGAGGAAAGGGGGCAGGCAGCCAGTGCCCCCCAACAACAGATATATCACTCTGGATACTGTGGGAGGTGGGTGGTGAATGACTTAGCAGAAGAAAGCCACAGCAGTCAGGTCTCTGGCACTGAGTCTAGCTCTGTGGCTCAGAAGGGAAGGGGGCAGGGGGAATGAAAACAGGTAAGGCCTGGAAAAAGTACATAAATTTAGGTAAGATATTCATTTCAATAGAATTAATTCGGCCAACCAACGATAACGAAAGGGGCGACCAGTTTGATAGTGCCCTTTTAACACAGTTCAGTAGGGTAAGAAAATTTTCTTTAAGTAGGTGTTTAAAATTCTTACACCCAAATAGGTAAATTGATTTCTTACAATTTTAAAAGGAAGGTTAATATTAAATACAAACAACAGGAATTCTGCAGATGCTGGAAATTCAAGCAACACACATCAAAGTTGCTGGTGAACGCAGCAGGCCAGGCAGCATCTGTAGGAAGAGGTGCAGTCGACGTTTCAGGCTGAGACCCTTCGTCAGGACACGAATAATTGATACCAAATTATTCCAAGTAAAAAGTTCACTCTTATGTAAATTCAGTTTGTATCCTGAGAATTGACTAAAACAGGAGAGCAGAGAAAGCACAGGGAGGTAACGAAGTCTCGACATTAGAAATAAAAAGCAACAGGTCATCAGCATAGACTGAAACTTTTTTTGATTCTCTTGATTCTATTCTATCTTCTTATATATGGAAATATAAACATTTTCGATTAAATAAAGTCCATCTTCAAAAAGCTAAAAAGAATGGAGGTTTAGCTTTACCCAATTTTAGGTTTTATTACCGGGCAGTCAATATATAAAACCTTACGTTTTGGTCATATTATATTAACCGTGAGGACTGTCTGGTATGGGTCTCTTTAGAAGCTAACTCTGTTAATAAATTTTCTATCATTTCTCTTCTTGGATCCTCACTTCCTTTATCTTTAAGTAAACTAACTGACAATTTGGTAGTTAAACATACTTTGAGGAACTGGGTACAATTTGGAAAATATTTTGATTTATTGAGATTTTCTCTTTCTAGTCCCACTTTTAAACCCTCTATGACAGATCTAGTTTTTAAAGAATGGGACAGATTGGGTATTAAATGCTTCCAGGATTTGTTTGTTGGAGGAAGTCTCTTTTTGTTTGAGCAATTGTCAGCTAAGTATAGCTTACCAAAAACCCACTTTTTTTGATATCTACAAATTAGAGACTTTCTGCGATCTCAATTATATGTCTCCCATCCACTACATAATGTACTGGTTGGGCACAGGAGTACATTCAGCCAGAGACTCATTCCACCGAGATGCAACTCAGAGTGTCATAGGAAATCATTCCTGCCTGTGGCCATCAAACTTTACAACTCCTCCCTTGGAGGGTCAGACACCCTGAGCCAATAGGTTGGTCCTGGACTTATTTCCTGGCATAATTTACATATTACTATTTAACTACTTATGGTTTTATTACTATTTATTATTTATGGTGCAACTGTAATGAAAAAACAATTTCCCCCGGGATCAATAAAGTATGACTATGACTATATACATTTCCTAAAAGTCCCGATAAGAACTTATTAGATGTAATTTTTAATTTGAAACCATTTCATAATGGTTCAACATCTAATATTTATGGTGTGTTGCTGGGAATGAGAAATGTTCCTTTAGACAAAATTAAAAATCTTTGGGAACAAGATTTACAGACTTCAATTTCTGAGGAAACTTGGAATGAAATTTTAAAATTGGTTAACACTTCATCGTTATGTGCCCACCACTCCCTCCTACAATTTAAAGTGGTCCATAGGGCCTATATGACCAAGGATAAGCAATCTTGTTTTTATTCGGATATATCTCTCTTTTGTGACAGATGTAATAATGGAGAAGCTTCACTAATTCGTATGTTTTGGACATGTCCGAGTCTTGGGAAATACTGGAAGGAAGTATTTCAAACTTTCTCTGTACTTTTCAAAGTAAATTTTAAGCCCAACTCTTTGTCTGCTTTATTCGTTATTGTTGGAGAAAAAGATATTATTCTGGAGACGTCTGATTTGCACATTTTGGGTTTTATTTCTCTTATAGCTAGGAGGACGCTCTTGTTTAAATGGAAGGATGTCGTTCTGCCTACTCACGCTCAATGGTTACGTCATGTTATGTCATACTTAAATTTAGAGAAGATCCGTTGTTCAATTTCTGAATCTAGCCAAGACTTTCACACATTGTGGGGACCATTTTTGAACTATTTTCAAAATCTTTGATTTGTTGTTAAAGCACAGATGTTGGCTGATAACATATTTCACTAAATGGTAAGGATTTGTTTTCCTTCTTTCTTTTTTTACCAAGCAGCTTTGATCTTGGTAGTGGGTTTAGATTTTTTTTTCTGTGTAGTAATAAGATGACCATATTTCAATATTATGATTTAATTTAATTTACATGAATATAGAGTAATGAGGTTGCAAGTGTGATTCAAATATGTATTGGTATTATCTTATTTTGACTTGTACTATATACTTCTTGTACTCTGTATTCTTTATGTAGAAATTAATAATAATAATAAAAATACTGAAAAAGGGGAAAAAGGGAAGGGGAGAGAAGAGGTCAGCTGCGGTGACAGGGAATTTGTTGGTTTGGGGGATAGAAGGGAGGTTCTTTGGGAGAGAACAAGATTTCTGGATGGTATGTTGAGAGTCAAAGACATCTCAGATCAAGTGGGGAGGGTGGGGAGGTCCATGTAGGTTCCAATGACATGGGTAGGAGGAGTGATAAGGTCCTACAGAGTGATTTCAGGATGCTAGGTGTCCAGGGTTGTGATCTCAGAATTGCTACCCTTTCCATGTGCTAGTGAGGCCAGAAATAGGAAGATAATGCAGTTTAATGCGTGGCTAAGCTAAGGTGATGGTGCAGTAGGGAGGACTTCAAATTTTTGGCTCATTAAGCTCTCTTCCAGGGAAGGTTTACACCTAGATACGGTCGTGTTATAGTTATCAGGTTGGAGGTTACCCAAACGGAATTCCCTGTACTCAGTACTCCCACTATTCCTCTGGTTCTCCAGATAATTCTTCCTACAGGAAATAGGGAAGTGGAGAGTTGACGTTTTGAGCTGAGACCCTTCATCTAGATTTTGTTTCCTTGCCTCTGTAAACTAGCATGTTTCCCATCTTTCCTAATTCTGATGGCCTGAAACGTGAGCTATTTCTCACAAACACACAAACAGGCATTCATGGGTCAGGAATAAAATAAACACAAGGTTTGGGAAATACGTCTTGCAGGATTATCTGTAGATTATCATACCAGGTAGGGCATCCAGATTTCTGTAGGAAAAATCCACCACTGGACCGTACAAGACAGAGTCATACTCTTTAGTGTTAATGGACCTGCAGAAACAAAACAAAATCTATTGATTACAGTGCGACATGCAGAGAGAGGATCAACTTTATTCACCATATACATGTATTAGGAACTGGCTGTTGGAAAGGGCATGGCATGCAACAGAAGAACAATATTCAACAATGATAAAGAATTATATAAAGTTAGAGGTTGAAGTATGTATACGGAATAAAAGGAGCATAAACACCAGTATGTATTTACAAAGTAATTAGCATTATGAACAGTGGTTTAAACAGTTCAGTGATAGGGTTGGATGGGGAGGTGACTAACTCAAACGGTCAATCAGATTAACGGCCTGAGGGAAGAACTTCTAAGGTGGTGTGGTTTTTTTCTCTTAATAGCCCAACAGTGCTTTCCAGAAAGGAGATTTTGGAAAAGGCAGTTTGCTGGGTCGTGTTCGGAATGATTTTCTCCCCCCTGCAGAGGAGGAGGCTGCGTATGAAGTACCTGTACATATCATGAGGGGCAGAGATAAAGGAGAAAGTCAACATCCTTTTCCCCAAAAGTAGGGCTATCAAAAAACAACAGGGCATTGGCTTAGGCTGAGAGAACAGCGTTTTAAAGGACAGACGATGGGTTAAGGAGATTGGCTAGTATGTGGAAGGTGCTGCCTGGGGGAGGGGGTAGAATTAGATTTAATTATTATATTTATGATCTGTTTATGGTACTGTTTCTCTGTGCCGCTCACTACATGCACTTTCACAATTACATGAATTATATTTTACTAACTTTTTCATGGTAATATTTTGTTTTCTGTGCTGTGTGTGATGTATGTTTTGTGGGTGCACTGTGATCTGGAGGAACGTTGTTTGGTTTGGTTGTATATATGTACAGTCAGATGGCAATGAACTTGAACCTGAATAGACAGTGATAAAAGGATATGGTCTTAATGAAAGCAAACGAGCTTAGTGTGGATGGGTAAAGGTTCAGTATTGGCATGGTGGGCTGAAAGGCCTGTTTCTCAGACATCCCACCCTGCAAAAACTCATTTCAGGGAGGTAGCAGCCCCGCTTCCCGCACCCCCCCCACTCCCGGTCAACCTTCAAGGGTGTATGTAATACTTTGTTTAGTGATCTTGTCTAATCTGTAAACCAAGTTGGGTATATGCAGAAAATGTGACATTAAAATATGTACATATATTGTATTATATTATCATGTTTATTCTATTACAACTTTAAGCAAGTCTACAGGGAGTTTGGCCTCATCACGTAGGACATCAACAGAGTAGCTCCTTAGCAGCTAGCCAGCTAGTTTAAATAACATTAGCTGCGCTAATGAACGAATGACACCTGTTAAACTCACCTCAACATGTCTTTTACATTTTAACCCACCATGGGCAATAGAAAAGTCACTGTTGCAAACAGTGCAGCGAGCAACACTGTCATTATTTTTGAGGTTGACTGTAAAGCCCGCCCACAAAGAAAACTGATAGCCTACTTAGCACGAAGAGAGACCAATCAGGACGCTTGCTCTCGCTCTCCCTCTCCCTCCCAAAAAAAATTGATTTGCGGGATATTGTGTATAATTTCCGGACATCAGGGAGCCACTATCAATAGGCGGGAGACTCCCGGAACTTCAGGGAGAGGTGGGATGTCTGTGTTTCTCAATACTAACTTTAATTCCGCATGTCGTGGTATTCTAAAGGGTTCAGCTTTTTCTTGTCAAATGTCTCACCGCCACTGTGGCCTTGAATGTGGCAGAACTTTGATTACTGCTCTGGGAGTACACCCATACAGTGTGATACTACCGGGGGAATATGAGGGTTAGTTGGACACAGGGGTGGGACTCGTGAAGAGTGGTGACAAGTGATGATGGGAGGGTCAGGTATGGGCCCAATTGAAGCGGTGGGGTCAGGGTCTGAGAGCAAAGTACAACGGGAGGTTTGGACGATTTAAGCAGCGGGCCAGATTCACAAGGTCAGGGTGTTGGGGCCGGTTCAGCTCACTGCCCCATGGGGTTTACTCGTCTCTGCACTGAACTGAGGCTGTGGCCTGCCTAATGGTCTCCTGGATCGGCCGCAGTGAGGGCTGGCTTCACACTTCTGTCAGCTTCAGTTATTTGCTGACTGTTGTTGTTTGCGTGATCTTTTCCTTGACATTTGGTGTTTGACTGTCTTCTTTTAACGGAGTCTATTGGTTTTTCTTGGTTTTGAAGCTGCCCTGTAAGGAGGTGAATCTCAGGCTTGTATATAGTATACAAACTCAGATTTTAAAAATGTACTTTGAACTTTGATTACTGGTTTGGGCTGGAGCACTGATTGCAACAATGTCAGGGGCAAGGGTATAAACGCAGAGGGCTCGGAGGGAGTTTGGGGGAAGTTTTCTCCGATACCACTACAGGCTGATTGAAAATGGTACTGCCGATTGGCAGAATGGGAGGTGCGCT
This sequence comes from Mobula hypostoma, assembly GCF_963921235.1. Taxonomy (NCBI): domain Eukaryota; kingdom Metazoa; phylum Chordata; class Chondrichthyes; order Myliobatiformes; family Myliobatidae; genus Mobula; species Mobula hypostoma. The sequence goes on from NC_086103.1 coordinate 185,021,009, forward strand.
GCAGTGAAAGGGGCAGGAGCATAGCGAGGTGAGTACTTTAATGCTTTCTCTGTTCTGCCCTAATAAACAGGGCAATGTAGTTCTACTTAGCTAATTGTAGATTGTGTCTTTCTGTCTGATAAAGTTGGAATTGAGAACCTTTACTTGTGACGAAACAGTCATACAAGCTTTGTTTTGAATGTGTATCTTGTAGCAAGTGCTACATCATTCCTCTCAATGCCACACATAGTCTGTGCACTGTCAGACTCTACAGTGTCGTCTCTGTCTCCCACAGCACCGTCAGACCCGACAGTGTCGTCGCTGTCTCCCACGGCACTGAAAGTCTACAGTGTCCTCTGTCTCCCACAGCACCGTCAGACCCGACAGTGTCGTCTCTGTCTCCCACTGCACTGAAAGTCTACAGTGTCCTCTGTCTCCCACAGCACTGTCAGACCCGACAGTGTCATTTCCCTGTCTCCCACGGCACTGTCAGACTCTCAGGTCGTCCATGATTGCTTTGTTTAGTTTAAAACCCTTGGTTTCAGCTTGAAAAATTCACTTTTCCACCTAATGCAATACAGAAAAACAGGAGCTGGACAACACACACAAAACACTGGAGGAATTCAGCAGGCCAGGCAGCATCTATGGAAATGAATAAATGAGACCCTTCCTTTGGACTGGCCGGAGCAGGAGTCTGTTCCCAGCTGCTCAAGGGCGTGGCACTTAAATAACATTTTGAATCGGAATCAGTTTTAATATCAATATGTGTTGTGAAATTTGTTTTTTGTGGCAACAGTTCATTACAATACATAATAAAAATATAAATTACAGTAAGTTTATATAAAAACTTAAATTAAGAAGTGCAAAGATAGCAAAAAAAAGTGAGGTCGTGTACATAGGTTCAACGTCCATTCAGAAATCGGATGGTGGAGGGGAAGAGGCTGTTCCTGAAACATTGAGTGTGTGTCTTCAGACTCCTGTACCTCCTCTTTGGCATAGATACACTTCTACTCAGGTTGGAAAAGATAAATATTAGAGAACATAGCTTTTAAGGCAAAAGATGTACGTTCACATGCTTACAAGACAATTAAAAGAACTGTTGGGTGCCTGGACGCGCTGCTGGGGGAGCTGGGGGAAGCAGGTCCAAGAGCAATCTCAGCTCTTTAAACAGACACGTGTACAGGCACGGACTGGAAGGATATAGATCATAAGCAGGCAGACAGGATCAGTTTAAATTGGCATCTTCCTGTCCTGTACTTATTTTCCATATACAACATACCTCCAGCTCGCTATCTGAACAGGACAAGTTTAACTGCCCAGAGGACAGGAGGGTGTGTCAAGGGGATGGGAAGAGATGGAGGGGAAGGCTGTTAGAGGTGATTTGTACTTCCCTACAAAAACTCAACTGTTCTTAGTGAACTACTGAGAGATGATAAAACTCTCCACTGGAGTTGCCCCGATCCTTTGATGACCATCATCCCTTCCAGAGAGCTACTGGTGTCACAAGCACAAGAGATTCTGCAGATGCTGGAAATCCAGAGCAACAAAATGCTGGAGGAACTCAGCAGGTCAGGCAACATCTGTGTAAGAGAATAAACAGTTGGCCGAGACCCTTCAGAAAGGCAGCGTCCATTATTAAGGACCCCCCCGCACCCAGGATATGTCCTTTTCTCACTGTTACCATCAGGACGGAGGTACAGAAGCCTGAAGGCACACACTCAGCGATTCAGGAACGGCTTCTTCCCCTCTGCCATCCCATTCCTTGGACAAACAACAGGAATTCTGCAGATGCTGGAAATTCAAGCAACACACATAAAAGTTGCTGGTGAACGCAGCAGGCCAGGCAGCATCTGTAGGAAGAGGCGCAGTCGACGTTTCAGGCCGAGACCCTTCACCAGGACTAACTGAAGGAAGAGCTAGTAAGAGATTTGAAAGTTGGAGGGGGAGGGGGAGATCCAAAATGGTAGGAGAAGACAGGAGAGGGAGGAATGGAGCCAAGAGCTGGACAGGTGATAGGCAAAAGGGATATGAGAGGATCATGGGACAGGAGGTCCGGAAAGAAAGACAAGGGGGGGAACCCAGAGAATGGGCAAGGAGTATATTCAGAGGGACAGAGGGAGAAAAAGGAGAGAGAGAGAAAGAATGTGTGTATAAAAATAAGTAACAGATGGGGTACGAGGGGGAGGTGGAGCATTAGCGGAAGTTAGACAAGTCAATGTTCATTCCATCAGGACACTACCTCACTTTTTTTTTTACAATATATTATTTCTATTTTTGTACGATTTTTAAACCTACTTATTTATTATTGTTATTTTTATTTGTTTTCTTCTTCTAGATTATGTATTGCATAGAACTGCTGCGGCTAAGTTAACTAATTTCACGTCACATGCCGGTGATAATAAACTCGTTTCTGATTCTGCAGCAACACTTCTTCTTGGCGTCCACGCGTTGTCAAGGACAACGGGACAAACGGACCGCGATGTGACCGCTGGGAAATGTAGTCCAATTCAGAGGCCGTGCATTCGCTAAAACCGGCAATAAGACTACAACTCCCACATGGGCACCGGGTTCCTTGCTCCTCACAGCCCTGATGTGTCATTTGAATTAAAGGCCGGCATAACACGGGAAGCGAACAATGCGCGGCTGATATCAGCAGCCTGCCGCTCACCGAGCGTGGGGCACTCTGGTGGTCGAAGCCTCGGTGCCGTTCAGTTCGAGGACGGAAGCCCAGCGGATGGAATCGGTTGTGTCGGTCAGCATTCCCCTCGGCCCTCCAGCTTACAGGCCATCACCACCGCACGCACGACGTCATCGCGTCACGTCCTTGCCCAGCCCTCCCAAGGGCGGAGCTTAATTTGCCTTCGCTGATGTTACACATTGAACAAACGTTACCCGGATGTAGAGCACGACGTTCCGAGATCGTATTTAGTTGACAGGCTATCCGCTTGCACCAGTAATTCTGTTGCTTTACCCGCAGGCATTGTTCGGCGGCATAAAAAAGTATTGGCAATCACTGTTTTTATAGCGATTCCCGTTGTCTGAAGTGTTTGCGCTCAATCACCCGGATGTTAAGAAGGCGGGGTGTGGATGGAATACCCGGATGCCGGCGTCACGCCGGTCGCGGATCACGTGCCGCACCGTCGACCAATGCGCGAGAGGCGCCCGTGTTTGAATGAGGAGGCATCGCTGGCTGTGTGAAAATAAACCGCGAATCGGCCACTCCCGAGGAAAGTCCGGGGATCGGTGGCTCCGTATAGGCCTTGCTGGGGGGCGTCGTCGTCTGGGGTAGGCACGGTTTCTGTTTTGCACTTGTGAAGGCTCAGGTTAAAGGAGAAGTGTCGAAGTGGGACGAAGAACAAGAGGGAGAGTTTATCCTGGAGAGGAGGAGAAGGAGCCAGTGTCAGACGGAGGGGATTGTTGGGGCGAGGAGGGTGTTTGAGTTGGAGTGTGTTAGAGGGTTATGGAGAGATGAAGTGTTGCTGGGGAAGGGAGTGTTTGATGGGATGTGAGGAGAGGGGACTGTCATCCAACTCCCTGTGCGAGGCTCCTTCAGAAAACAAGGAGGTATGGGATCCGAGGGGACATTGCTTTGTGCACCCAGAACTGGCTTGCCCACAGAAGGCAAAGGGTGGCTGTAGATGGGTCATATTCTGCATGGAGGTCGGTGACCAGGGGAGTGCCTCTGATCTGTTCTGGGACCCTTACTCTTTGTGATGTTTATAAATGACCTGGATGAAGAAATAGAAAGGCAGGTTAGCAAACAACAGGAATTCTGCAGATGCTGGAAATTCAAGCAACACACATCAAAGTTGCTGGTGAACGCAGCAGGCCAAGCAGCATCTATAGGAAGAGGCGCAGTCGACTTTTCAGGCCGAGACCCTTCGTCAGGACAGGCAGGTTAGCAAGTTTGTTGATGACACCAAGGTTGGAGGTGTTGTGGATAGTGTGGAGGGCTGTCAGAGGTTACAGCGGGACATCACTAGGATGCAAAATTGGGCTGAGAAGTGGCAGATGGAGTTCAACCCAGGTAACTGTGAGGTGGTTCATTTTGGTAGCTCAAATATGATGGCAGAATATAGCATTAATGGTAAGACTCTTGGCAGTGTGGAGGATCAGAGGGATCTTGAAGAAAAAGAATTTCAGGATGTATATTGTATACATTTCTCTGATATTAAATGTACCTATTGAGTCTGTGTCCATAGGACACTCAAAAGCTGCTGCACAGGTTGACAGTGTTGTTAAGAAGGCATATGGTGTGTTGGCATTCATCAACCATGGGATTGAGTTCAAGAGCCGTGAGGTAATGTTACAGTTATATGGGAACCTGGTCAGACCCCACTTGGAATACCGTGCTCAGTTCTGGTCACCGCTCTACAGGAAGGATGTAGAAACCATAGAAAGGGTGCAGAGGAGATTTACAAGGATGTTGCCTGGATTGGGGAGCATGCCTTATGAGAATAGGTTGAGTGAACTCGGCCTTTTCTCCTTGGAGCGACGGAGGATGAGAGGTGACCTGATAGAGGTGTATAAGATGATGAGGCATTGATTGTGTGAATAGTCAGAGGCTTTTTCCCAAGGCTGAAATGGTTAACACAAGAGGGCGTAGTTTTAAGGTGGTTGGAAGTAGGTACGGAGGAGATGTCAGTGGTAAGTTTTTCACACAGAGTGGTGGGTGCATGGAGCGAAAGTGGTAGAGGCGGATACAATAGGGTCTTTTAAGAGACTTTTAGATAGACATGGAGCTTAGAAAAATAGAGGGCTATGCGGTAGGGAAATTCTAGGCTGTTTCTGGAGCAGGTTACATTGTGGGCCAAAGGGCCTGTGTTCTAAAAAGTATGTATGGGATCGATGGGCTGAATGGTTTTCTATGTTGGTGTCATTAAATGGAATTGGTACAAAACCAAGAACAGCTATCATGACAGTAAACACGAGGAAATCTGCAGATGCTGGAATTTCCAGCAACACACACAAAAGTTGCTGGTGACCGCAGCAGGCCAGGCAGCATCTCTAGGAAGAGGTACAGTTGACGTTTTGGGCCAAGATCCGACGGGTCCTGACGAAAGGTCTCGGCCCAAAACGTCGACTGTACCTCTTCCTAGAGATGCTGCCTGGCCTGCTGCGTTCACCAGCAACTTTTATATCATGACAGTGACGGGTTTTTATGACCCATTATTTTTCTGTAATCTGTCTACTGGTACACCACTTTGACCAGCGGGCTACATCAGGCTAGGGTAGCGCTGGTGAGATAGGGAAATGCCAGTCCTAGTGTGTGAAGTCAGCTCCTGTGGACTGGGCCGATGTGACCCTCTGCAACCAGGGAAGATCCCCAGTTTGTGGTGACTACTCGTACCACTGGACCTGGATTTCCAAGGTCGAGAGAGTGGAACTGCCCAGTGTAATGGCTTTTCCACTTTAAAAACTCTCCCCGTCATTGTCGGACGTGACAGGCAACCACCACTGTACGTTGCTCACTAATGACAAAAGATAAGAATGTTTGTCCAAAGTCGCAGAAGAAGTGTGTCTCCGAGTGCTTTAATTCCAGGTGTGAGGTAGTGCACTGTTTCCATAGGGTGGTTGAGAAATCTGTCATGAACACTATGCAGACGGGAAGTATCATGGGTAACAGTGTGCCCAGCATCGGGGGCTCAGAAAGGCTGTACCCATCATTAAGGACTCCTCACCCAGGACATGCCCTCTTCTCTTTGCTATCATCATGGAGAAAGTACAGGGCCCTGAAAAGAGACTCAACATTCTAGCTTCTTTCCCTCTGCCATCAGATCTCGGAATGGACAATGAGCCCATGAACGCTACCTCATCATTATTTTTTTTGCTTGCTCTTTGCACTACTTATTTAGTTTAAATTTTAATTGTTTCTTAGGTGATATTAAAGCTTTTTCTGATTCGTACTTGTGCCCAAGGTTTGGTTATTTTTTTTTGGAAGTTATTGAGGGACTGCACAGAATAGCCAAGACCCTAGTGACTTGCTTCATGACTTATAGAAAAATTCATCAAATGGGGTTCAAGTTCATTTAATTGTCATTCAACCATACACTTTATATCAAGTCAAGTCACTTTTTATTGTCATTTCGACCATAACTGCTGGTACAGTACACAGTAAAAACGAGGCAACGTTTTTCAGGACCATGGTGCTACATGAAACAATGCAAAAAGTACACTGAACTACATAAAATAACACAAAACTACACTAGACTACAGACCTACCCAGGACTGTATAAAGTGCACAAAACAGTGCAGGCATTACAATAAATAATAAACAAGACAATATGCACAGTAGAGGGCAGTAGGCTGGTGTCAGTCCAGGCTCTGGGTATTGAGGAGTCTGATGACTTGGGGGAAGAAACTGTTACATAGTCTGGTCGTGAGAGCCTGAATGCTTCGGTGCCTTTTGCCAGATGGCAGGAGGGAGAAGAGTTTGTATGGGGGGTGCGTAGGGTCCTTCATAATGCTGTTTGCTTTGCAGATACAGCGTGTGGTGTAAATGTCTGTAATGACGGGAAGGGAGACCCCGATGATCTTCTCAGCTGACCTCACTATCTGCAATATGAAATGAAAAGCGTTACTCTGAGCCCAACATGCAAAACATAGCACCAACAGTCGTACACAGCACAAAGCACACATAAGATAGCAGTAAAATGCAGTCCCACAAAAACATTGTTGAAGTCCATGAGTGTTGCAGAAGTGTGCAGTCAAACACAATACAGCTTGTGTTATGCTGAGTGAACACTGGGGGCCAGCACTGACTCCAGCATGCACCTCCCCTGCGCTGCTGAAAACAGGCAACATCGTGCCTTGAGGCCTAGTCTTGCTATGACTGAGACCACGCTGCTCCCCCGCTGTTTGACAATAAACCAGTGAATCGGACTTGCAGCATTCCAGACTACCAATGTCCAGTGGGATCTTGTAATCATAAAGTTCAGAGTAATCCAACCCTAAAAAAAAAAGCAATAATAATAAGAACATGAAATAACAAGGTAAAGGGTCCTTAAAGTGAGATCATTGGTTGTGGGCAAGTGAGAGTAGATACCCTTTTGTTTGAGAGCCTGATGGTTGAGGGGTAGTAATTGTCTTTGATCTTGGTGGTGTCAGTCCTGAGGCCCTTGTACCTTCTACCTGAGAAGAGACACTTCTGATGGATGCTGCTTTCCTGCACCAGCACTTCGTGTGGACCTGCTCAATGGTGGGGAGAGCTTTCCCTGTGATGTACTAGGCTGAATCCACTACCATTCGTAGGATTTTCCATTCAAAGGCATTGTTGTTTCCATATCAGGCTGTGATGCAGTCAGTCAGTACACTCTCCGCCGCACATCTATAAAAGTTTGTCAAAGTTTTTGAGGTCAAACTGAATCTCTGCAGACTCCTAAGGAAGTAGAGATGCTGTCATGCTTTCTTTGCAATTGCATTTACAAAAACATGTATTAAGAAAAGATAATAACCCCTTTGGTTGACCCCGTAGAAGCAGCTGTGTCCGAGTGCTCTGCCATCTCACCAGAAGAAAGACTTATTTTGGAAATAATCTAGAGTAGAGTACGGAAACGGAGAATTCGCTAATATTTTCAGGCACAACAACCCTCACTAGGATCACCTGTTCCAAAGTCCATCAGGTGAGTAAACTGGTTCAAAGTAAATTTATTATCAAATTGGATAAGTGTCTTCATATCCGACACTGAGATTCATTTTCTTGTAAGCATACTCAGTAAATACAAAAAACACAATAGAATCAATGAAAAACCACACATGACAGAGATGGACAAGCAACCAATTGCAAAAAACAATAAACGATGCAAATGCAAAAATAAAAAAAGAAAAAGATAATAAAAGTAAGTAAGCAATAAGTATCGAGAGCATAAGATGACTGCTTGAAAGTGAGGTCAAGGGTTGTGGGAACAGTTCAGTGTTGGGGTGAGTGAAGTTATTCCCTCTGGTTGAGGGATAATAACTGTTCCTGAACCTGGTGATGCGAGCCCTGAGGCTCCTGTATCATCTTCCTGATGGTAGCAGTGAGAAGAGAGCGTGGGCTGTGTGGTGGGGTCCCTGATGATGGATGCTGCTTTCCCGTCACATCGCTCTGTGTAAATGTGCTCAGTGGTGGAGAGGACTTTACCCATGATGGGCTGGGCCGTATCTACTTCTTTTGGTAGCCTTTTCCGTTCAAGGGCATTGGTGTTTCCATACCTGGCTGTGATGCAGCCAATCAATATACTCCCCACCGCACATCGATACAAGTTTGTCAACTTTTTAGATGTTGTGCTGAATTTTCGCAAACTCTGAGGCTCTGTAGTGCTCTCTTTGGAATGGCAGTTCCTTGCCACTATAAAGTGGCAACACGTTGGTTCAATTCGCAAAGACGAGGAAATCTGCAGATGCTGGAATTTCAAGCAACACATATAAAAGTTGCTGGTGAACGCAGCAGGCCAGGCAGCATCTCTAGGAAGAGGTACAGTCGACGTTTCAGGCCGAGACCCTTCGTCAGGACTAACTGAAAGAAGAGCTATCTCTTATTAGCTCTTCTTTCATTTAGTCCTGACAAAGGGTCTTGGCCTGAAACGTCGACTGTACCTCTTCCTAGAGATGCTGCCTGGCCTGCTGCGTTCACCAGCAACTTTTATATGTGATGTTGGTTAAATTACTGGGCAATAACATAGAAGCCTGGGCTGAAAATCCGGAGATCAGAGTTCAGATCTATCCTGGGTCCAGCGTATTGCTGCATTTACAAAGAAGGCACGCCAGCGGCTATATTCATTCGGGCGTTTCCCCAGGAACAGAAAAGGCGAAAAAATGGTGGATGTAGCTCAGTGCGTCACAGGCAGAACTCTCCCCACATCTGTGTTGCTGCCACAAGAAAGTAGCATCTGCCAGCAAGGACCCTACATCCAAGCCATGCTCTCTCCTCACTACTCCCATCAGGCAGGAGATAGAGAGGTCTTAGATCCCACACCACCAGGTTCAGGAGCAGTTATTACCCGTCAGCCATCAGGCTCCGGAACCTGTGTGGATAACTTCAAACACCTGACCTCTGTACTGATTCCACAACCTATGTACTCAAGTTCAAAGACTCTAAACCCAGGTTCTCAGTATTCTTTATTAGTATGTATATATACATTTTTTTAAATTACTTACACAATTTATCATTTGCAAATTGGTTGTTTGTCAGATTATGTATATGCTTTCATAAAACCTATAGTATTTCTGTATTTTCCTGCAAGAGGTAGTCTCTGATGACATGTATGTACTTTGATAATAAGCTTACCTGGACTTTGGTATGTCACCAAAGTTTCTCGCGAATTTCCACAAGTGTACCACGGAGAGCGTACCAGCTGGTAGCTAGGTGCCACTGCACAGGATTGCAAAGGCTGCAGAGGCTTGTAGATTTATCCAGCTCCATCGTGGGCATCAGTCTCTCCAGCATCAAAGCCATCCAGAAGGTGGCATTAAGGACCCTCACAATCAAAATATGCTCTCGTCATGTTGCTACCCTCGGAGGTACAGGAGCATGAAGGACCCACACTCAACGTTTTTGAATGGTCCTCACAATTCTGCTTTCTTTTTGCACTATTTATATATTCTTTTTGCAATCTCATGTAATTTTTATGTATTGCAATGTATTATTGCAAAACAAATTTCACAACGAATCACAGTGATGGTAAACGTTCTGAGAAACCTCCACTGCAGCTGTGGAGTTTATAATTAGTTACTGATTTGTACTTTCAGGATGAAAGTGCAGCTGCCATTGAGAATGATTGCCACTGAAGCTCTGAGTTGTCCTTCAGCCGTTTGAATGAGATGTAGCAGAGGGGCTGACCCGTCTACAGATGCATCATTATCTGGTTAGGAAGCTGCAAGCCGTCGGACCACAACAATCAGAACCTGAACCAGGTTTATTATCACCGGCATGTGACGTGAAACTTTAGCAGCAGCAGTTCAATGCTATACATAATATAGCAGAGAGAAAAAAAAACATAAGAATAAATAAACAATTATGTATATTGAATAGATGATTAAAAACATGCAAAAACAGAAATACTGTATGTTTAAAAAAAGTGAGGTAGTGTCCAAAGCTTCAATGTCCATTCAGGAATTGGATGGCAGAGAGGAAGAAGCTGTTCCTGAATCGCTGAGTGTGTGCCTTCAGGCTTCTGTACCTCCTACCTGATGATGACAGTGAGAAAAGGGCATGTCCTGGGTACTGGAGATCCTTAATAATGGACGCTGCCTTTCTGAGACACTGCTCCCTAAAGATGTCCTGGGTACTTTGTAGGCTGGTACCCAAGATGGAGCTGACTAGATTTACAACCTTCTGCAGCTTCTTTCGGTCCTGTGCAGTAGCCCCTCCATACCAGACAGTGATGCAACCTGTCAGAATGCTCTCCACTGTACAACTATAGAAGTTTTAGAGTGTATTTGTTGACATGCCAAATCGCTTCAAACTCCTAATGAAGAATAGACGGTGCAGAGGACAGTAAAACTGCCAAGACTTTCTTTGGGGTCTCCCTCCTCCTCTTCCCCCCCCCCCCACTTACAGGGACTGTTGCAGACAAAGGTCCCTAATTATTGTCGAGGATCCCTACGACCCATTCCACAATCTCTTTGACCCACTACCGTCAGGGAGGAGGTACAGGAGCATCAGGACTAGGACTGCCAGACTGGGTAACAGCTTCTTCCCTCAGGCTGGGTGACTAATGAATACCCTGTCACCACTGAGGTCTCGTCACTAGGACAGCGAGCTATTTAATAATTTACCTGTGCAGCATACTACATATGCTTATAATTATATTTTGTATTTTATTTATGGTAATATTTTGTTTGATGTGCTGTGTGTGATATGTTTTATGGATGCACCATGGCCCGGAGGAATGTTGTTTCAATTAGTTGTATATATGTACAGACGATGACAACAAACTTCAACTTGAAGCTGCTTCTATGTTGCAGGAACCTGCCAGTCCAGCCTATTAATGACTCTTTTAAAGTCAGAAGTTGAAGGGAAGTAGTAGAGGCTACCTCATTAACACACAGTAAGATCTATTATCAGTGATAACAGGGGAATTAAGTGTTATTGGGAAAAAGCAGGTTAGTGAAGCTGAACCCACAGATGTTCACAAAGATCAGAGTCAGACAAGATTTCAGTGAATGGCAAAGCAGGCTTGACAGGCCAGACAGAATAGAACAGAGATGAGGAGGAATTTCTTCAGCCAGGCAGTTTTTGATGTCATGCTGATGATAGATGTTTTTGATGAATCTGTGGAATTCATTGCCACAGGCAGCTGTGGAGGCCAAATCGTTGATATACTCTATCAGGTAGAGGTACAAGAGCCTCAGGATTTGCACCACCAGTTTCAAGAACAGCTATTAACCCTTGACCATCAGGCTCTTGAACAAAAGGGGATAACTACACACATTCTACTTCTGATGTTCCCACAACCGATTGGTCTCTTTTAAGGACTCTTTATCTTGCTCGTTACTTATTGTTATTTATATTTGCATTTGCAGTTTTTTGTTCATTGATCCTGTTTACAGTTATTATTCTATAGATTTGCTAAGTATGCCCACAGAAAAAGATTCTGAAGGTTGTATGTGCTGACATGTATGTATGATAATAAATGGAACTTTGAACCTTGAACAGACGTTGGTAGATAGTTTCTCGATTAGTCAGGGCGTGAAAGGTTATGGGGAGACGGCAGGAGAATGGGGTTGAGGGGGATAATAAATCAGCCATGTTGGAATGGTGGAGTAGGTTGAATGGGCTGATTCTGCACCTGTGTTTTATGGTCTCATGGGCCAGATGGCTGAGTCCTTTTTCTTGTGTTCTTATTCTCGTCCAGGCATGCCTTTTGACAAGATGTGACAGAATGCTTCTGGACATTTATAGATGGCCGATCTCCTAATGTGGTGCCTGCTCTGCTCTCTGTAAACGTACACCTTGGGGTAAGATGCTTTTCCTAAGTTGAGTTTTATTTTGGGACCTCAATAGAATGATGAGAAAAATGGCCACTGGAGAGAAGGAAAACTTAAAATAATGCTCAGTTACTAATAATTGTTTATCTCTGATAAACTTTTGAAGGTCAGGCTTTCTCAGACAATGAGGTCTTTCCATTGACAATGAAAGATTACATGGTGACTGTAGAGCTTTTGCTCGTGACTGTTGCTAACGAGTGTGACATTGGCGGATGAGAGAAAAGTTTAGTGCCAACTGCCACCTGTTCTCTTCGTCAGGAAACCAAAGAGCTTGTCATTGACTTTGGGAAGGGGAGGGTGGTTATGCACATGCTCCCCTCTACTGTGGAGAGTGTTGTGACCAGTTGCATCACCGTCTGGTACAGGTGTGTCTGTGTGTGTATATATGTATATATCTTAATTGTAATTTATAGTTTTTAATATAACTATGTATTGCTGCAAAACAACAAATTTCCCGACATATTCCAGTGATATTAAATCTGATTCGGGTGCTGATTCTACATTTAAGGGTGTTGACGTTGGTTGCTTCAAGTACTCTTACCAAATTTTTATTGATACATCACAGAAAGGCCTTGTATAGCCATTGCTCTGCCCCTGATTGCAAGAAACTGCAGAGGGTTGTGGACACAGCTCAGCACATTACAGAAATCAGTCTCCCGTCCATGGACTTTCTACAGCTTGCGGCCTTAGTTAAAACCATAAGATACTGGAGCAGAATCAGGCCATTTGGCCCATCGAGTCTGCTCCACCATTCAATCATGGGCTGATCCAATTCTTCCAGTCATCCCCACTCCTCTGCTTTCACCACATACCCTTTGATGCCCTGGCTGATCAAGAACCTGTCTATCTCTGCCTTCTCTGAACCCTCTCCAAGGTTGGTGTTGTAGCGTGGATGAAATCACCAGAGAGACAGAGTCACTGGTAGATACAAAGCAGCTGCTTTTTCGACACAACAAGGTACAGCAGGCATCATACGGATGGAGACGCTTTCGCTAGAAAGCTCTGCTAGCCCAATGTGGGCTTGATATTTATGTGCTAAACACAAAGGCAATCGCTACTTTAAAAAGTTATAGAGAATGCTTCCTATTGAAGCTACATACAAAATATCACACCACCTAACTTCGTCCTTTCCTTCTGACGCCAACATGTCTGGGTTGGTATCCACAGCCTTTAGGAATGCAATTAAATCCACAATACATTTATTTGGCATTTTATGTGCTAGCATAGAAGACAATTAATATTTATAATGTATAGATAATACTGTCTTCGAAACTACAGCATCTGGTCAAACTACGGCACCAGAAGCATCTGGTATTCACACCTTTTTAGGAAGCACATTGTTGTGGACTCAATCCACAGTACTTCAAATAGTCAAATAGAAGTCTGGTGGCCAAAGTCATTTAAGTGTAAACAAATCATCTACCCAAAAAAAAACTCACTCTTAACAGTTAGTATATCCTTTCTAAAATAAGGAGCCCAAAACCACACACAATACTCCAAGTGTGGTCTCACAAGTGCCTTATAGAACCTCAACATCACATCCCTGCTCTTATATTCTATACCTCTAGAAATGAATGCCAACATTGCGTTCGCCTTCTTCACCACTGACTCAACCTGGAGGTTAACCTTTAGGGTATCCTGCACAAGGACTCTTTAAGTCCCTTTGCATCTCTGCATTTTGAATTCTCTCCCCGTCTAAGTAATAGTCTGACTGTTTATTTCTTCCACCAAAGTGCATGACCATACACTTTCCAACATTGTATTTCGTTTGACACTTCTTTGCCCATTCCCCTAAACTATCTAAGTCTCTCTGCAGGCTCCCTGTTTCCTCAACACTACCCGCTCCTCCACCTATCTTTGTATCATCAGCAAATTTAGCCTCAAATCCATTAATCCCATAGTCCAAATTATTGACGTACATCGTGAAAAGAACCAGTTCCAACACTGACCCCTGTGGAACTCTACTGGTAACTGGCAGCCAGCCAGAATAGGATCCCTTTATTCCCACTCTTTGTTTTGTGCAGACCAGCCAATGCTCCACCCATGCAAGTAACTTCCCTGTAATTCCATGGGCTCTTATCTTGCTAAGCAGCCTCATGTGCGGCACCTTGTCAAAGGCCTTCTGAAAATCCAAGTACACCATGTCTAATGCAACTCCTTTGTCTACACTGCTAGTAATTTCCTCAAAGAATTGCAATAGGTTAGACGGACAGGATTTTCCTTTCAGGAAACCATGCTGGCTTTGGGCTATCTTGTCATGTGCCTCCAGGTATTCTGTAAAGCCAATCCGCGTAATCAAAGATCCCACCCACCACAAACATTTTCTCTTCCCTCTCGTCCCACTGGGTAGAAGATACAAAAAAGCATGTGCCACCAGGCTCAAGGACAGCTTCTACCCACTGTTATCAGACTATTGAATGGTTCCCTAGTACGATAAGATGTACTCCTGACCTCACAATCCACCTTGTTGTGGCCCTTGTACCTTACTGTTTTATTTATTTATTTAGTGATATAGTGCAGAGTAGGCCTTTCTGGTTCTTGGAGCCCCACTGCCCCAGCAACCCCAGACACCCTGAATTTAACCCCAGCCTAATCACAGGACTATTGAGAATGCCCAGTTAACCTACCAGTATGACTTTGGACTGTTGGAGGAAACCCACACATTCCACTGGGAGGACGCACGGAGACCCCTTACGGAACAGCTCTGGAATTGAATTCCTAACTCCCCGAGCTGTAACAGCGTCGCACTAACTGCTACATTGTGGAGTCACCTGTGCTGCACTTCCTCTGTAACTGTCACACTTCACTCTGCATTCTGTTATTGTTTTGCCTTGTCCTACCTCAATGCTCTGATCTGAACAGTATGCAAGACAAGCTTTTCACTGTATTTCAGTACGTGTGATGATGCTCCAACCAGAAACTTATCTGGGCCATGGGCCATCCAGCTAAAGATCCGGCTGCAAGAACCCTAATACGAGGGAGCATGATTTTAAGGTGATTGGAGGAAAGTCTAGGGGGATGTCAGAGGTAGGATTTTTACACAGAGAGTGGTGGATGTATGGAACTCCCTGCTGGGGGTGATGCAAGAGGCAGATACTGTTATACTGTTAATTTTTTAATGTATCGTACAGCAAGTCCCTGGGTTAAGAACATCCGATTTACGGAAAAGTTGTACTTACAAACGGACTGCCATAAAGTCTATTATATTAAAAATTTGAGTTAATAAGCGTAAATCCGATGCAAGTGCTGGTGATGCATCAAAGAAAAGGAAAACAATCACGATTGAAAATAAAGTGGAAATAATAAAGCGATTGGAAAGCGGTGAAACACCATTGGTCATTGGAAAAGCGTTAGGCTACAGTCGGTCAACGATTGGAACAATTTTAAAGGATAAAGTGAGAATAATGGATCATATGAAAGGCCCTGCCCCGATGAAAGCTACAATTATTACTAAGCAACGCAGTGGTTTAATTATTGAAATGGAAAGGCGATTGATAATTTGGTTAGATGATCAAAATCAGCATAATTTGCCTATTAGCCTTACTTTAGTGCAAGAAAAGGCTCGAAGCCTTTTCAGTGATTTAAAAGCTGCACGTGCAGCAAATGAAGGTGGTTGTGATGAAGAATTTGTTGCGAGTAGGGGTTGGTTCAATCGTTTCAAAGTGAGGGCAAATGTACCCAGTAAATTATCCAGTTACCCAGTAAATGTAAGTGCTGCGAGTGATTTTTCCTGAAATGTTGAAAAAAATTATGGAGGAGGAAGGTTATTTGCCAGACCAAATATTTAATGTGGACGAGACTGGCTTATTTTGGGAAAAAATGCCTGAAAAGACCTACATTTTGAAAGAGGAAAGAAGTGCACCAAGGCATAGGGCATCAAAGGATAGGCTAACGTTAGTGCTTGGGGGTAACGCATCCGGGGGTTTCAAGCTCAAGCCTTTGCTTGTGTATTGCTCCCTAAATCCAAGGGCACTTCGCCGTATCATTAAGGCATCTCCTCCCGTTATTTGGAAGGCAAATGAAAGGCTTGAGTTACAATTGCCATCTTTGAAGGTTGGTTCTTGAACCATTTTGCCCCTGCTTTGTATTTGGAAGTGTTACTTAAGTGTTTTATATGCACAGAAAGGTAAAATATATACTAAGACAAAATTTGACTAACTGACGCTAAATAAGAACCTTATGTACCTGTTCTGACTTCTCTACAAATTCAACTTTAAGATAGACTTAGAAACAGATCTCGTTCGTAACCCGGGACTGCCTGTATATGCACTTTATCTGTTAATTTATTTGTGGTAATGTAACTTTGTGTGTGAGTTGCATGTACTATGTGCACCTTGGTCAGAGGGACGTTGTTTCGTTTGGTGGTATACATGTGTACAGATGAATGACAATATACTGAACTTGAGGGGATGTCAGAGGTAAGTTTTTTTTTACACCCAGTGAGTGGTGGGTGCATGGAACACACTGCCAGGAATGTTGGGAGAGACAGATACATTACGGACATTGAAGAGACTCTTGGGTGATAGAAAAATGGAGGGCTTGATTGATTTTAAAGGGTCGGTACACCTCACGGGTAGAAGGGCCTGTTATGTTCTATGAATTACAATGTCCCATTTATTTGAAAATGCATTGTATTTATGTTGCAAGATATTTCATTACAATTGTAGATGGTCTTGCATCTACTGTACAAGAAAGTGAATTTCTACAGTCAGAGCAGTTTTTAATTTTAATTTTATTTAGCGATACAGTGCGGAATAGGCGCTTCTGGCCCTTTGAGCCATGCTGCTCCAGGAAACCTCCAGAAACATCAATCTAACCGTGGCACAATTTACAAAGACCAATTGACAGAACAGTGGTTGGCCTCATCAACAACAATGATGAGACAGAGTACAGAGAGGTAGTGGAGTGGCTGGTGGACTGATAACAAACAAACCATATAACAATTACAGCATGGAAACAGGCCATCTTGGCCCTTCTAGTCCGTGCTGAACTCTTACCCTATCCTAGTCCCACCGAACTGCACTCAGCCCATAACCCTCCATTCCTTTCCTGTCCATATACCTATCCAATTTAACTTTAAACGACAACGTCGAACCTGCCTCAACCACTTCTGCTGGAAGCTCGTTCCACACAGCTACCACTCTCTGAGTAAAGAAGTTCCCCCTCATGTTACCCCTAAACTTTTGTCCTCTAACTCTCAACCCATGTCCTCTTGTTTGAATCTTCCCCACTCTCAATGGAAAAATTCTAACCACGTCAACTCTATCAATCCCCATCATAATTTTAAACACCTCTATCAAGTCCCCCCTCAACCTTCTATGCTCCATAATGCCTGCATTCTGACCATGATGTTTATTCTCTAGCTGTTGATTCCACCTGTCTCAAAAACAAAAAAATGTTGTAAATTTACAGGAGTGACCCTGAGCTTCTTATTTGAGCCACCTTAATTTGCAATCCCACTCCCATTGTTTTGTGTGGTCTCCCCTAATGTCAAAGTAAGGGAAAAGGGGACTATGCCATCGCCTTGCAGCAGTGAGAAGAACACCCAAGTCTGAACATGGAGAAGACAAAAAGAATCATTGTGGACTTCAGGAAGATGCAGATGAACCATACCCTCTGCGAATACATGGCTGCTCTGTAGAGAGACTGAAGTGCACCAAGTTCCTGGGAGTTCACATCACGGATGACCTCACCTGGTCCTCCCTTAATATCGCCTTCCTGAACAAGAAGGCACAACAGTGCCTCCACTTCCTAAGGAAATTGAGGCAAGCAGGGCTCTCCCACCCCGCCCCCCCGCACCCCAGTATCTGTGTACTGACAAATTGCATCTCCATCTGGTAGCAGGAGAGCATCGGACCAGAAGTTCCGACAAAGGACTGTGAGAATGTCCGACTTTTATCAGGAGCGCTGTGTACGCAGGGCCCTTAGTACTATTAAGGATCCAATCCACTCATCCAGCCATCGTCCTCTGACTTTCTACCATCAGGCAGGAGACTCCGATGCATAAAAACTAGAATAGTTGGGTTGGGATACTGTTTCTTCTCCCAGGCTATTTGGCTTCTGGGCTCTGTGCTCTGTACCTTACAATATTTAATTTATGCACTTTAGTTTGTTATTTTATTTATGCGTGATTCATCAGTAAATTTTATCCTTGCTTTCATAATTTATTGTGTGCTATGTGTACTACCGTGCTTTACATCCTGGTTGGGAGAAACGTCTCATTTGACAGTATCTAGTTAAGTGACAGTGAATGTGTCTTGACTACCCCGTACGTACTTGGAATGTAGGAGGAAACCGGAGCACCCAGGGAAAAGCTACACATTCCATGGGGAGCACGTACACATGATGCCGGAATTGAACTCTGAACTCTGACCCTCCCCACCCTGACATGTAATAGCATTGCGCCAACCATTATGCTACTGTGGCACCCGACCAGACCATAGCATAGCAAGCTGAGTTGCATTTCGATTGGCAAGAGTCCATAGAAATCATAGAAACCATAGAGAAACTGCAGCACAGAAACAGGCCTTTTGGCCCTTCTTGGCTGCGCCGAACCATTTTCTGCCTAGTCCCACTGACCTGCACATGTCGATGGGGACATGTCAAATTTCTTTGGCCTCCAGAGGAAGTGGAGGCGTTGCTGACCTTTCTTGACTGTAGAGCAGCAGGAAAATGAATCTCAAGGTAGTATTGAACAGACAAACTGGTACATCTTTGGACTGGGGGAGGAAACTGGAGCACCTAGAGGAAACCCTCACGATCACAGGAAGAACGTACAAAGAGTGACAGCAATTGAACCCTGATCGGTGATCACCAGCACTAATAGTGTCATGCTACTGTACTGCCTAACATCTATACATAGGATCGTTAACATCGAAGCAGAACCAGGCCATTTGGCCCATCGAGTCTGCTCTACCATTCCAGCATGGCTGATTTATTATCCCTCTCAACCCCATTCTCCTGCTTTCTCCCCATCACCCTGAATAATCATGAACCTATCAACCTCCACTTTAAACCTAAATAACTATGTATATACAGTACATAACATGTATGTATTCTGAGAATATTCTTTGAACATTTAAGTTCAGTCTTTTGAAGTGTATTGGTACAGGTTTCCCCCGCCATCCGAAGGTAGAGTGTTCCTTATGAAATGGTTCGTAAGCCGGAATGTCGTAAAGCGAAGAAGCAATTACCATTAATTTATATGGGAAAAGTTTGTGAGACAATAAACAATAGACAATAGGTGCAGGAGTAGGCCATTCGGCCCTTCGAGCCAGCACCACCATTCACTGTGATCATGGCTGATCATCCACAATCAGTATCCAGTTCCTGCCTTATCCCCATAACCTTTGATTCTGCTATCTTTAAGAGCTCTATCCATCTCTTTCTTGAAAGCATCCAGAGACTTGGCCTCCACAGCCTTCTGGGGCAGAGCATTCCATACATCCACCACTCTCTGGGTGAAAAAGTTTTTCCTCAACTCCGTTCTAAATGGCCTACCCCTTATTCTTAAACTGTGGCCTCTGGTTCTGGACTCGCCCATCAGCGGGAACATGCTTCCTGCCTCCAGCGTGTCCAATCCCTTAATAATCTTATATGTTTCAATAAGATCCCCACGTAGCCTTCTAAATTCCAAAGTATACAAGCCTAGTCTTTCGACATATGACAGTCCCGCCATCCCGGGAATTAACCTCGTGAACCTACACTGCACTCCCTCAATAGCTAGAATGTCCTCAAATTTGGAGACCAAAACTGTACACAATACTCCAGCTGTGGTCTCACCAGGGTCCTGTACAACTGCAGAAGGACCTCTTTACTCCTATACTCAATTCCCCTTGTTATGAAGGCCAGCATGCCATTAGCTTTCTTCACTGCCTGCTGTACTTGCATGCTTGCTTTCAGTGACTGATGTACAAGAACACCTAGATCTCGTTGTACTTCCCCTTTTCCTAACTTGACTCCATTTAGATAATAATCTGCCTTCCTGTTCTTACCACCAAAGTGGATAACCTCACATTTATCCACATTAAACTGCATCTGCCCACTCACCCAGCCTGTCCAAGTCACCCTGCATTCTCAGAACATCCTCCTCACATTTCACACTGCACCCAGCTTTGTGTCATCGGCAAATTTGCTAATGTTACTTTTAATTCCCTCATCTAAATCATTAATTTATATTGTGAGCGTTCGCAGACCCAAAAATAACCTACCAAATCATGCCAAATACTCATAAAACCTAAAATAACAGTAACATATAGTAAAAGCAGGAATGATATGATAAATACACGGCCTATATAAAGTAGAAATACTTTTCCACAATCATTGCCGCGCTGTCCACGGTAGTGAAAATCTCACGCAAGCGCACTCGGCAAAAACACGGCGCAAGCGCTCTCCAATAACCTTTAAGCTATGAAGCTGCCAAATCATACCAAATAACACGTAAAAATACACAGCCGATATAAAGTAGAAATAATGTATGTATAGTGTAGTATCACTTACGGGACCGGGAAGATATCGAGCACACTGATGATTGTGTGTTAGGCTGAGTCATCGGAGGCTGGGGTGCATTCCCCACGATGCAATCGCCTCTGATCTGGGCCGACAATTACGTGCCGTGCGGCACCTAATTAATTAACATGTTTATTTCGGCTTTTTTCTTAAAGATGTGCTGTGTGCCTCCCGGCTACCACTGCATTCTCCGTGAATCGGTATCTGTCTGTGGCCCGGGGGTTGGGGTGGTGGGACACTGGAGTGTCATCTCATCGTCTGTTTCCATTAGGGCAGGCAGGTCATCTTCTATGTCTGCCTGCCTCGATGTCGAAGGTTGAGGTTGGTCGTCTGCTGTGGCTGATGTGGAAGGCTTGGAAAACAACAGTATGCTTGACTGCTGAGCCTCGCGCATTTTTCTATCATACAGTTCTTCGTGGGCACTCAAACCAGCTTGCAAATATGCCCTAAACCTACGCACCCTTTCAAAATTAAAGTCATACTTTATCATTGCAGCGAAAATTTCACGCAGTTGCTTCACGTTCAGTTCCTGGACGACTTAACTTTCTGTCCGTTCGCTACTGCATTTGGTTTCGATTGTTATCCTTTCCTCTTCCAATTGCATCAGCTCTTCATCTATCAGTTCTTGGCATGAGATGCCAAAACCTCTTAAACATCATCTTCGTCAACTTCCACAAGCCAAACTCACTTGTCCTTACTTCGTTCACCACGATCGAAACGCTTAATTATGTCTAGTTTTACGCTAAGTGTAGCACCCATACGAGCTCTTTCAGGCTTTTCTGATACCTTAGAACTCATCTTGCTAACAGCTGCTCACAGGCACGTGTTTAAGCAATGCCGGCAAGAATGCCGTTCCGAATCCGGGGGAGAGCGGCTGCTTGGGGCACGCGCTGATTTTTTTTCGTGTGCTCCTTTACCCGCGCGCTGTTTTTTTCGTAAGTGAAAACACCTTCTGTTAGCGAAAACATGGAACTAATGTAGGTCTTTTGTAGCAGTGAGATTTCGTAAAGCAAACGTTCGAAAAGTGGGGGACACCTGTATAGGAAAGCCTCAAAGGCAGTGGTCCCCAACCACCGGGCTGCAGACCGGTACCAGGCCGCAAAGCATGTGCTGCCGGGCCGCGAGGAAACTATATAATTTGGCGATATGAAGCGATATGGGTCAGCTGCACCTTCCCTCATTCCCTGTCACGCCCACTGTTGAGCTTGAATGCACGTGAGGTCATAACCCATGCCAGACATAACCCACGCTGGAGGTCATCAGCCAGCATGAGTAAGAAACAAACGTCGCTTGAGAATTTTTTTGGAAGAGGACGTAAAAGGCCTAACGATGATAACGCAGAGACAGTTGAGGCAGAGACTGCAAAAAAAAAAGCTTCCTTCAACAGAAAATACATGAGTCTTACATAAAATATGGCTTTATTGCGATCGATGACTCGTACGCTCCAAGCCCCCTGTGTGTGATATGTGGAGACAAGCTGTCTAACGAGGCAATGAAGCCCTCAAAACTGCTTCAGCACCTTGAGTCCAAGCACCCTGCACTTAAAGACAAACCCGCTGAGTTTTTTGAGTGGAAAAAACATGAGCAAGCAGGACAGAAGGAAGTGCTGAGAGCCACCACTTCCACAAATGCTGCTGCTCTGAGAGCATCGTACTTAGTGGCTAGACGTATTGCTAAGGCTAAGAAGCCTTTCACTGTTGGTGAAGAATTGATTCTGCCTGCTGCCAAGGACATGTGCTGTGAACTGTTGGGAGAAGCTGCAGCTAACAAGATGGCACAGGTTTCTCTTTCAGCTACCACAGTTTCAAGGAGAATCGATGACATAGCGGAGGACATCGAAGCACAGCTGTTGGAACGGCTGAACGAGTCACCATGGTATGCTATCCAGGTCGATGAGTCTATCAACGTCGTCAACAAGGCAATGCTGCTGGTTTATGTGCGATATATATTTCAAGACAGTGTGCACGAGGATATGTTGTGTGCACTGCCGCTGCCAACTAACACAACTGGGGCAGAACTATTCAAGTCTTTGAATGACTACATGTCAGGCAAACTGGACTGGTCATTCTGTGTTGGAATATACACAGACAGGGCTGCAGCTATGTCTGGTTTCACTACCCAAGTCAAAGAGGTTGCTCCTGAATGCCAGTCTACACACTGTGTCACACACAGGGAAATGCTGGCTAGCTGAAAAATGTCACCTGATCTTAACAGCGTGTTTAGTGACGTTGTTGAAGTTACCACTCACATCAAAGCAAAAGCCCTTAACTCGTGTCTGTTTGAGCAGCTTTGTGAGGAAATGGATGCAGAGTACAAACGCTTTCTCTTACACACTGAGGTCAGGTGGCTATCAAGGGGGAGAGCCCTGGCCAAGGTTTTTGAGTTAAGAGAGCAGCTGCAGAAATTTCTTTCAGGAAAAAAGTCACCACTGGCAGCACACTTCAGTGACGAGGAGTGGATAGCAAAACTCGCTTATCTGTGTGACATCTTCAACCTGCTCAGTGAACTCAATTTGTCACTTCAGGGGAGAATGACAGCTGTCTTCAAGTTGGCAGATAGTGTCTGCTTTCAAAGTCAAACTGGAACTGTGGGGACAGCGAGTGGACAGGGACATATTTGACATGTTCCCAACATTAGCTGGGAATTTGTGAGAGACTGAGGCTGTACCGTCTTTCTCACAGCTGGTGCACGATCACCTATCTTCGCTGTCGACAGAATTCGAGCGTTACTTCCCAACCGCAAATGACCCAAGACGTGCAAAGGAATGGGTCCTTGACCCATTTGTGAATGTCCACGGTGAATCATCCATGTCAGCACGGGAAGAAGATCAATTCCTCGAGCTTGCAAATGACAGTGGGCTGAAAAGTATGTTTGACATAACATCTCTGCTGGCATTCTGAATCAAAGTCAAGGCTGAAGATCCTGAGATAGCCACGAAAGCACTGAAAACGTTGCTTCCATTTCCAACATCACATTTCTGCGAAGCAGGATTTTCTGCAATGAATGCAACGAAAACTAAATTGTGGAATAGACTGGACATAAGGAACCCCCATTTGAGTATCGCTGTCTCCCATCACCCCTAGATGGGACCGTCTTGTTGCAGGGAAACAAGCCCAGGGCTCCCACTGATTCAGCGATATTGGGTTGCCAACTGTCCCATATTAGCCGGGACATCCCGTATATTGGGCTAAATTGGTTTGTCCCATACGGGACTGCCCTTGTCCCGTATTTCCACCGCTGAGGTAGAGCATTCTTATGAAACCTATCATATCGAAATGGCATAAAGTGAAGAAGCAATTACCATTAGTTTATATGGGAAAATTTTTTGAGCATTCTCAGACCCAAAAAATAACCTACCAAATCATACCAAATTACACATAAAACTGAAAATCGCACTAACATATAATAAAAGCAGGAATGACATGATAAATACACAGCCTATATAAAGTAGAAATAATGTATGTACAGTATAGTTTCACTGAGCAGAATCGCCAAAACCAATTTGTAGAGAAAAATTGGCATGTACACGCATGCGCACGGCACACATGCGCACACAGGTGCCCATGCAAGGCTTCATGGTCATGGTAGTCTTTCTCGGGGTAAACACAGTGAGAAAGTTGGCAACCCTACCTGCCCCCCAGTCGACCGGTTCGCAAGAATATTGTCAATATTAAACCAGTCCGTGGTGCGAGAAAGGTTGGGGACCCCTGCTCAAAGGCGTGTATGTTTTCTGGTTTACCACCACAGCTCAGTACAATTGGTTAGGGGAGAGCTGCTTACAGCAGTGAAGGATAATCAGTGCATAATTCAATAGGGACTAATGCTATTTCAGAATTGTAAACACGAGATTCTGCAGACACTGGAAAGTGACACAAATTGCTTGAAGAAGCTGCTAGTGTAGTAGTTAGCGCAACGCTATTACACTTAAGGCATCAGAGTTTGGAGTTCAATTCCAGCGGCCTCTGTTAGCAGGTTTGTACGTTCCTTCCTGTGAACACGTGGGTTTCCTCAGGGTGCTCCAGTTTCCTCTCTCAGTCCAAAGACGTACCGGTTAGTCAGTTAATTAGTCATTGTAAGTTGTCCCGTTATTAGGCTAGGGTTAAATTGGTGGGTTGCCAGTCAGCACGGCTTGTTGGGTTAAAATGGTGTATTCTATACCATATCACTAAACCAACAAACCTGGCAGCTCAAGCTGCATCTGTGGAAAGGAATAAATAGTTGACAGACCTAATGAAGGGTCTCGGCCCAGAATGTCAACTGTTTCTTCCTTTCCATAGATGCTGCCTGACTTGCTGAATTCCTCTAATATTTTGTATTTATTTCAGAAATGTAGTTGAGCTCAAATAAAGTGATGGAAGAACATGGGCTCACAATGCAAACAACAGGAATTCTGCAGATGCTGGAAATTCAAGCAACCCACATCAAAGTTGCTGGTGAACGCAGCAGGCCAGGCAGCATCTCTAGGAAGAGATACAGTCGACGTTTCAGGCCGAGACCTCGACTGTACCTCTTCCTAGAGATGCTGCCTGGCCTTCTGTGTTCACCAGCAACTTTGATGTATGTGGCTCACAATGCTTTTGGTTTAGACGTCCAAATTGCATGTGGTCTCAATTCCCCATCTCCATTATACAGCTTGTCCCCAACTTACAGATACTCATGTCTACGAAATCTAATATTATTAGAGTAGACATTCAGCAGCGTTCTCCCAGGGTGGAGATGGCTAATATAAGGCAGCATTACTTTCGGGTAATTGGAGAAAAGTATATGCGGGATTGTCAGAGACAGGTACAGAATTCAAAGTGTAGAGTGCTGGTTACGTGAATCCCCTACCGGTGTTATGATAGGGGATTCATTAGGGACACTTAAGTTCAAGTTTAATTGTCATTCACTCATACACCTGAATACAGCCAAACGAAACAGTGTTCCTCCGGGGCCACGGTGAAAAACACACAACACATGTAGCTATGAGGGCTAAACAACATACAGTCACACAAAGTATATATAGCCCAAGTCCCTGAATGTCATGGCCTGTAGATTGATGGCGCATGGGATGATGGCCTGGAGCCATGTTTCTGCAAGAACATGATGCAGCAGTTTCTCATCACATGCCAGTGCAGCTGCAGATGAATTCAACCCACCTTGTCTTCTACTGAGCAAACACTGGAGGACAGATTGACAGGGTTGACTTAAGAGGCTCTTGGATAGCACATGGATCACAGAAAAATGGAGGCTGTGTGGGAGGGAAGGGCTAGATTGATCTTGGAGTAGGTTAAAAGGTTGCTGTAACATTGTAGGCTGAAGGGCCTGTACTGTGCTGTGGTCTTCTATGTTAAAGGGAAAACATTGAGTTCACATTCTTCTTTTCAGTCTTTTGAGCCACAAATCTTTCCAGTTCGCATAACCTGGAGGCAGGAGGTGTTTATTGACAGTGACAAGTTGAGCAGTAGTGGTTGCCAAGGCTATATCGGGAATCATGATGGTTTACTTGACATGCATGGAATCAATGGTTGCCTGTGGTTAACTCAGGACACTGAATTAATTAAAAGATATTTGTATTAGATAGGCAAATACAGTAAAATGGGACACATCAGGTCCAGTACATTTTGGCCAAATTAAGCAGTGGCTGCAATTGGCCGAAGTTTCATGGACATAATTAAAAAGATATAAAAAATACAAACTACCATTTAACAAATTATGCATTTAAATGAAATACGAAACAAATAAGAACACTACCAATTCTGCTATAGTAGTAAAAACATTGTATTAGTTCTTAATAGTTATCAGTGAAAGAATCTGTCCCGTGTACACTGTCATGTTGTTTTCAGGGTTTTCAGGGACTGTAAATGAACAAAATCAGTGCAGATACCTAGAGTAGATAATAGACTGCCTTCATACAATGCTTTTGACAATTGCATCTTCCAAGTCTTTATTTTCATTTTAACATTCAAGATGATGGTTGATACCATCAAATTCTTCATATTTCCTAGCTGGTTGAAGTTGTGAAATTGTTTCTTTGTCACTCCCGCCCATTTCTTGCATCTGCAAGTTTGAATGCTTGAAACCACAGAGAGTAAAAACAGTTTTAAATTGGCTTATTGCTTATTTCTCACTAACTATGAGTGAAAAAATCTCTGCTTTTGGAACATAAACATACTTAAACTGTCCACTCTAAGCTTGATGTAGTGTTTTAACGGCCACACAAATGCATGCGATTGACACTAGTTAGAAACTTCGGCAGCAGTCTCCTGTCCAATTAAGTGCCATAGTATCTCAAAAAATGAAGGGAATCCTAGCTATTTCCTCGATTAATTCTTATTCTTTGAGTTGTCCCAAATAAGTGGCTGCTAATTAACT
Organism: Mobula hypostoma; assembly: GCF_963921235.1. Classification (NCBI taxonomy): domain Eukaryota; kingdom Metazoa; phylum Chordata; class Chondrichthyes; order Myliobatiformes; family Myliobatidae; genus Mobula; species Mobula hypostoma. The sequence goes on from NC_086103.1 coordinate 185,047,820, forward strand.
GATGGCCCAATTAACGAGAATCCACTGTAGATTATATTGCTTATTTCCATGCACTCAGTTTTGTTAAAATACCTTGTGGTGTTAGGGCATTATTCTGTGAGAATGGAGTAAATAATTAGTGTTGTGTTTGTGATACTGGGAAGGCAGGTGGCTGACACAATGAGAGACGGAGAGGTGAGGAACACAGATGTAGCTGCTTAATTTGCTTGTAAATCATCCACCCGTTCAGTATGTAACATATAAGGAAGGGTCAAAATATACATGAATATCTTTCTCCCTCTTTATGTTAAAAGTTTCTTCCCTTTCCTAAACACAGACCGGCTGCTGAACTGTTAACATTCAATGGAGTAATCATCAAATTCAACTAATTACAAAAAACAATTTTTTTTCTGAACTAGGGAAAGCAGTTAGATAGCCTCTATTCCCAGACATAACCCTGACGATTATTCTGCCCAATGTGCAAAGGGTTAGTCACTAAACTGGAGATTCGGTCTGTCTGGAGGTCGCCTGTTCCAGTGAGGTTACCAATGTCCTGGTGATGACGCCAAAGTCATTTTATCTCTGGGTGGTGTATGTATGTATAGATCTTGGCTTGGGTACTGCATTATCAGTAGGGGGCACCTCAGAAAGTACAGGTGATGGGGAGCACTGGCTATGTCATTGATATTAATGGAGGTTCTACAGTCTTCTGTGCCACTTCTACAATGGATCTGGCTTGGTCAGTTAGTGTTGGTTTTCAGTAGCCTCAGAAGTGGGAAACAGCTGACTAACTTGCCTGTTCCGGATGTTGTGCTTATTAGTTTCCACTGGGTATGATACTGGACCAGTTTGTGCCACCACATCGCAGGTACCCACTTTATTCCAGAAATGTAGTTCCAGGCAAGTACTCTCCTGCTGTGACACATCTGTACTTTGCTTTGGCATGTCTCTCTGCTTTGGGAGTTTTCTGTTCATTTAGCCCAATCTATTTTGTGTTTGGGGTCTAAGCCGGGCAAGCTGGGTGCGAAGCTGTCTTTTCATTAGTGCAGTGGCTAGAGCCATTTTGCTGGTGGCATGAGATGTTGCAAGAAAATGCAAAGATGCTCTTCCCACCGAAGTTTGAGGACTTGTTTCATTCTTTGTACGAATCACTCAGTAAGGCCATCTGTGGCTGGATGACATGGTTCTGAAAAGTAAATTTATTATCAAAGTACATATACAATATGTCACCACATACAACCCTGAGATTTATTTTCTCATGGGCATACACAATAAATTCATCATAGAATAATAACTGTAATAAAATCAGCAGAAGTCCACACCACTGGGTGTTCAACCAGAGTGAAAAACACAGTAAACTTTGCCACAAAAAGGAATTAATAATAATATTTAATAAATAAGCAATAAATATCAACAACATCAGATGAAGAGTCCTTGAAAGTCAGACTATAGTTGTGGGAATGTTTTAGTGATGGGGCCCTTTGGTTCAAGAGCCTGATGGTTGAGGGGTAATAACTGTTCCTGAACCTGCTGGTGTGGATCCGGACTCTCCTGTACCACCTTCCTGATGGCAGCAGCGAGAAGAGAGCATGACGTGGGTGGTGAGGGTCTCTGATCATTTTTGCATAGTAGACAAGGTTGGGTAGGTTTTTGCTTAGTAAGGGGATAAAGGGTTATGGGGATAAGGCAGGTAGGTGGAGATGAGTCCATGATCTTATTGAATGGCAGAGCAGGCTCGATGGGCCAGATGGCCGACTCCTCCTGCTCCTGTTTCTTATGTTCCTATGTTCTGATACTGGGTGCTGCTTGATTGCAACAGCACTTGAAATAGGTCTGTTCAATGGCAGGAAGGGCTTTACCCATGATGGACTGGGCCGTATCCAGAAATGTTGTAGAAATTTCCGGTTCTAGAGCATTGGTACTTTTAAATGTCATGCAGAATCTTGTAAACTCCTAAGGAAGTAGAGGCACTACCATGTTTTCTTCATAATTGTATTTACATTTGTATTTATGTTCTGGGTCCAGGATGGGACCTCTGAAACGATAACATCAAGGAATCTGAAGTTGCTAACCTCTCCACCCCTGATCCCATGATGAGGACTGGCTCATGGACTTCTGTTTTCCTGCTCCTGAAGTCAATAATCAGCTCCTTGGTCTTGCTGACATTGAGTAAGAAGTTGTTGTTATGGCACCCCTCAGCCAGAGTTTCAATCTCCCTCCTATATGCTGATATATCACCACCACCTTTGATTTGGTCTAAGATAGTGGTGTCATCAGCAATCTTAAATATGACAATTGGAGCTGTGCTTGGTCACACAGTCATAAGTGTGAAGGGAGTAGAGTTGGAGGCTAAGTGCACAGCCTCGTGGTGTACCTGTGCTGGTAGAGATTGGGGAGACGTTATTGCAATCTGAACTGCTTAAGGCCTACAAGTGGGGAAATCAAGGATCTATTTGCATAAGGAGGTATTGAGGCCAAGCTCATTTTTCCAGTAATGAGAAATTCATCCAAGTAATGTTGCACCCCTGTCGATCCATTCAGGATCTGGTCCATTGCTTGCTGAAAAAGTGCAGGAGCCGAGCTGGTGCCAAATAGAACCCTTTGGTATCTGAACATTTCTTTGTAAGACCATAAAATATAGGAGCAGAATTAGGCTATTTGGCCCACCAAGTCTGCTCTGCCTTTCCATTGTAGCTGATTATTATCCCCATCAACCCCATTCTCCTGCCTTTTCCCTATAACCGTTGACAGTAATTAATCGAGAAACTATCAACTTCTACTTTAAATGCACCCATCACTTGGCCTATACAGCCATCTGTGGCAGTGAATTCACTATCCTCTGGCTAAAGAAATTTTTTCTTAACTCTGTTCTCAATAGACATATCTCAATTATGAGTCTGTGCTCGAAGGTCCTAGTCTTCCCAACTATAAGAAGCATCCTCTTCGCATCCACTCTGTCTAGACCTTTCAATACTTGATAGGTTTCAATTAGATTCCCCCCCTCCCCCATTTCTTCTAAACTCCACTGAGTACAGACTCTAATTTGTAATGATGTGTACACAAAAATCTTATGCTGTGCAATTTTTTTACCCAGTGACAACAACACGTGCACACTGAATAATTTCAGTATAAGTAAGCCAGTTCTAAAATCTGCAGACAAATCTTTGCAAACTCTACATTGTCAACACTGTCCACATCCAAAACTGGAAAAGGAATGTGAATGATCGTGAAATATACTTATAGGTACATAATTATACAAGGTAGAGGGTGACAACTTTTGTGCACAGTTTAAATTCCTTTGTGTGCTCATAGCAAAAGATGTGTGCACATGCACATGTACACACCTTAGAGTTAATAACTGCCCGAGCCATTAAATGCTTCTCATATGTTAACTTTTTCATTCCTGGGATTATTATCGTGAACATCCTCTGGACCCTGTCCAATGCCTTACTTGGTCTTACTTGGGTAAGGGGCCAAAAACTGCTTGCAATACTCCAAGTGTGGTCTGACCAATGTCTTATGAAGCCTCAGAGTTGCATCTTTGCTTTTATATTCTAGTCCTTTCAAAATGAATGCTAACATTGCATTTGTTTCCTCACCACGGACTCGACCTGCAAGTTAAGCTTTAGGGAATCCTGCACAAGGGCTCCCTCGTCCCTTTGCACCTCTGATTAATGAACTTTCTCCCCAATTAGAAAATAGTCCATGCCTTTATTCATTCTTCCAAAGTGCACGATCATGCACTTCCCTACACTATATTCCATTTGCCACTTCTTTGCCCATTCTCCCAATGTCTTAAGTCCTTATGTAGACTCCCTGCTTCCTCAACACTACCTGCCCTCCACCTATGTTTGTATCATCCATAAACTTGGCCACAAAGCCATCAATTTCATCACCAAACTATTAATATACAACGTGAAAAGAAGTGGTCACAATACCGACCCCTGCGGCACTACACTAGCCACCAGCAGCCAACCAGAAAAGGCTTCCTTTATTCCCAGTCTTTGCCTCCTGCCAGTCAGCTGATCTATCCATGCTTGTACTTTCCCTGTGAAACTATAGGTTCTTCTTAAGCGGCCTTGTGTGGCACCTTGTTAAAGGCCTTCTGAAAATCCAAGGGCTCTCCTTTGCCTATCGTGCCTGTTATTTCCTCAAAGAATTCCAACAGACTTGTCAGGCAAGATTTCTCCTTTAGAAAGCCATGCTGACTTTGGCTTATTTTGTCATGTGCCTCCAAGTACAACAAACCTCATTATTAATAATAAAATCCAACATCTTTCCAGCCACAGAAGTCAGGCTAACTGGCTTATAATTTCCTTTCTTCTGCCTCTCTCCCTTCTTACTTAGTGGAGTAACATTTAGAATCAGAATCAGGTTTATTATCACCGGCATGTGTCGTGAAATTTGTTAAATTAGCAGCAGCCGTTCAATGCAATACATAATATAGCAGAGAGGAAAAAAATAATAATAGCAATAAATAAGTAAATCAATAACAGTATACATATATAGAATAGATTAAAAATCATGCAAAAAATAGAAATAATATATATTAAAAAAGTAAGGTAGTGTTTAAGGGTTCAATGTCCATTTAGGAATTGGATGGCAGAGGGGAAGAAGCTGTTCCTGAATCGCTGAGTGTGTGTCTTCAGGCTTCTGTACCTCCTACCTTATGGTAACAATGAGAAAAGGGCATGCCCTGGGTGCTGGAGGTCCTTAATAATGGACGCTGCCTTTCTGAGACACTGCTCCTTGAAGATGTCCTGAGTACTTTGTAGGCTAGTACCCAAGATGGAGCCTTCCGTTGGTTTTTAAAAGCTTCCCAATCCTCTACCTTTCCAGGATTTTTTGATTTGTTATATGCCCTCTCTTTTGCTTTCATACTGCTTTTGACTTCCCTTGTCAGGCATGGTTGCCTCATCCTCCCCTTTAAATACTACTTCTTTAGGACGTGTTCGCTAGTGTCCCCTTCCAATGAACTTTGATCATTGAACTTTGAACTCTTGTGACACTTTACTCCACTTAATACTCATACATCCAATTTTAGCTTCTTGTTTCTTTTATTGAAACTGCAAGGTGAATTGTATCATATTATGATCATTGTCTCCTAAGGATTCCTTTTCCTTAAGCTTCCTAACCAAATCTGTGTCATTACATAACACTCAATCCAGAGTTGTTGTTACCCTAGAGGGCTCAAGCACAAGCTCTTCTGAAAAAACCATCTCATAAGCATTGTACAAATTCCCTCTCTTGGGAAAATCCAGTTGGTGCTTGATCCCAATCTACCTGCATATTGAAATCCCTGATGACGATCGCAACATTGTCCTTATTTCAAGCTTTTTCTATCTCCTGTTCGAATTCGTAGCCCACATCTGGCCACTGTTTGGGGGTGTGCATATAACTCTCAACAGGATCTTTTTACCCTTACAGTTACCCACAAAAATTCTACATCTGTCACCTCTTTCTAAGGATTTAATTTAATTTTTTACCATCTGTGCCACCCCACCTCCTCTGCCTACTTGCCTTCCATTTGATACAAGGTGTATCCTGGGATATTATCTTCTTTCAGCCCACAACATCACAGCATAAGAAATAGGAACAGAATTGTGCCATTCGATCCATCATGTCTGTTCTACCATTCCATCGTGCCTGATTTATAATCCCAGTCAAATCCATTCTCCTGCATTTGCCCTGAGATGTTATCAGGAACTTGTCAAGCTCCACCTTAAATATACCCAATGACATGCACGGCCTAAACTTTTCCTTGCACTACTATTCCCTCACTTAGTCTTCAGGATTTTACCTACAGACATATTTGTTCTTCACAACCCATTTATTTTGCATCCTATAGTAATTCAACTTTTCCCCATTGCGGTGAAAAATCATTAACTGGAATTGCAGCATTAGTAACAGATTCAACACAAGATCAAAATCTATTACTAAATGTTCTCTGTGACTGGATCACATAGACTCAGACAGACAAATATGTTGCTTATTTAGAGCAAGGATGAGCTGTGACAATTTTTTAAAAATGCAATCTGTCCCAGCAACTCAAAGCAAGTGTGTCAGTTGCCTTTAGCATAGCTACTGAGAACCATATCAACTGTACTACCTATGATTTTAAAATGTTTAGTCTTCCAGTTGTTATGATATTTTAAAATTTGGAATCTGATAGAATACTAAGCATATCCAGGGGAGTGGCAATCAGTTGGTGATCTCCCTTCAATTTTATCTCATGGAGAGAAATTCATATCAGTTCTCTGTAAGAAGTGCATGTTAAAAGTAAAATAGAAATAAAATATCACAATTACCATTTACACACCTTCGGGGAATCGGTGGGAGTGTCACCATATATAACCCCGAGATTAATTTTCCTGTGGGCATACTCAATAAATCCATAGGGGTAGGTGAAGTTATCCCCTTTGATTCAAGAGCCTGATGGTTGAGGGGATGGTTGAGTAACTGTTCCTGAACCTAGTGGTGTGAGTTCTGAGGCTCCTGTACCTTCCTGGTGGCAGCAGCGAGAAAGGAGCATGACCTGGCTGGTGGAGGACTCTGATGATGGATACTGCTTTCTTGCAATTTCCACCAAGTCCGCACTGTGAATTAGCAACGCTGAGATGGGAAAATTGCATATATTCAGCCACTTGGACTAGAACTACTTTCTCCCCCTACCCTACTCCCACCTCTTTGTAATAAAAATACCTCTTTCCCCAAATGAACAATGACCTTCACAAGTATACTCTGGTGAAGAGTGCTCTCTGAACTGAAACATTCTCCCAAAACTACCCAAGCTATCCAAAGAGGGAGAGGGCAAAACAAGTTGTTAACCTTTCACCAAAACTGGCCAGTTCAGACAGAGAAAAATAAGAAAGGGAAGGTGCTGGGAAGACTCGGCAGGACAGACAGCATCTATGAAAGATAAGTATTAGAGGTCCTTGCTAAGTGTATTGCTTTGAAGTTTAACTGCCCCAACCAAACTAGCTGAAATGACCTTTGCTGATACCATGATTGTCTGAACATTGTCAGTTCAGTGACGGGCTAATGATGCATTGGGAGATCTTTTAGTTTGTGGAATTCAGAAATGGCTCCTAGCTAAAGCACAGCTCACATTTGAAAGAAGTTGAAAGACAGAGACGCATTTGAGTTGTAGTCAGGAATGGAAGTGAGTATGAACAAATTGCAATGTCTGAACTGAAACTGGCCTGGCTGAACAAATTATGTTACTGTTGTGGCAGAGGCTGATGTACTCTAGACCAATGCAAGTTTAAAAGTAAAACTTTCAGAATGCGCTACAAAGTAGGATGCATATAAATAGCATGTCGGACGGACAAAAATATATGGATTGCACAGGGAAGAGAAAAAGCTAAAAATTCAAGTTGCAATTTCAAAAAGAGCACTAATCTGCTTGCTGTTGACGAAAAAAATCTAATATGATAAGAGTGACACAGGAGTGGGTAGCCTTGAGATTTACAATGCGAAAACTAACAATAAACAGGCAATATTTCTTACACCTGAAGTGAACGGCAAGTTAATTAAAATGGCTGTTTTTGTCATTCCACAAAATGAGTTTGTGTGGTAGTGAAATACAACAACCAATAAGCCACATTGGGCTTGTATGTGACCAGCATTGTGGGGTTGTGATTTGCTGAGGCAAGTCTAGTCAAGTTTATTGTCACTTAACTATAGACATGTATATAACCACATAATGCATATAGAAACAAGGCATTTCTCCGAATCAGGGTGTAAAACACAGTAGCATACATAACACTCATAACACATGAGAACTTATGAAGGTAAGGATAAAATCCACAGATGAATCACACATGAATAACAAACTAAAGGGCATTTTTTATTAAATATTGTAAAGTATGGAACAGATTAACCAGTAACACTTTAAATATGCGACTGGGAGCTCAGAAGCCTAAGGGGGAAAAGCTATTTCTCAACCCGTCCATTCTTGCTTTATGCATTATGGTCTCCTGCCTGATGGTAGAAAGTCAGAGGATGCTGGGTGTATGGGTGGGAACCTTAATAATACTAAGGACCATGAGTATGCAGTGCTCCTGATAAATGTCCTCGATAGATGGTAGGGAGACCCCTATGATCCTCTCAGCTGTTCTCACAGTCCTTTGTAGGGAATTCCGGTCCGATGCCTGACTGCTCCCGTACCAGATGGAGATGCAACTTGTCAGGACGCTCTCAATGGTGCTCCTGTAAAACACAGTTAAGATGGGTAGGTGGGGTTGGGGTGGGCTGTTAACAACTACATCTTGTTTGGATATCCATCAACTATCCCCTACATTAGACTCCTATGAAAGCAAATTAAGAAAGGTACTGGATCATGCCACAGCACAGTTCAGGGAAGGCACTGGAAGACTCAAAATTATCAAGAGTAAAATCATGCTAAATGAAATGCCACACCCAAGTTTTACAAAGCCTGTCTGGTTATCCGTGATAAAGTAGCCAGTGAGCTAGATGTCATAGAGGCTAAAGGAATTCTTTCCAAGGTTGAGTGGAGCTCATGGACTATACCAGTAGCCCCAGTAGCCAAGAAGAATGGGTCTGTCAGGATCTGTGGTGATTTTAAGGTCACCATCAACTGAGGACTGAAAGTAGATCAATAAGTTCTGCCCAGGATAGAAGAAATCTTTGCAAACCTTTCTGGAGGGACACACATCAGCAAAGTGGACTTCGCTAAGGCCTACCTGCAGATGGAGATAGAAGAAGAGATTCTCACCATAAACTCTCAGAAAGGGCTTTATCACTCTAATAGGCTGATTTTTGGAGTAGCACCCGCACCTGCACTCTGGCAGAAAGCTAAAGACCAGGTGTTGCAAGGTTGCCCAGGCACTCAGTGTTACCTGGATGGCATCATTGTTAGCGGTGACAATTACAAGGAACACCTCCAAAATCTCAAGTCCATGTTAAAAAGATGAGAAGATTATGGGCTCAAAGCACAATGCGACAAGTGTGAGTTCTTTAAACTAAGCATCACTCACTGTGGTTACACTAGTGATGCACTAGGGTTACACAAGTGTGAGGAGAAAATTCAAACATTGATGGAAACCCCAAGGCTAAATAACAGGTTTCCTACCAAACCTGGCTGCTGTGCTCCACCCCTTTCTGCAGATCAGGAAGAAATGGCAATGGACAAAGCAGTGTGAGATGGCTTTCCAAAAGGTAAAGGAAATGGTGACGTCAGACACTGTGCTCACATCGTTCAGTGAAGCTTGCCATGCACTGTTCAGGATGCCAGAACCACTTCCTGCAGTCCCAGAATTATCTCCTACAACCAGAGAAAGGGTGCAGTGGAGATTTACAAGGATGTTGCCTGGATTGGGGAGCATGCCTTATGAGAACAGGTTGAGTGAACTCGGCTTTTTCTCCTTGGAGCGACGGAGGATGAGAGGTGACCAAATAGAGGTGTATAAGATGATGAGGGGCATTGATTGTGTGAATAGTCAGAAGCTTTTTCCCAGGGTTGAAATATTTAGCTCGAGAGGGCACAGTTTTAAGGTGCTTGGAAGTAGGTACAGAGGAGATGTCAGTTTTTTATGCAGAGTGGTGAGTGCATGGAATGGGCTGCCAGTGACGGTGGTGGAGGTGGATACGATAGGGTCTTTTAAGAGACTCCTGGATAGGTACATGGAGCTTAGAAAAATAGAGGGCTACAAATCAAAAAAGAAATTGGTCTTTACTTAGAATTCAATGATAATGGAGGGGTTTCACCTCCCATTCTATGGGATACTCTGAAGGCTGTCTTAAGAGGGAAAATTATAGCGATATCTTCATATAGGAAAAAAAAAGGAATAGAACATTAGAGGAATTACAAAATAAGCTGAAGAAACTAAAAAAACACAAATTGAGTTTGGCACAGGATACACTAGAGGAAATTTAAAAAATTAGGAATGAAGTTAATAGTTTGGCTACGCTAGAAATTAGAAAAAAATTAAATGTTTCTGAAACAGAGACACTATGAAAGTGGATCTAAATCTATGAAAATACTGGCATGGAAACTGGAAAAAAAAAGCAGAAAATACAATTCATAGAATTAGGGATCCAAGAACAAAAGTGATAAAAAAAAAATAAGCTAAGTGAAATTCAAGAAGCTTTTGAAATGTTTTACAAAACTCTATATTCCAAAGTTCTAAGGGGAAGCATAACCCAAATTGACACCTTCCTGAATGCTTTAGAGTTACCCACTTTAAGCAAAGAACGAAATAGAACTATAACTGCTGACATAACTGAAGCTGAACTAAAAACTGCAATTAGTAGGCTTAAATTAAGCAAGTCACCAGGATCAGATGGATATACGGCAGAGTGATATAAAGAGTTTAGAAGTGAGTTAATTCCTGTTTTACTCCCCACACTGAACTGGGCTCTAAGAAAGGCGCAAATGCCCCCCAGCTGGAAGGAGGCGATAATCTCAGCTATACCGAAAGGTGGTAGGGATAAAATGGAATGTGGGTCATTTAGACCAATATCTGTTCTTAATGTGGATTATAGAGTATTTACGTCCATCATGTCCAAACGATTAGAAGAGTTTCTACCCACACTGATACAGAATGATCAGACAGGTTTTATACAACAACGCCAAACACAGGACAATATATGAAGGACACTTCACATTATGGATCAGATAAAAAAATGAAATGAAGCAATGTGATAAGCGTAGACGCTGAAAAGGCATTTGATTCGGTTAATTGGAATTTTCTTTACAGAGTTTTACATAGATTTAGTCTACACGACACAATTATTAAAACTATACAGGTACTATACGACAATCCTACTACCAGGATTAAAATCAGTGGATATTTATCTAATAGTTTTACCCTAGAAAGGGGCACGAGACAGGGTTGTGCATGGTCACCGCTACTCTTTGCATTATATCTGGAACCATTAGCTCAATACATCAGACAAAATGAAGATATCAGGGGAATTACTATTTAAGGGACAGAGCATAAATTGGCCTGTTACACGGATGACATTTTGATCTATCTAGGGCAACCAACATACTCTTTACCTAAATTGATGCAATCCTTTGAACATTATGGCTAATTATCAGGATACAAGATCAACATAGATAAAAACCCAACTACTTTCATATAACACACATCAAAGTTGCTGGTGAACGCAGCAGGCCAGGCAGCATCTCTAGGAAGAGGTACAGTTGACGTTTCAGGCCGAGACCCTTCGTCTTGATGAAGGGTCTCGTCCTGAAACGTCGACTGTACCTCTTCCTAGAGATGCTGCCTGGCCTGCTGCGTTCACCGGCATCTTTGATGTGTGTTGCTTGAATTTCCAGCATCTGCAGAATTCCTGTTGTTTACTTTCATATAACTATAGCCCACCAAGAGAAATTGAAAGTAGATATCCTTGGACATGGCAAACAGAGTCTGTCAAATATTTGGGCATCATTATGCCAAAAGATTTGGCAAAATTATCAGAATGCAATTATCAGCCTCTATATAAAAAAATTAAGGAAGATATAACAAGATGGAACCTAATTCCTTTTCTTGGTCTCAGTTCAAGGACTGAATCTATTAAAATGAATATACTGCCCAGACTACTATATCTCTTTCAGACCCTACCAATAAAGATTAACCAAAATCAATTCAATGAATGGAACAAGATACTATCAAGATGTATATGGCAAGGTAAAAGGCCTAGGGTTCATCTCAAAACTTTGCAATTAGCCAAGGAAAAGGGGGTTGGGGCCTACCTTCTCTTAGAGATTATTATTTTGCAGCACAGTTGAGAGCTGTGATATGCTGGTGCAACCCATCATATGACACTGAGGAGAGGATACTTTCCATCCCCATGCAGGCAATTTTGGCTGATGACAACCTACAAAGTTACATAAATAATATTGACAACACATGGGTGAAATGGACTCTTAAAATATGGAAAACTATTATAAAAGAATATAAACTAGAGAGAGACATTGCAATTCTTAAATAGTGTGCATATGACTCGGATTTTACGCCGAATAAACTGGATGCTAGATTAAGGACTGGACAGCAAAAGGAATAACAGCTATTTGCAACATAATGAAAGAAGGAACACTGTTCAGTTTTGAAATGCTCAAAGAGAAACACTTATTAGAAAAGCAAGACTTTTACCGGTATTTACAGATGCGACAGTATGTTACTAGGACGGTCAAGGCAAGTACATGTCTGATAGAGCTATTTAGAAAAGCATATAATTCAGACAACGGTAGTAGAATAATTTCAAGCGTTTACAAGGGTTTGTCAAATCTTAAAACACATTCGACTTCATACGTTAAAACAAAGTGGGGGAAGGAGAGATTTTAATATCTGAGGAAAACTGGACAATAATATGCAGGTATCAATGGAAGTGTACCAGTTCACAGAAATGGAGGGAGTTAGGATGGAAAAACTTGATAAGATATTTTAGTACACCCTCTCAGAAATCCCATTATAATAGTAACACCCCTGCTTGCTGGAGAAATTGTGGAAATCAAAATGCAAACCATTATCATATTTTCTGGGAATGCCCGGTTATCAAAGACTATTGGAGTGGGATATACAATGCCCTACAAGACATCTTTAAATGTGAAATACCCTTAGAGAGTAAGACCATATATTTTGGGTATATACCTCAAGAATGGTTGAAAAGAGATAAATATTTAATGAATGTACTGCTGGTGGCTGGTAAAAAGACCCTTACCAGGAAATGGTTATCACGGGAGAGCCCAACTTTAAATGTGTGGACGGAAATTACAATGGACATTTACAAAATGGAGAAGATAAGAGCATCTGTTAATCACAAGTTGGAACAATTTTATTCATACTGGAAAAAATGGTTTAGCTACATAACACCTCATCGGCCTGATTTTATTCTCACAAGTCAATGAATATGTGGTTAAAAAAAAAAGATCACTCCCTACTCTGTACATAGTTTTCTTCTTTCGATTGTTCTTTCTTTCCTCTCCTTTCTATAAGTGTATACCTCAGATAAATATTATGTGGAGGCTTGTGACAAATATGATTATATGATATATATGCATATTATCTGAAATACATCTTATGGAACTGTTTGTTTGATGATGAAATTCAATAAAAAATAAATTACAGAAAAAAGAAAAATAGAGGGCTATGGGTAACCGAAGGTAATTTCTAAAGTAAGGACATGTTCAGCACAGCTTTGTGGGCTTGAAGGGTCTGTATTGTGCTGTAGGTTTTCCATGTTTCTAACCATCACGGAGGAGGCCCCTGAATCTAAGATTGTTTCACAGCCGCAAGTGTCGCCTGCCAAGCGGAGTGACTCCCCCTTGTCAGGAAAGACGTTATCCTACTAGGGTAAGAAATCCCCCACAGTGACTTAATCTTTGGGCTGAATGGGACAATTTAAATTTTACTATGCGGTGGTTGTCCACATAGTTACAGTAGCTGCACTGTATAGTACACTGTGTGTGTGGTTTGTTTCTGAGCCACAGAGCTGTGGCTTCCCCCTGTATTCATTCTCCCCCCAACAGTGTCCAAAGTGGTTTACTTATTATTGAGGGGAGAGGCTGCATGAGGACTCCACACTGGCTGCCTATCCTCTTTCCCTTTCCTGATGGTCACCCAGGTACCTGCCTGCTGCAACCCAGGTGGGACTACCTTCCTGTAGCTCCTATCTATTTCCGAAAATAGATGAGCCAAAAATCATCGAGCTGGAGCTCCAATTCCTTAACATGGTCTCTAAAGAGTTGCAGCTCAATGTACCTCATGCAGATGTAGTTATCTGGGAGACTGGAGGTCTCCTGAAGTTCCCACATCTCACACAAAGAACATATCACTTTGTCCAGACCCATTCTAAGCACACTAATTATGTACTAACCAAGCCTGTTCTCTTCTAACTCTGTTGAACCAAAGCCTGGCCACTGTAACACTGGCCCACTCCAACAATGGCTGTTCTGCTTATACCTCCCTTCTCTTTATTGGACCTGTGCTGATATCATCCTGCCAAAAGCTCTGATGTCCATATAGTGATGCTAGACTCTGGAGTATCTATACTTAAGGGGACTCTGACAGGAAATGATAAAGTAGTGATGGTTGGGAGTGTGGAGAGGTGGGTTAGTGGGTGGAGGTGTTGATCAGCCTTACTGCTTGGGGAAAATAACTGTTTTTGAGTCTGGTGGTCCTGGTGAGAATGCTATGTAGCCTCCGCCCTGATGGGATTGGAACAAACAGTCCACGAGCAGGGTGGGTGGGATCCTTCATGATGTTACTGGCCCTTTTCCAGCATCTTTCTTTATAGATGTCCTTGATGACGGGTAGGCTGGTGCTGGTGATGCCTTGGGCAGTTTTGACTACCCATTGTCGAGTCTTCCTGTCTGTCACATTGCAGTGCTGCAGCATGTTAGGGTGCTCTCTACTACACATCTGTAGAAGGATGCAAGTATTAATGTGCATAGTCCAGATCTTTTTCAGCTTCCTCAGAAGTTGAGGCATTGGTGAGCTTTCCTGATTGTGTAGGACATGTTCTGGAATCATGAGAGGCTGAGTGTGATGTGCACTCCCAGGAGTATGAAACTGCTTGCACTGCTATTGAGTTTAATGGTGTAATGAAAAAAAGCATTTAAAATATCAGATGGGATGAACAGTGTAAGGGGAAGATTAAAGGGTTTATAATATTTTTTAAATATTGATTAATTGCTAGAACTGTATGAAATACAGACATCCCAGATTCTCAAAAGTAGCGGAAACTGCAGAGACTCTGGTTACAGATTTTACATTCTTTCTGGTTATAGGAGTGGTGCCAGAGGATTGAAGGACTGATAACATTGTACTGTTGTTTAAAAAGGGAAGTCAACATAATACGAACCTTTATATGCCAGATTAATCTCAGTGGCGGACAAATTATGGGAATCCATTTTGAGGGGCGATAGAAGTGTTTTGGAATCCATTTTGAGGCGTGGTGGAAACCTTTTGGAAACGTGCAGGATGATCAGAATGGTTGCCAGAGATACAGGGAAGGACGTGCCTGACTCACGATCAACTCTGCTTACCATCACACTTTGATGGCAGGGCCTTTGATGTAGTCTGCATAAAACATAGAACACTGCAGCACAGTACAGGCCCTTCAACCCACAATGTTGTGCTGACCTTATAAAGAATAAGAATCCAAGAATAATCTAATCCTTCCCTCCTATACAACTCTCCATTTTTCTTTCAGCATGTGCCTTTCTAAGAGT
The DNA here is from genome assembly GCF_963921235.1 of Mobula hypostoma. Taxonomy (NCBI): domain Eukaryota; kingdom Metazoa; phylum Chordata; class Chondrichthyes; order Myliobatiformes; family Myliobatidae; genus Mobula; species Mobula hypostoma. The sequence continues at coordinate 185,063,001 of NC_086103.1, forward strand.
CTCTTAAATGTCCTTAACTTCTATCACCACCCCTGACAGCGTGTTCCACACAACCAGCACTCTATTTATGCCCTTCCATACTTCCCTGCAAACACCTTAAAATGATGCCCTCTTATATTCCTATGGAATATGGGAGGCATCCAGGTACTCCAGTTTCCTCCCATATTCCAAAGAATTAAAGGTTAGAATTAGTAAGTTGTGGGCAACTTGTGTTGGCACCTGAAACATGGTGACACTTGCAGGTTGCACCCACCACAACCTCGGGTTGTTGCAGTTGTATACAATGTTGATGAGGCGTAATTTGGAGTATTGTGTGCAGTTTTGGTCCCATCCCTACAGGAAAGATCAATTAGCCTGAAAGAATACAGGGAAAATTTACAAGAATTTTGCTGGGACTGGAGGATCTGAGTTGTAAGGAAAGGTTGAGTAGGTTAGGAATTTGTTCTTTGACGTGTAGGAGAATGAGGGGAGATTTGATAGAGGTATACAAAATGATGAGGGGTATAGATGGGGCAAATGTAAGAAGGCTTTTTCCACTGAGGTTCACGAAAGGGAACTTCTTCACTCAGAGGGTGGTGAGAATGTGGAACAAGCTGCCAGTTGAAGCGGTAGGTGAGGGTTTGTTTGAAAAACTTAAGTGAGGTTTGGATAAGTACATGGATGGGAGGGTTGTGGAGGCTCTTATCTGGTTGATATTCCACCTTTCCCAGTCTGTCTGTGGAACTATCTGAATGTCTCTCAAAAGTTACCATTGCATCTGCCGCCACCACTTCTCCCAGGCACTAGTTACCCTCTGTGGGGGTGGGGGGGTACTGATGGGTGGGGCTCTGGGCAATGAGGATCAGAGATAGGTAGTTAGTTTGTCTCCTGTTGAGTGGAGAGCAAATTTACAAGGATGTTGGCAGGACTGGGAACCCATTTATACGTGCGCCACAGTGGCATAGTGTTTAGTGTGACGCTATTACAGCTTGGAGCGTCGTAGTTCAGAGTGCAATTCCAGCATTATCTGTAAAGGATTTGTATGTCCTCCCTTAATTATGTGGGGTTCCTCCCATGTCCAAAGACACAGGCTGATTGGTCATTATAAATTGTCCTGTGATTAGGCTAAGGTTAAATAGGTGCATTTATTGCTGTGCATGTCTCAGTAAATAAATAACAATTCTGAGATTAAAATATGGGTAAGCAGTGTTTAACTGAGAGTAAATCAAATACTCAGGAACATAGGCCCTTCAGCTCCTAATGTTGTACCACCTTTTAACCTACTCCAAGATCAAACTAACCCTTCTCTCTCATATAGCCCTACAGTTTTCTATCCATGCCCCTACAAAAGTCCCGTCATTGTCCCTAATCTATCTGCCTATACCACCACCCATAGCAGGGCATTCTGTGCACCAACACTTCCTGTGTAAATGGAAACACCTACCTCTGACATTCTGCCACCTATACTTTCCTTCCATCATCTTAAAATGCAGTCCTCTCATTTTAGCCATTTCCACCCTGGGAAAGTCTCTGGCTGTCCACTCTATGTGTACCTCTTATCATCTTGTGTACCTCCATCAAGTCAACACCCATCCTCCTTCATTCCAAAGAGAAAAGTCCAACCTTTACTCATAAAACATGCTCTCTAATCCAGGCAGCATCGTCTCTAAAGCTTCCATGTCTTTCCTATAATTTCTGCAGCTGATTCTGCAGTGCAACACACAGAAATCAGCAGGTCCTGAGTTCCTTCGGCAGTTTGTGCATGTATCTGAGAATGATATATAAAAAATAATTATTTCCCCTGGAGTAGAAGAGATGGGGGAAGACTTGTGTTAATGTAAAATTCGAAGGGCCAGTATCTCAGTAGCGGGGATATTTTCGCGGGCCTGGTCTGTGTGACACACACACAATGCTGAGGAATTAGTTTTGTGTGTGTTGCTGCGGATCAGGTTTTCTGGGCTGAACGTGAGTGTTTTTCTGTGTCTGTGTGTGTAGACAGAGCAGCCCGAGCCCGAGCCCGAGGGGAGGGAAGCGACGTAACAGGAAGAGGCGGCAGCCCGGGCCCAGCGCCGTGTATACTGTTAGTACGCTGTTGTTTTTGTTCGCTCCCTCCCCGGGGGGAAGGAGGAGAGCTGGCGGCAGCGGCGGCGGGGTCAGCCGGCTCCGGGCACGCAGGTAGGCGCGGGTGGGTGGGTGATTCTCGCTGTTACCGAGGGGGGCGAGGCTGCAAGTCCGGGAGCCGGATCTCCAGCTCTGGGATGCAACTCTGGGCCCAGCGGCGCTGCTTTCTCCCCGCCTGCACTAATGCAACATGATCCTCTGCAAAAAAAAACACGCACACAAAAAAAACTCCTGCAATTGTTGCCAAATCGCGTTGCAAAAGATCGTTTCGATGCAAAACCAACCCGCAGGCGGGACCTTGCGTGCTTTGTGCAAGCTGATCTTTTATTTACCACGCAGGCCGCTTTGTTGCATATTTAATTAATGTATTCGTTGCTCAGATCGGGCGGAACGGTGACCACACCCTCTTTGGAATAAGAGGCTGCGGCGATCTTGAGCCCGCTGTCGTTCCTGTGCCAGAGAAATTGGGGCCTTGGCCCATTCCCAGCCCCGGCCCGTCCCGCAAGGCAAGGCGAGCGTCTGTTCTTCTGAACCCGCTACGCACGTCAGGAGCTCGCCAGCTCCGACTGTGAACAGCCTCGCTGGCTTCTCTGTTAAAGCGAACGCACCACAGTCCGGGGACCTGGCCAAGTCTAGCGTTAATTGCCCATTCTTGGTCACTGGGAGTTCTCTGTAGCGAGGAGGAAGGGGGTGGGGAGAAATTGCGCTGTGACTGAAAACTGGCACAGTGTCAATGGACGAATGGCGGCCTCAAAGAGCCACAGTGTCACAAATCCCATTGTGGTACACCAGGGTTGTCTTTCTAGACGATAGTTAATAATGTTGGTGTGGCATTGGACGTTACTGTGTTCAGACTGGGTAAATTTTCCTTTTCTATAACTAAATTAGACATTTTTACAAAACTTGAGACCTTCAAAGTAACCTTTTCTAAAACACGAGATTCTGCCAATGTTGGAAATCTAGAGCAACTCACACAAAATGCTGGAGGAACTCAGCAGGTCGGGCAGCATCCACAGAGGTGGATGAACAGCTGTTGTTTCGGGTCAACCGTCATCGATGACTGAGTGCATGGTGCTAGCTGATCCTTAACAGACAGACCACTTTGTTACATATTTTATATATTTATTGCCAGGGACTCATGAAGGGTCTCGACCTAAAGCATCCCCTCTGTAGATGCTGCTGGACCTGCTGAGCTAACCTTTCCTAAAAACATTTTTAAAAAATTATTTATTTTGAAGCAGGATTAAGTTATAGCACCCTATTGGGATTTAATTCAGTCCTGGTGAAGGGTCTCAGTATGAAACGTTTACTGTTTGCTCATTTCCATAGAGTGGCCTGACCTGAGTAGACCTCCAGGATTTTGTGCATGTTGCTTTTGAAATGGAAGCCATTTTCTAGTTGACTGTGATCAGCCATTAATTATCCCTACAGACCAAACTAACCAGGCTCTCACAATACAAAACACCATTCCTCTTGCGGGGATGCTGCCTACCCTGCTATGTTCCTCCAGCATTTTCTTTCAAAGGTACATTTAATGTCAGAGAAATGTATGCAATATACATCCTGAAATAATTTTTCTTAACAAACATCCACGAAAACTGAGGAGTGCCCCAAAGAATGAGTGACAGTTGGATGTTAGAACTCCAGAGTCACCCCCCCCAGCTCCCCTCCCTCCTGCGTGTAAGTAGCAGCAAGCAACAATTACCCCCTGCCCCCACTGGCAAAAAAAAGCATCGGCATCCACCACTAAGCACTCAAACGTGAGCAAAGCAACAGCAAAGACACAGACTTGCAGTACTCCAAAGATCACGCGTTCACCTGGTATTCGACATACCACAGGCTGTCTCTCTCCCTAATGAGGGAGAGAGAGGTGTCTCCGTTTCACAGCGAGAGGGGAGACATTACAAACAACTCTTTGCTGGGTTACGATGTTAAAAGTCCGTTGCGTTTTTTCTGAGCTCTGTGCCCAAAGAACTCGAGTCTCTGAGCACACAGCCTTAGATCTTCCATCTCCCACGAAACACCGATCTTCTGCTTGGACACCGACCTCTGATTCCCCCCCCCCCCCAATCTCCAGAGCCACAAAAACTCAGTCCCCCGAAAGCAAGTGAAGCTCTCTTAGTCCGAGCCCTTGGCGTGCTGAATAACGGTCATTTGTGAGACCCAGAGAGCAAGTCCCATTCCCGCAAAAAAACGTAGTCAGTGTGTAACTCCAGGTCAGGGTCTTCAAAAGAACCCTGAAAGGAAAAGATGAAGATATTAAAGATGGAAGTAGAGCTGTGTCAGAAGATGCAAGCAGAGGAGTTACCATTGGGCGCCATTAATCCTCCTAAGCTCCTCCCTGTTTTGTGTGTGTTACTCTGGATTTCCAGAGTCTGCAGAATCTCTTGGTTGGGATTTGATCTTCCATTTTCAATTAGCACAAGTCTCTGGCATCTGGAGGCACAATAAAAAGAGCAGATGCTGGAGTTTTGGAATGAAAATCCATCATGTCAGGCTGCATCTGTGGAAGGTAGAATTTCAGCACAATGATCCTTTAACAGATCTGTAAAAAGTGAGAAAACATTTTTGAAGAGGAGGTGTCTGTTAAAGAACAAAGACCAGTGTTCTGCTGCAGTTATGTTGGTGCCGGCAGCATGGCGGCCTATGTGGGCTGCTTCCAGCGTGCCCTAGGGCTGTGTCGGTTGTTGATGCAAGCGATGCATTTCACTGTATGTTTCGATGTACGGGGTGACAAAGTCAATCTTTAAATCTGTTTGAGAAACAGAAGCACGTGTGGGACTGAGATACAGCCCACTTGTCGCTTGCTGGATTACCCAGGCAGTGTCTGTGGAAGGGGGGGAAACCTGACCCTACATCAGTACCGGCCAATTCTGATGCACATGAGTTACAGCAGAGAAACGGGCCATTCGGCCCAATTAGTCCATGCCAGATACTGCGCATCCTTTTGAATGATTTATTTTAGAGATATATTATGGAAACAGAGCCTTCCAGCCCAATGAGCCTATATGCCCAATTACATCCATCTGATCAATTAACCTAACCTGGACACCTTTGGAAATTGGATGAGACCCACGCTCACGCTGTGTCATGGAGGACGTACACAGTGGCGGAATTGTACCTGGGTTGCTATTGTTGTAATAGGTTGGTCCATAGAGTTCTATGACTGGGCAATTTGTATGTGTCTAGACACTGAAATTCTGAAAGCGGCTCGGCGTCATCCACTCTCACAAGCATTGTGTTATAAGTACTTCTCAGTTTTTGGCTGAAGAAGATCCCCCTTGTATACACTCTGATTTTTTTTCCCCCCTTCTCCTAAATATGTGTGTTCTAACTTTATCTGCTTCGGAGATGGGGAAAAGTTCACTGCAGTCCACCCTATCTACACCATCATAATTGCAGGAGGATGAGAGGTGACTTGATAGAAGTATACAAGATGACAAGAGGCATAGATCAAGTGAACAACCAGAGACATTTTCCCAGGGTGGAAATTGGCTAATATAAGGGAGTACAATTTTCAGGTGATTGCAGGAAAGTAAAGGGGGAGGTTTTAAACACAGAGAATGGTGGATAACGGGAACGCTCTGCCATGGGTGGTGGTAGAGGCAGGCCCTCTGAGATAGCCACATGGATGAAAGAAAAATAGAGGTCCCTGCAGTAGGGAAGGGTTAGATTATTCTTGGAGCACATTGAAGAGTTGGCATACATCCTGGGCCGAAGGGCTATTTTATCCCACAGAATAGGAGGACGTCACGTCCCTTCAGAACAGACGAGGAGGAACTCATAGCCAGAGGTGGGGAATCTGGAATTCATTGCCATGGACGGCTGTGGAGGCCAAGTCATTGGGTAGATTTAAAGTAGAGATTGATAGATTCTTGATTAGTAATGATGTCAGAGGTTATGGGGAGAAGGCAGGGGAATGGGGTTGAGAGGGATAATAAATCAGCCATGATGCAATGGTGGAGCAGACTCGATGGGCCAAGTCAATGGGTATACTTAAAGAGGTACTGTTCAGTGTTTTACATACTCTGTCTATACCCACCACAATTTTATGTACTTCAGTCAATCATGTCCACTCTTAACCTCCTCTGCTCCAGGGAAAATAGTCCCAACTTTACCGGTCACTCTTCTTACAACTGTTCCATCTCTGGCAAAGGTTCTCCATGCTCTGTCCTTCCTGTAGCATGGCGACCATCACTATCCACCCTACTTCAGCTGAGGTCAGACCAAGGCTTTAGAAAGCTGAGTGTAACCTCGATTCTTCTCTTCTCAAGTGCTCTGTCCATTGAAGCTGAGAATCGTGTATCATATTATCTACCTGTGTTGTATTCTTCAAGGATTTGTACACCTATTCTCCAAGGTCGCTCTGTTCCTCCATACTCCCCTACCATTCAGTGTGCACTCTCAAGCTTACAAAATGCATTGACTCCCATGTAAACTCCATCTACCATTTTTCAGACCATTACACCATCACTACCTTCCACACCCTCGTCAATCTTCATTCTCCCAATCTTCACGCCATCCTTGATTGATAATGTCAGTTTGCCTTGTATCAAAGTGCCCTACTCTCACCCTGTGGCACCACAGCAAAGACTATAAAACAGAGGAGCAGACCTGCACTATTTGGCCCATTGACCCTTCCCAGTATTTATCAGTACAGTATAGAAAGCATTTGATCTGGTTGCATCATAGTTTGGTATGGGAACTGTGCTTCACATGACCACAAGAAACTGCAGAGAGTTGTGAATCCAGCTCAGCACATCAGCCCCCACTTCCATCCACTCCGTCTACACTTCTCACTGTCTCATTAAAACAGACACCAAAGACACCAGCATCCCTGGACACCCTCTTCTCCCCCTTCCATCAGGCAGAAGGGATGAAAGCACATACCACTTGGCCCAAGAATAGTTTTTATCCCACTGTTATAAGAATATTGAGTGGTTTCCTAATATGATAAGATGGACTCTTGACCTCACAACCTACCTTGTTTTGACCTTGCACCTTATTGTCTGCCTGCACTGCACTTTCTCAGTAACTGTAGCACTTTATTCTTATTTGTTTTCCTTTGTACTACCTTGATGCACTGTTGTGATGAATTATGTATGGATGGTATGTGAAGCAGGTTTTTCACCTTACCAAGGTGCATCTGACAATAATAAACCAAATTCCCCCTCTTTCCTTCTCTCCCATGGTCAGCTCTCCTTTCCTATCAGCTTCCTTCTTCTCTAGCTCTTTGCCTTTTACACATAGCACTTCTCAGCTTCTCATTTCATTCCCCCCCCCCCACCACCACCACCCACCTGGCTTCACCCCATCACCTAGCTGGTCTTCTTCCCCCTCTCCCCATCTTATTCTGACATCTTCCTCTTCCATTCCAATCCTGATGAAGGGCCTTGGCCCTGTTACGTGGACTGTTCATTCCTCTCCATAGATGCTGCCTAACCTGCTGAGTTTCTCCAACATTTTGTGAGAGTTACTCCAGATTTCCAGGATCTACGGAATCTCCTGTGTTTACAAAGTGTCGACTTCTTAATCACTTCCATTGATACTGCCTGACCTGCTGAGTTTCTCCAGTGTTTTGTGTGTGCTGTTTTGGATTTCCAGCATCTGCAAAATCTACTGTGTTCCAAGTGCCAAGATGGCAGATGCTATCTCTTTGGCCCTACATTCCTCCTTAGAACACCTGGAGAATAAAGACGCGTACCTAAGGCTCCTTATCATTGACTACAGCTCTGCCTTTAATACCATCATTCCAAATAAACTGATTCCTAAGCTCCGGAACCTGGGCCTTAGCACTCAGATCTGCAGCTGGATCTTCAACTTCCTCACAGACAGGACCTGGGCTGTAAAAATAGGGGACAAGCTCTCCTCTACAATCACTGTGAGCACCGGTGCCCCACAAGGCTGTACTCGCTGTACATCCTTGATTGTGTAGTCAAGTTTCCATTGAACTCAATACATAAGTTTGCTGATGACACCACAATTGTAGGCCATATCTTGGGTAATGATGAGTTTGAGTACAGAGAGGAAATTAAGAACCTGGTGGCATGGTGCGAAGACAATAACCTATCCCTCAATGTCAGCAAGACGAAGGAATTGGTTGTTGACTTTAGAAGGAGTAGCGGACCGCACGACCCAATTTACATCGGTGGTGCGCAAGTGGAACAGGTCAAAAGCTTTAAGTTCTTCGGGGTCAATATCACAAGTGACCTGACTTGGTCCAACCAAGCAGAGTCCACTGCCAAGAAGGCCCACCAGCGCCTTTACTTCCTGAGAAAACTAAAGAAATTTGGCCTGTCCAATAAAACCCTCTAATTTTTATAGATGCACTGTAGAAAGCATTCTTCTAGTGTGCATCACAACCTGGTATGGAAGTTGTCCTGTCCAAGCCTGGAAGAAGCTGCAGAAGATTGTGAATACGGCGCAGCACATCACACAAACCAGTCTTCCGTCCTTGGACTCACTTTACACCGCACGCTGTCGGAGCAGTGCTGCCAGGATAATCAAGGACACGACCTACCCAGCCAACAGACTTTTCATCCCTCTTCCCTCTGGGAGAAGGCTCAGGAGCTTGAAGACTCATACGGCCAGATTTGGGAACAGCTTCTTTCCAACTGTGATAAGACTGCTGAATGGATCCTGACCCGGATCTGGGCCGTACCCTCCAAATATCCGGATCTGCCTCTCGGTTTTTTTGCACTACCTTACTTTCCATTTTTCTGTTTTCTATTTATGATTTATAATTTAAATTTTTAATATTTACTATTGAGTTGTAATCCAGGGAGCGGGAAGCGCAGAATCAAATATCGCTGTGATGATTGTATGTTCTAGTATCAATTGTTTGGCGACAATAAAGTATAAAGTTACTCCAGTGTCCTTTGTTATCGTAGTAACAGGAGTGAGATATGCCAACTAGTGGAGTGGTGCCGCAGCAACAACCTGGCACTCAACGTCAGTAAGACGAAAGAGCTGATTGTGGACTTCAGGAAGGGTAAGACGAAGGAACACATACCAATCCTCAGAGAAGGATCAGAAGTGGAGAGAGTGAGCAGTTCCAAGTTCCTGGGTGTCAAGATCTCTGAGGATCTAACCTGGTCCCAACATATTGATGTAATTATAAAGAAGGCAAGACAGCGGCTATACTTCATTAGGACTTTGAAGAGATTTGGCATGTCAACAAATACACTCAAAAAATTCAATAGATGTACTGTGGAGAACATTCTGACAGGCTGCATCACTGTCTGGTATGGAGGGGCTACTGCACAGGACCGAAAGAAGCTGCAGAAGGTTGTAAATCTCGTCAGCTCCATCTTGGGTACTAGCCTACAAAGTACCCAGGACATCTTCAGGGAGCGGTGTCTCAGAAAGGCAGCGTCCATTATTAAGGACCTCCAGCACCCTGGGCATGCCCTTTTCTCACTGTTACCATCAGGTAGGAGGTACAGAAGCCTGAAGCACACACTTGGCGATTCAGGAACAGCTTCTTCCCATCTGCCATCCGATTCCTAAATGGACATTGAATCTTTGGTTACTATCTCACTTTTTAAAAAATCTATTCAATATATGTCTACTGTAATTGATTTACTTATTTTTTTTACATTTTAGTTATTATTTTTTCTCTGCTAGATTATGTATTGCATTGAACTGCTGCTGCTAAGTTAACAAATTTCACATCACATGTCGGTGATAATAAACCCAAAGTCAGCAGAAGGTGCCTGGCAGTCCTTAAGATATCATGTTGAATTCAAAGATTTCTGATACGAACCTTTCCTGTTTGTGGAAGGACTAGCTACCACAGTCTCTTTCTCTACTGATACTGCCTGTCACAGCCAACTATAATAAATCTAATACTGATGCAAAGCTTTTCTGCTGTCCGAATTGTGTGGAATTTTTCCTAGCAGTGGTTGCCAGCAGAAAGCCTTGTAATTTTGGGGGAAGAGAATTTCCCCCCCTCCCTTCAGTTGAGGACATCTTCGAAAGGTGAAATGGTGACATTCGTTATTAAGGACCCCCACTGTCCAGGACACACCCTCTTCTCATTACCACATTGGGAAGGAGTACAGGAGCCTCAAGATACACACTCAACATTTTAAGAACAGCTTCTTCCCCCTCCAACGTTAGGTTTCTGAGTGGTCCATGAAGCCATGACACTACTTTGCTTTTTTTTTGTAATTTATTTTTTATTTCAAATTCATCATCATACAAACATTTTCATAAGATGTATTTCGGATACTGTGTGTGTATATCATATATTCATGTTTGCCGCATATCTCCACATAGTATTTATCTGAGGTATATACTTATAGAAAGGAAAGAACAAACAAAAAGAAAACTATGTACAAGTAGGGAGTGATTTTTTTTTAACAACATAATCATTGATTTGTGAGAATAAGATCAGGCCTATGGGGTGTTATGTAGTTAAACCATTTTTCCCAGTATGAATCAAATTGTTCCAAATTATGATTAACAGATACTGTTATCTTCTCAATTTTGTAACTGTCCATTGTAATTTCCATCCATGTGTTTAAAGTTGGGCTCTCCTGTGATAACCATTTCCTGGTAAGAGTCTTTTTACCAGCCACCAGCAGTATATTCATTAAATATTACTTTGCTTTTTTTGCTCTTTTTTGTTCTACTTATTTATTTGTTGTATATTATTGTAACTTACAGTAAATTTTTGTTTTTCATACCGTACTTCAGCCGCAAGATTTGAACTAGTTTTCAAAAAAATTTCACGACATACGTCAGTGGAAATAAACCTAAGACCTAGGAATAGAATTAGTCCATTCAGCCCTATGAGTCTTCTCCGTCACTGCATCATGGCTAATTTATTATCCCTGTCAACCCCATTCTTCCGCCTTCTTCCTGTAACCTTTGACACCCTGATTAATCAGGAGCCTCTCATTGTCTGCCTTAAATATAACACAACGACTTGGCCTGCTCAGCTGTTGGCAAAACTTGATCCTAGTTCTGGTTTTCACCTCGGAATTCCCAAAATCCACAATTTCAAAATGGATTTTAGCAGTCTGTGGGATAGTAAGCTGTTGAGATTTTGTTTTAATGCACTGCCCAGTCGTGGTTCGGACCAGATTTCCATCCTGTGTGTGATGTCTTCTCGATTAATGCCTTTTTCTTTTCTTTCCAGATCACTCTCAACAGCACAATGGCAGTGCACAGGACAAAGGCCGATGCCTTGGTCAAATGGGTGAGCATCGAGCTCAGTGTTTGTCTGTGGGGTATGAGACAGAAATGGGACTTTAAGCACACTATGCCCATACAGACCCCAGTTATTGATTACTATTTTAAAAAAGTCAATACACTGAGTGGCCATTTTATTAGGTACAGGAGTGGAACGAGGTGTGGTCTTGTGCTACTGTAACCCATCCAATTCAAGGTTCACCAGTTGTGCTCTTCTCCACACCTCTGTTGTAACACATGGTCATTTGAGTTACTGTTGCCTTCCTGTCAGTTTGAACCAGTCTGGCCATTCTCCTCTGACCTCTCGCGTTAACAAGGTGTTTTCACCCACTGAACTGCCACTCACTGGATTTTTTTTTTGTTTTTTTTCTTTTGCCCCATTCTCTGTAAACTCTAGAGACTGTTGTGAGTGAAAATCCCAGGAGATCAGCAGTTTCTGAGATACTCAAATCATCCCATCTGGCACCAACAATCATTCCACAGACAACTGATCCTCTTGACCGTGTCTGCATGCTTTTATGCATTGAGTTGCTGCCACATGATTGGCTGATTAGATATTTGCATTAACAAGATGTACAGGTCAACCTAATAAAGTGGCGACTGAGTGTACAATTAAGTCAATATTTTTTCTTCACTTTCTGCTTTTTAATGCTGGGATAATTCCCGATTCTTTGCCAGACCATCATCGTCTCAAAGATCTGATTGAGTGGAAATGGACTTGGTATATGAGCCATGCTCTGGGTGGGGTGTGGTAGTTGGTGTTCTGTAAAGCACAGGCAGGCTGTCCTCTGCTATGCATGGAATTAGGTGAATACTTAGATCTGCCTTCAGTCATTCGTTGTTTGGGATGAGGACCCAACCAGGTTTTATTGTCCATCTCATTGTTTCTGAGCTGAGAACTGTTTGAGAGCCAATCATGTAACTAGGTCTGAGGTTGCACAGAAATAAGAGGGTAATGAAGCGTGTGATGCTGAGGCTTTATAAGGCGTGGGTCAGTATTGTGAGCAGTTCAGGGCATTTTATCTAAGAAAGGATGTACTGGAATTGGAGAGTGTTCAGCAGAGGCTCGTGAGAATGAAAGGGTTAACATGTGAAGAGCGATAGCTCTGGACTTGTGCCTGCTGGAGTTTAGAAGAATGAGGGGGAAATCTCATTGAAACCTGTCAAATAGTGGAAGGCCTGGACAGAGTGGATATGGAGAGATTGTTCAAAGTAAACTTATTATCAAAGTATATATACAGCTCTGAGATTCATTTTCTCAACGAATCCAATGCCATAATAGAGTCAGTGTAAAACTGCACCAACAGGGTGGACAACCAGCATGCAAAAAACAACAAATTCTGCAAATACAAAAAGAAATAATAATAACGAAAATAACTTGCAGAAGAGCAGAAAGGATGCTGTAAGAGTATGAAAGGATGTAAAGAACAGATTATGTAATTCCAAATCTAGCCCAGAAGAAAAGCAAAAATCTTTCATGTTCTTGTATTGAATATCAAAAAGCATTTAATTCTGTCCTACACTGATGGGTAATAGAAGCTCTTAATATATATAAGCTATACCCAATACTTGTGAAATTCCCACAACATCTGATGAACTATTGGCGTACTATAATCACCCTATCTATTAACCAAAAATGAACAACCACCATTAAAAGAATAAACTGAGGCATTTTCAGGGCGACTCTCTGAGCCCACTATGGGTCTGTCTAGTTTTACTGATATCCAGTGAATTGGATATCAAATCAGAAACAACCAAACAAATCATACCTTGACACACCTTCTACACATGGATGGTTTGAAATTATATGTTCCTCCGTCAGTAAAGCTGAAATAATTAAATCAGATAGAAATATTTTTTGAAGATCTAAACATGGCCTTTGGACTGGGTAAATGCAGAGCATTAAAGATAAAGGAAGGTGCAATAGAGCTCACAGAATACAAAACAGAGCAGCAGGATACAACACAAGCAATGGATGAACATTCCAGAGGTCCAATCAGCGCTGGGAGCGGAGCACTTCAAAGAGCTTACTCGCAGTTTGGCGAAGCTTGTGTGAAAGGAGAGCTTCACGGGCATTTGGAATTCCAGGAGTCCAATTAGCATCGGGAGCAGAGCACTGAAAATTAAACAGAAGTACAGAAGGGGCAAGCGGGGTGGCCATTGTCAGGAGTAGGCCAGCGGCGAGGGTAGGACTGTCAGGCTTTGACTCAAGAGGCTTCAACGAGAAGAGACTGAGGCCAAAGACACACATTAGAAGATTTGGTCTTGGTTGCCCATTGTACAGTGTAGGCAGGATGGCAGATAATGGCAGTGGAATGCTCCTCTTGTAGGATGTGGGAATTCATGGGAAGTGCAGCCATCTCCAACTCTTGAAAGACGGCATTAAGGAGCTGGAGCTGGAGCTGGATGTACTAGGGATCATCCGGGTGGCAGAGCGTTTATTTGATAGATATGACTTTTGAGCAGGTGGTTATACCCAGAGTACAGAATTCGGGAGTAGATGGGTGAACACCAAGAGAGGTAAAGGGAGAAAGTTGTGAGTGCATGTGGCCATTCCCCTCAGCAAGAGCTATATCCCTTTGGATACTGCTGAGGGGGATGACCTATCTGGGCAAGGCAGCAGCAGCCAGACCAATAGCACTGTGGTTGGCTCTGAGCCTCAGAAGGGTTGGGTGAAGTCAGGCAGAGCAATATTCGTAGGGGACTGGATATTTAGGAGTACAGATAGGAGATTCTGTGGCAGCAAAAGAGGCACCAGGATAATGTGTTGCCTCCCGGGTGGTAGGGTCCAGGATGCGGTTGCAGAATATTCTTGAAGGGGAGGGTGAGCAGCTGGAGGTCGTGGTACATGTTGGTACCAGTGACATAGGCTGGAGAAGGTAGAGGGCCTGTGCACAGTAGGTTCAGGGAGTTGGGAAGGGGGCTGAAGGGCAGGACCTCCAAGGTGGTAATCTCCGGATTACTCCCAGTGCCATGAGCAGGGAAGGTCAGAACAGGAAGATGGTGCAGATGAACGAGTGGCTGAGGAGATGGTGCGTGGGGCAGGGTTTCAAGTTCTTGGATTATTGGAACGTTTTCTGGGGAAGGGGTGACCTGTACAAATGGGACGGGTTGCACCTGAACTGGAGGGAACTGATATCCTGGGAGGGAGGTTTCCTCATGCTATTGGGGAGGGTTTAGACTAGATTTGCAGGGGAGTGGGAACCGAAGTGAAGAGGCAGAGGATGGGGCAATTGTCGCACAAGTAGTAACACCTTGTAGGGAGTTTGTGAGGAAGGATAGGCAGATGGTTTGAGATGTGTCTTATTTTAATGCAAGGAGTATCATAAGCAAGGCAGATATACTTAGAGCGTGGATCAATACTTGGAACAATGACGTTGTGGCCATTACAGAGACTTGGATGACTCAGGGGCAGGAATGGCTGCTGAGTGTGCCGGGCTTTAGATGTTTCAAAAAGGACAAGGAGGAAGGTAAAAGAGGTGGGGGAGTGGCACTGCTAATCAGGGATAGTATCATGGCTGCAGAAAAGGAAGAAGTCGTGGAGTCATGAGTCATTGTGGGTAGATGTCAGAAACAGGAAGGAGGCAATAACTCTACTGGGTGTTTTTTATAGACCCACTCTCCCCCCCCCCCCCAGTAGTAACAGAGACATTGAGGAGCAGATAAAGAGGCAGATTCTGGAATAGTGCAATAGTAATAGAGTAATATTAGAACATAGAAAACCTACAGCACAATACAGGCCCTTCGGCCCACAAAGTTGTGCCAAACATGCCCTACCATCGAAATTACTGGACTTACCCATAGCCCTCTGTTTTTCTAAGCTCCATGTACCTACCTCTTAAAAGACCCTATCGTATCCGCCTTCACCACCGTTGCTGGCAGCCCATTCCACGCACTCGCCACTCTCTGAGTAAAAAACTTACCCCGACATCTCCTCTATACTTACTCCCCAGCACCTTAAAGCTGTGTCCTCCTGTGGCAACCGTTTCAGGCCTGGGAAAAAGCCTCTGACTATCCACACGATCAATGCCTCTCATCATCTTAGACACCTCTATCAGGTCACCTGTCATCCTCCTTCGCTCCAAGGAGAAAAGGCCAAGTTCACTCAACCTATTCTCATAAGGCATGCTCCCCAATCCAGGCAACATCTTTGTAAATCTCCTCTGCACCCTTTCTATGGTTTCCACATCCTTCCTGTAGTAAGGTGACCAGAACTGAGCACAGTACTCCAAGTGGGGTATGACCAGGGTCTTATATAGCTGTAACATTACCTCTCGGCTCCTAAATTCAATCCCACGATTGATGAAGGCCAATGCACCGTATGCCTTCTTAACCACAGAGTCAACCTGCGCAGCTGCATTGAGCGTCCTATGGACTCGGACCCCAAGATCCCTCTGATCCTCCACACTGCCAAGAATCTTACCATTAATACTATATTCTGTCATATTTGACCTACCAAAATGAACCACCTCACACTTATCTGGGTTGAACTCCATCTGCCACTTCTCAGCCCAGTTTTGCATCCTATCAGTGTCCCACTGTAACCTCTGACAGCCCTCCACACTATCCACAACACCTCCAACCTTTGTGTTATTAGCAAACTTACTAACCCATCCCTCCACTTCCTCATCCAGGTCATTTATAAAAATCATGAAGAATAAGGGTCCCAGAACGGATCCCTGAGGCACTCCACTGGTGACTGAACTCCATGCAGAATATGACCCGTCTACAACCACTCTTTGCCTTCTGTGGGCAAGCCAGTTTTGGATCCACAAAGCAATGTCCCCTTGGATCCCATGCCTCCTTACTTTCTCAATAAGCCTTGCATGGGGTACCTTATCAAATACCTTGCTGAAATCCATATACACTACATCTACTGCTCTTCCTTCATCAATGTGTTTAGTCACATCCTGAAAAAATTCAATCAGGCTCATAAGGCATCACCTGCCCTTGACAAAGCCATGCTGACTATTCCTAACCATATTATACCTCTCCAAATGTTCATAAATCCTGCCTCTTGGGATCTTCTCCATCAACTTACCAACCACTGAGGTAAGACTCACTGGTTTATAATTTCCTGGGCTATCTCTACTCCCTTTCTTGAATAAAGGAACAACATCCGCAACCCTCCAATCCTCCGGAACCTCTCCCGTCCCCATTGACAATGCAAAGATCGTCACCAGAGGCTCAGCAATCTCCTCCCTCGCCTCCCACAGTAGCCTGGGGTACATCTCATCTGGTCCCGGCGACTTATCCAACTTGATGCTTTCCAAAAGCTCCAGCACATCCTCTTTCTTAATATCTATATGCTCAAGCTTTTCAGTCTGCTGCAAGTCATCCCTACAATCACCAAGATCCTTTTCCATAGTGAATACTGAGGTAAAGTATTCGTTAAGTACCTCTGCTATTTCCTCCCGTTCTATACATACTTTCCCACTGTCACACTTGATCGGTCCTATTCTTTCACATCTTATTCTCTTGTTCTTCACGTACTTGTGGAATGCTTTGGGGTTTTCCTTCATTCTGCCCACCAAGGCCTTCTTATGGCCCCTTCTGGCTCTCCTAATTTTCTTCTTAAGCTCCTTCTTATTAGCCGTATGATCTACTAGATTTCTAAAATTACCTAGCTCTCTGAACCTTTTGTAAGCTTTTCTTCTTGACTAGATTTATTATGGCCTTTGTACACCATGGTACCTGTACCCTACCATAACTTCCCTGTCTCATTGGAACGTGCCTATGCAGAACTCTGCACAAATATCCCCTGAACATTTGCCTCATTTCTTCCGTACTTTTCCCTGAGAACATCTGTTCCCAATTTAAGCTTCCAATTTCCTGCCTGATAGCCTCATAATTCCCCTTACTCCAAATAAACGCTTTTCTAACTTGTCTGTTCCTATCTCTCTCCAATGCTATTGTAAAGGAGATAGAATTATGGTCACTATCTCCAAAATGCTCTCCCACTGAGAGATCTGACGCCTGACCAGGTTCATTTCCAATACCAGATCAAGTACAGCCTCTCCCCTTGCAGGCTTATCTACATATTGTGTCAAGGAACCTTCCTGAACACACCTAACAAACTCCACGCCATCTAAACCCCTTGCTCTAGGAGATGCCAATCGATATTTGGGAAATTAAAATCTCCCATCACGACAACTCTGTTATTATTATACCTTTCCAGGATCTGTTTCCCTATCTGCTCCTGGATATCCCTGTTACGATTGGGTGGCCTGTAAAAAAACATCCAGTAGAGTTATTGACCCCTTCCTTTTCCTAACCTCCACCCACAGAGACTCCGTAGACAATCCCTCCATGACGTCTACCTTTTCTGCAGCCGTGACTCTATCTCTGATCAACAGTGCCACGCCCCCACCTCTTTTGCCTCCCTCCCTGTCTTTTCTAAAACATCTAAAACCCAGCACTTGAAGTAACCATTCCTGTTCCTGAGCCATCCAAGTCTCTGTAATAGCCACCACATCATATCTCTCAAGTACTGATCCACGCTCTAAGCTTATCTGCTTTGTTGACAACACTCTTTGCGTTAAAATAAACACATCTCAAACCTTTGGTCTGAGCGCGTCCCTGCTCTATCACCTGCCTATCCTCTGTCTCGCACGGTCTACAAGCTTTCTCTATTTGTGAACCAACCTTCTCTTCCCCAGTCTCTTCGGTTCTCACCCCCCCAACAATTCTAGTTTAAACTCTCCCCAGTAGCCTTAGCAAACCTCCCTGCCAGGATATTGGTCCCCTTGGGATTCAAGTGCAACCCGTCCTTTTTGTACAGGTCACACCTGCCCCAAAAGAGGTCCCAGTGATCCAGAAATCTGAATCCCTGCCCCCTGCTCCAATCCCTCAGCCACTTGCATCTCCTTAGAGCAAGGGGTTTAGATGGGGTGGAGTTTGTTAAAGTGTGTTTAGGAAGGTTTCCTTACATAATATGTAGATAAACCAACCAGAGGAGAGGCTGTACTTGATCTGGTATTGGGAAATGAACCAGGTCAGGTGTCAGATCTCTCAGTGGGAGAGCATTTTGGAGGTAGTGACCACAAATCTATCTCCTTTACCATAGCATTGGAGAGGGATAGGAGCATATAATTTGGGAAAACATTTAATTGGGGTAGGGGGAAATTGGGGAAGGCAGAAACTTGGGAGCATAAATTGGGAGTAGATGTTCTCAGCGAAATGCACAGCAGAAATGTGGCAAATATTCAGGGAACATTTGCACTGCTTCCTGCATTAGTATGTTCCACTGAGATAGGCAGAGGATAATAGGGTAAAAGAACCATGGTGTACAAAGGATGTAGAAAATCTAGTTAAAAATAAAATAAAGGCTTATGGAAGGTTCAAGAAACTAGGTACAGTTAGAGCTCTAGAAAATTGCACGGGTGCCAGGAAGGAGCTCAAGAATGAAATTATGAGAGCTAGAAGGGACCATGAGAAGGCCTTGCTGAGCAGGATTAAGGAAAATCCCCAAGGAATTCTACAAGTATGTGAAGAGCAAGAGGATGAGCCGTGTGAGAATAGGACCACTCAGTTGCAAGAGTGAAAACGTACATGGAGCTGCAGGAGGTAGTGGAGGTACTTAATGAATACTTGGCTTCAGTATTCACCAGTGTAAATAGTCATAGTCATACTTTATTGATCCCGGGGGAAATTGGTTTTCATTACAATTGCACCATAAATAATTAAATAGTAATATGTAAATTATGCCAGGAAATAAGTCCAGGAGCAGCCTATTGGCTCAGGGTGTCTGACCCTCCAAGGGAGGAGTTGTAAAGTTTGATGGCCACAGGCAGGAATGACTTCCTATGACGCTCTGTGTTGCATCTCGGTGGAATGAGTCTCTGGCTGAATGTACTCCTGTGCCCACCCAGTACATTATGTAGAGGATGGGAGACATTGTCCAAGATGGCATGCAACTTGGACAGCATCCTCTTTTCAAACACCACCATGAGAGAGTCCAGTTCCATCCCCACAACATCACTGGCCTTACGAATGAGTTTATTGATTCTGTTGGTGTCTGCTGCCCCAGCACACAACAGCAAACATGATCGCACTGGCCACCACAGACTCGTAGAACATCCTCAGCATTAAACAGTTAGGCTGACACAACAATATATATGCAAATCTCCAGAAAGCCACAATACTGAACACCACAAGAATAGTCTGAAAATTCCTAGCAAGTAAGAAATTAATGTGCTTGGCTATGCCTGTACCTCAGGTTTTACTAGCTTGAGCTGAGAAAAAAACTAAAAATAAAATAACAATAAATAAACAAGCAATAAAAATCAAGAACATGAGCTGAAGAGTCCTTGAAACTGAGTCCATAGGTTGTAGGAGCAGTTCAGTGTTGGGGTGAGTGAAGCTATCCCTTCTGGTTGAAGAGCCTGTTGGTTGGGGACTGTGTAGAGAATCGAGGTATATAAATGTAAAGACATAAGGGACTAGTTTAGTTTAACTAGACTTTTAATCAATAGTTTAATTAGTTTGGCACCACATTAGTTTGATGGGCTGAAGGGTCTGTTCTTCTGCTATACATTTTTATCTGTATTGATAGAGTGGACAGCCAGAGATTATTTTCCAGAAATGGCTAATACGAGGGGCATAATTTTAAGGTGATTGGAGGGAAGTATAGGTGGGGAGGTATTAGAGGTAAGTTTTCTTTTTACAGAGAGAGAAGTGGGTGTATGGAATGTGCTGCCAGGGGTGTTGATAGAGGCAGATTTCAGAGACTTAGATAGGCACATGGTTGAAGGAGAACTAAAGGTTTATGTGGGAGGGAAGGATTAGATTGATTTTCAAGTAAGTTAAAGGTCAGCACAACATCATGTGCTGAACGTCTTTGCATCAGTCTTCACTGTGGAAGACACTAGCAGTGTGTGATATGTTGAAGAGTGTAAGGGAAGAGAAATGAGTGTAGTTACTTTTACAAGAGAGAAGATGCTCAAAAACCTGAAAGACTTAAGGGTACATAGTCACCTGGACCAGATGAACTGCATCCTAAGGTTCTGAAAGAGGTAGCGGTAAAGATTGCAGAGGCATTTCAAAAATCATTAGACTCTGACATGGTGCCAGAGTACTGGAGAATTGCAAATGTCTCTCCACTCTTTAAGGAAAGAGGAAGACTGTAGAAAGGAAGTTATAGACCAGTTAGCTTGACTTCAGTGGTTGGGAAGATGTTGGAGTTAATTGTTAAGGATGAGGTTATGAAGTACTTGGTGACACAGGACAAGATAAGTCAAAGTTAGCATGGTTTCCTAGAGGGAAAATCTTGCCTGACCAACCTGTTGGAATTCTTTGAGGAGATTACAAGCAGTATAGATAAAGGGGATGCAGTGGATGTTGTATATTTGGACTTTCAGAAGGCCTCTGTCAAGGTGCCATACATGAGGTTGCTTACCAAGTTAAGAGCTCGTGGTATTACAGGCAAGTTACTGGCGTGGTTATAGCATTGGCTGATTGGTAGGAGACAGTGAGTGGGAATAAAAGGATCCTTTTCTGGTTGGCTGCCAGTGACTAGTGGTGTTTCACAGGGGTCGGTGTTGGGACCACTTCTTTTTATGTTGTTTATCAATGATTTAGATGATGGAATAGATGGCTTTGTTACCAAGTTTGCAGATGATATGAATATTGGTGGAGGGACAGGTAGTGCTGAGGAAGCAGATAGCATGCAGAAGGACTTAGACAAATTAGGAGAATAGGCAAGGGAGTGACAAATGAAATACAATGTTGGAAAATGCATGGTCGTGCACTTTGGTAGTAGAAATAAATGTGCAGACTATTTTCTAAAAGGGGAGAAAATTCAAAAATCTGAGATACAAAGGGTCTTGGGAATCCTTGTGCAAAACACCTTAAAAGTTAACTTGCAGGTAGAGTCGGTGGTGAGGAAGGCAAATGCCATGTTAGCATTCATCTTAAGAGGTCTAGAATACTAGAGCAGGGATGTGGTACTGAGGCTTTATAAGGCACTGGCGAGGTCTCACCTGAGTATTGTGAACAGGTTTGGGCTCTTTAAGAAAAGATGTGTTGGCAATGGAAAGGGTTCAGAGAAGGTTCACAGGAATGTTTCTGGGAATGAAGGATAGATACATTATTGATCCCAAGAGAAATTACAGTAACATTGCTAGTGCACAGATATAAGTATTAGCAGAGAAGTAGAAAGAATAAAAAATAATTTCTACGAACAGTCTAACAGGAGGGTTCATCACTTCCCTGGCTATAGGTTGACTCATTATAGAGCCTAATGGTCATTCTATATAAGAATGACTTCATATAGCGCTCTTTGGAGCAGCACAGTTGTCTTAGTCTGTTACTAAAAGTGCTTCTCTGTTTAGCCAAGGTGGCACGCAGAGCATGGGAAACATTGTCCAAAATTGCCAGGATTTTCCATAGGGTCCTTTGTTCTACCACAGCCTCCAGTGAGTCCAATTTGACTCCTAGAGCCAACCTCTAATCAGTTTATTGAGCCTCTTGGCATCATCCGTGTTGATGCCATTGCCCCAGCACACCACCGCATAGAAGGTTGTATTGGCGACAACAGAAAGGTAGAGCATGTGAAGGAGAGGCCTACATACTCCAAAGGACCTCAGTCTCCTCAGGAAGTAGTGGCCTTTCTGGCCTTCCTTCTACAGAGCCTCTGTGTAGGCGCTCCACTCAAGTCTGTCATCCAGGTGCGCCCCCCGATACTTGTAGGTTCTCCCCACATCCACGTCCTCACCATCAATAGTTATAGGGAGCAATGCAAGGGTTATCATACAAGGAACATTTGATGGCTCTGGGTATTTACTCACTGGAATTTAGAAGGATGAGGTGGGGGGTGGGGAATCTCATTGTAACCTTTTGAATATTGAAAGGCTTAGATGGAGTAGATGTGGAAAGGATGTTTCCCGTGGTGGGTCAGTCTGGGACAAGAGGGCACAGCCTCAGGATAGAGGGTCGTCCATTTAAAACAGATGCGGAGAAATCTCTTGAGCCAGAGGGTGGTGAATTTGTGGAATTTGTTATGACAGGCTGCTGTGGAGGCCAGGTTATTGGGTGCATTTAAGGCAGAGATTGATAGGTTCCTGATTGGACACGGCATCAACGATTACAGAGAGTGGGGCTGAAGAGGGGGAAAAAGGATCAGCCATGGTTGAATGGCGGAGCAGACTCGATGGGCTAAATGGCCTTACTCTGCTCTGTGTCTTATGGTCTTATGAAAAGACTTGAACTGTTCTATGTTTCACGTTTCTAACTAACAATGTCTAACTTATTTGGTAATGTGAAAAATTAGTGGGAATTTGCTTTATTTTTGGCATTAAGACTAACGAGCATGGAATCTATGTGGAAATATTTTTTTATTTTTAAGTTACAGAGAACGTGGCAATACCCTTTGCCTGTGTTGCAAATCATTAACTTTCAAGATTTTAACTTGTTCACTTAAGGTTTTGCCTTTTTGTTTTTTATACAGATTAACAGCCTTAAATTGTCAGAGGAAGTAGGAAGTCTGGCAGCTCTCCAGGACTGTGCTGCATTCGTCAAAATAGTGTGCAAGATGTGAGTAACACAACTTTATTCAAGAGCTTTTTGCCAAAGATGATATTTTATAGTTCTGGGTAGGATTAAGCAATAATTATTGAAATCTGCCCAAGTTTGTGTCGTGGTAGGGAAGTTACAACAGATTGTAATTAGTGGAAGTATCCCAAGTGCATTAAGTGTCCTGTTCGACCACATCGTGTCACAGCTCTGTGGACACCAGTCTAGCCTTGGTAGAAATCATTTGGTTCAAGTCCTACTCCCAATGTTTAGACTCTTCAAAGTAGTGTGATAGTTAGGGTAACACTATTACTGTGCGACTGATGAAGGTTCAATTCCCACCACTGTCTGTAAGGAGTTTGTATGTTCTCTCTGTGACATTGTGAGTGTCCTCTGGGTGCTCCAATTTCCTCCCACATTCCAAAGATGTACGGGTTAGGGTCAGTGAGTTGTAGGCATGCTATGTTGGTGGTGGAAGTGTGCTGTCACTGCTCCAGCGCAAACTTAGACTGAGTTGGTTCTTGGTGCAAAATATGCTTTTCACTGTATGTTCCAAAGTACATGTGACAAATAAATGTCTCTAATGTATCTATCTGCCTTTAACACTACTCTGTGTGTAAAAAAAATACATACCTCTGACATTCCCTCTATATTTTCCACCAATTATCTTAAAATTATGCCCTCTTATATTAGCTAATTCTGCCCTGGGGAAAAGTTTCTGGCTGTCCACTTTAAATATGCCAATTATCTTGTACACCTTACACACTTGGTGTACGTACAAGTATCTTCGCTTCTCTTATTCATTTGATTTTTCTATCATCCATGTAAATGTCTCTTAAACATCTCTAATGTATCTGCCTTGACCACCACCCCAGTTCCACGCACCAGCCACTCTCTGTGTGGTAAAAACTTAAACCTCTGACATTATCCCTATACTTTCCTCCAGTCACCTTAATATTATGCCCCTTCATATTGTTAATTTCCGCCCTGGGTAAAAGTCTCTGGCTGTCCACTCGATTTATGTCTTTTAATAGAGGAACTAATGTAGAAAATTTCATCCTTCAATACAAAACATAGAACATAGATGGTGTGCTGACCTTTTAACCTACTCGTAAGATCAATCTAGTCCTTCCCTTCCATATAGTCTTCCATTTTTCTGTCGTCCATGTACCTAAGAATCTCTTAAATGTCCCTAAAATATCAGTCTCTCTTACCACTTGCATCCAACATTCCCCCTATACTTTCCTCCAATCACCTTAAATTCTGGCTATCCATTCGATCTATGTCTCTTACCACCTTGTACACTTCTAACAAGTCACTTCTCAGCCTCTTCCTCAGAGAGAAACCCTAGCTCACTCAACCTATCCTCATAAGACATACCTTCTAATCCAGGTAGCATCCTGGTAAATCTCCTCTGGACCCTCTCTAAAGATTCAAAGTGCATTTATGTTACCATATACAACCCTGAGATTCATTTTCTTACAGGCATAGTCAATAAATCCATAATGCAATAATAGCCATAATGGAATCAGTGAAAGACTGCACCATCAGGACAAGCAACCCGAATGCAGAAGACAACAAACTGAAAATACAAAAAGAAAGAATAATTAATAAATAAATAAATAAATAAATAAGCAATAAATATCGAGAACGTGAGATGAAGAATACTTGAAAGTGAGCCCATAAATTGTGCGAACATTTCACTGCAGGGGCAATTGAAATTATCCCTTTTAGTTCAAGAGCCTGAAGGTTGAGGGGTAGTAACTGTTCCTGAACCTGGTGGTGTGAGAACTGAGGCTCCTGTACTTTCTTTCTGGTGGCAGCAGCAAGAAGAGAGCGTGTCCTAGTTGGCGGGGATCCCTGATGGTGAATGTTGCTTTCCTGCGATAACGCTCTCTGTAGATGTGCTCAGTGGCAGGGAATGCTTTACCTATGATGTACTGTGCTGTATCCACTGCTTTTTATAGGATTTTCCATTCAAGGCCATTGGTGTTTCCATACCAGGCCGTGATACAGTCAGTCAATCTACTCTGCGCATCACATCTATATAAGCTTGTAAAAAGTTTTTGATGCCATGTTGAACCCTTAGCAAACAACTGAGGATGTAGGTGCTGCCGTGCTTTCTCTGTAATTGCACTTGCGTACTGGACCCCGGATAGGTCCTCCTCCCACATCCTACCAATAATAATGTGTCCAGAACTGAACACAATCCTCCAAGTATGTTCTAACCGAGATTGTATACAGTTGCAACATTACCTCTGAGAGTTAAACGGTCGGATCTAACAGATGCTACGTAGCCTCCTCCCTCTGGGTGGGAACCCTTCATGATGTGACTGGCCCTTTTCTGACACTTTTCTATATATATGTCCCTGATGGCAGGGTGGCTGGTGTTAGTGATGCGTTGTGCAGTTTTGACTACCCACTATAGCAGGTTCTTTTCCCCACATTGTGGTTTCCGTACTATGCAGTGATGCAGCAAATTTAGATGCTCCACTGCATGTGTGTAGAAGGTTGTAAGTATTGATATGCATAGTCCAGCTTCTTCAACTTCCTTAGAAAGGATTGTATCACCTGGAAAACTTCAGTGTCTATCCTATCATTGACATTCCCTTTGTTCTGTTTTGTTTTCCCACTTCTTTTGTTACAAATACAAAGGAATTAGTTTATTCTTGTCATACGTACTGAGGGATTGTGAAAAACTTGTTTTAAGTCCATAAGACCGTAAAACATAGGAGCAGAATTAGGCCACTCGGCCCATTGAGTCTGCTCTGCCATTTCATCATGGCGAATTATTATCATTCTTAAGCCTGTTCTCCTGCTTGTAACCTCTGATGCCCTGACTAAGCAAGAACCTGTCCGCCTCTGCTTTAAATGTACCCAATGACTGGGCCTTCACAGCTGTGTTCGACAATGCATTCCACAGATTCGTCACTCTTTGGCTCAAGAAATTCCTTCTCATCATCTCTATTCTAAACTGACATCCCTCTATTCTGAGGCTGTGCCCTCTGGTCCTAGACTCACCTGCTGTAGGAAACAGCCTCTCCCAATCCACTCTGTCTAGTGTGCTGAGCTGTGTATATCACAATGCCAAGGATTCTACATCTTACAATCCTGTTGCCTCTTTCTAAGGATTGAATTTCATTTTCTATCAACAGAGTATCCCACCTCCTCTGTCTACCTGCCTTTCCTTTCAATACATGGTGTAAATCGGATGTTAAAGTCCCAGCTATGATATATCAGCCACATCTCAGTGAGGCCCACAATGTTATACCTGCTAATCTAACTGCGCTACAAGATCATCTTCCTTATTCTGTGTACTGTGTGCATTCAAATACAACATCTTCAGTCCTGTATTCGTTACCCTTTTGGATTTTGCTCTCATGTTACACGTCACCTCATCCCTTGACTGCAATTTTCCCCTATCATTTGCCTGTCCTTCCTGACAGTCTCACTGCACACTGCATTTAGTTGTATACCAACTGCCTCATTCTCAGTCCAATCCCCCTGCCAAATTAGTTTAAACCCTTCCCGACAGCTCTAGCAAACCTGCCTGCAGGGATGTTGGTCTCCTTGTGTTCAGGTGTAACCCATCCTTTTTGTACAGGTCATATGTTCCCCAGAAGAGATCCTAGTCATGGAGAGATCTAAAACCTTGCTCCCTGCTTCACTCCCTCAGCCACTCATTCATCTACACTATCATCCTATTTCTGCCATGACTAGCACGTGGTACTTGGGAGTAATCCAGAGATTACTGTTCTGGAGGTTCTTCTTCTCTAACTCCCTTTATTCACTGTGCAGGACCTCTAACCCCTTTCTACCTTGCTTCTTTGCTAATTAACCCTAGTCACTGTTAACCCAAGCAATCTCACATGCCACAGGCAAGTTCTGCAGGCTCCGCTTGCTTTTTAAAATTGTTGGGTAAAGTCCACAATGGACTGTCTCCAACTCACTCCACAATCTCCCGCGCTGCAATCACACTATTCAAACCGATCACTTTATTACAACAGTAAGGGAAAAGCAATAGCAGAGTGCAGAATTAAGTGTCACGGTTACAGAAGAAGTGCAATGCAGGCAGACAATAAAGTATAAGGGCCATAACAATGCAGACTGTGAGATCAGGAGTCCATTGTATTGCACATGCAACACTGTACAGTCTTTGAAGCTTTATCTATCTATGTAAAGTAAACTCTTTAATAATTAGAGTGACACACACAAAATGCTAGAGGAACTCAGCAAGTCAGGCAGCATCTATGGAGAGGAATAAACAGTCGATGTTTCGGGCTGAGACCAGTCATGACTCCCAGTGAAGAATTTCAGCCAATAACATTAACTGCTTATTCATTGACAGTTAATGCTGAGTTCCTCCAGCATTTTGTGTGTGCTGATCTGCAGAATCTCTTGTGTTTACTCTTTAATAATTAATGATTTGTTCGTATTGCAGAAGTGGAAAAGAAAATGCTTCCCAGATACTCGAGACAAAGTCCATTGAAGAGCGATTTCAGTTCATCTGCGACTTTTTAGAATGTAAGCATTACAGAAATTGTGTGCCCAAAGGTGATTGTGTATTTGATTTGCAGTTATTTTAATCTTGGCTGAGCGCCTCCTTGTGTTTTTGCTCCAGTCAGCTTTATTTCATTACAAGATAATTTACTGAAGTTCTTTTATTGAAATTACTGTTGAAGGAATTGACTGAAGTGGGAAGCTTGGCATATTTTGCCTGGTCAAAGATGATCGAATCCATATGGAAAGGGTGTTTGGTGTTGAAGATCTGTCTCTACACCTCTAATGAGCCAACACTAAACAAAAACATTTTCTGCTCTCTATCAAACAGCAGCTTGCCCATGACCCCACCTGACTCAGATAAAGTTCCAAGTAAAATTTATGATCATACACACGTGTCACCACATACAACTCTGAGATTCTTTCTCTGTGGGCATACTTAGCAAATCTATAGAACAGTAACTGTAGACAGGACCAATGGATAACAAATGTGGCAATAAATAACAATTATGGAATAACAAGATAAAAGAGTCCATAAATGAGTGTAGTTATCCCCTTTTGTTCGAGAGTTTGATGGTTGAAGGGTAGTAACTGATTTGGACGAGTTTGCATTTCTTTCTCACACTTCAGTTCCGAGCATGATAAATGTTTTCTGTGACTGTGCCTTCAGAATGGACCCATTTGAATACCTTTTTTAAGCAGTGGCGTGCGAGCACGTGGCACACTCAGCTTCACCGATTGAGTACATAAGGCAGCGACTTGCGGCAATTGGTGTTTTGAGGCGCGGCAAGTCGGAGATCCAAAGCATGAGAAGATGTAGCTCACTCAGTTTCTCCAACTGAGTACATAAGGCATCAACTCTCGCCAGTTTGGAGTTTTAAGCAGTGGTCAATCAGCGATCATGATTGATTGGCAAGAACAAATTCAAATAAGGCCGAGGCAAATAGAGTAGCCATATTCATAGTGGGCAGTGTTAGCGTGAGGCTTTAGCTCTTCGAGGCTTCAGTGAGGAAAGGCTTGGGTGAGAGAAAGTGAAAAGCTGTAGGTAGATTTTTTTTCCCCCACATTGTATTTATTTTTTTAATATTTGCTCTGTTTGAACAATAAGGATGTTAGGCAGGACAGTTGAATGTTCCTCTTGCAGGTTGTGGGAAGGCAGAGAGATCTTCAGTGACCCTGACAACTACACTTGTGAGAAGTGCATCCAGCTGCAGCTTTTAACAATCTGTGTTAAGGAGTTGGAGCTGGAACTGGATAAACTCTGAATCATTTGGGAGGCGAAGGGGTGATAGATAGGACATACAGAGAGGTAGTCACACCCAAGGTGCAGGGCACATGAAACTGGGTGACAGTCACCTAGGGGTTAAACAACCAGAGCAGAGTACCCCTGTGGCCATCCCCCTCAACAACAGGTATACCACTAGCAGAGGAAGGTCACAGCAGTTAGGTCTCTGGCACAATGTCTGCCTTTGTGACTCAGAAGGGAAGTGGGAGGGGGAATGAGGTGAACTGTGGTAATAGGGGAACAGAAAGGAGGTTCTGTGGATGAGAACAAGATTCCTGGATGGTATAATATTTCTTGGGTGCCAGGGACCAGACATTTTGCATTGTGTCTTCAGCATTCTTAAGTGGGAGGGTGAACGGCCATGGGTCGTGGTCCCTGTAGGCACCATTAATGTAGGTAGG
Organism: Mobula hypostoma; assembly: GCF_963921235.1. Classification (NCBI taxonomy): domain Eukaryota; kingdom Metazoa; phylum Chordata; class Chondrichthyes; order Myliobatiformes; family Myliobatidae; genus Mobula; species Mobula hypostoma. The sequence continues at coordinate 185,091,996 of NC_086103.1, forward strand.
AAGAGTGATGAGATTTAGAAAGTTACAAGTTCAAAGCAAAAGTTATTATTAGAGTACATACATGTCACCACGTACAACCCTGAGATTCTTTTTCCTGTGGGCATACTCAGCAAATCATTACAGTAGGAACTATAACAGGATCAATTCAAGAGCAAGCAAAGAAAACAACAAACTGTGCAAATACAAATATAAATAAATAGCAATAAATAACAGGAGCGCGAACTAACATGATAAAGAGTTCTTAAAGTGAGCTAAGATCCTGATGACTGCGGAGTACTGACTGTTCTTGAACCTGGTGGTGGTGAGTCCTGAGCCTCCAGTACTTCCTGCCTGATGCAGCAGTGAGAAAAGAGCGTGGCCTGGGTGCTGAGGATCTTTGATGATGGATGCTGCGGTTCATGTAGATGTGCTCAATGGCTGAGAGGGCTCTGCCTGTTGTGTACTGGGCTGAATCCACTATCATTTGTAGGAGTTTCCATTCAAAGGCATTAATTAGGTGCTAAATTATAGGACAGGACCTCCAGGGTTGTGATCTCAGGATGGCCAGAAATAGGAAAATTATATAGTTTAAGGTTACACAGCAGATGCAGTATTGCATGCTCTCTCATTGGGACTTCTGCATACTGATGAAGGAAACTTTGCTGAACACATTTGACAAACTCTGCCATCTGGTCCTTTTACAGTTTGGGATTCCCAGTCAATATGTGGAAAGTTTAAAAACACCTATTGTAACAACCTTATGTTTCTTGCAACATTCTGTGATCTCTCTACAAATTTGCTCCTCTTAATTTCTAACACTATTGACTGGTCTGCAAAATAGTCCCATTAACGTGGTCATACCTTTCTTATTTCTCAGTTTCACCCATAACGCCTCACAAAGTTGAGTTCTTCAGTATGTCCTGACAGAGCACTGCTGTGACATTCTCCCTGACTAGTAACACCACTCCTCTTTTAAGCCCTCCCAGTCTGTCACATCTAAAACAACAGAATCATGCAATATTGAACTGCCAGTCTTGTCCCTCCTGCAACCAAGTCTCACTAATGGTTACATTGTCATAATTCCAGTTGTTGATCTATGTCCTGAGCTCATCTGTCTTTCCTACAATACTTCTTGCATTGTAATATAAGCAGTTCAGGTTGTTAGTTGCATTATGCTCAACCCTTTGATTCCTGACTTTCTGTGAGGTCTTAGCAACATCTGTCTGCACAACCTCTCCACTAACTGTTCTAGCACTTTGGTTCCCATCACCCTGCAATGCTAGTTTAAGTCTCACTGGGTAGCATTTGCATACCTTCCCACTAGGATATTAGTCCCCCTCCAGTTCAGGGGCAAACTGTCCCTTCTGTACAGGTCCCACCTTCTCTGGAAGAGAGCCCAATGATCCAAAAATCTTATGCCTCCCTGCTATACCAACTCCTTTGTCACATGTTAAACTGTAAAATCTTCCTGTTTCTGGCCTCATTAGCAGGTGGCATGGGTAGCAATCCTGAGATCACAATTCTGGAGGTTCTGCCCTTTAACTTAGCACCTAACTTCCTGAACTCCCTATGTTGGGGGAGGGGGGGAGGGATACTACCTGAAACTTTTCTTTTTTGCCTTCTCTGACTGAAGCCTTGAAGAGCTAAAGCCTCAAAATCTCCAGTCTGACACCGTCCACTCTAATGCTAGCTGCTTCATTTGCTCCTGGCTTCCTTTAATTTGTTCTTGATAAATAATCCCAAATGCCAATTGGTCGCAGGTCAAAGCTCCAAAAAAAACTGGCACGAGTTTCTTCCTTTTATACTCTTGTCAGCAAACTTGAATGAAATTCCCTCCTCATGCTTCTGACCTCCTAATTGGTCGCTGGTCAAAGAGATATCACAGAAGAGATGCTGCAAGAAACATAAGGTTGTTGTAGTAGGTGGTTTTAATCTTCCACATATTGATTGGGATTTCCATACTGTAAGAGGACTCGATGAGGTAGGGATTATCATGTGTTCAGGAAAGTTCCCTTAATCAGTACCTAGAAGTCCCAGTGAGAAGGCATGATCTGTCTTTAGGGAATGAGAC